>NC_091079.1:52841666-53144696 GCF_032405125.1 Capricornis sumatraensis
CAGATGGAATCTTCTGGTTTTGAACATTTTTTAAATTTATTTTCATTTATTTATTCATTTGGCTGTGCTGAGTCTTAGTTGTGGTATCCGGGATTTTTATTTGCAGCATGTGGGTTCTAGTTCCCTGACCAGGGATCGAACCTGGGCCCCCTGCACTGGGAGTGCAGAGTCTTAGCCACTGGACCACCAGGGAAGTCCCTGATTTTGAATTTTGCCCAACTAGCCACATACACACACACTCAGCAGAGGTAGACAAAGAATCATAACCAGAATCATCTCCTTCCTACAGAATAGACAATAAGGGTTTAATATTCAGTAACAGAAGGTTCTTCTTAGGACCAAACCAGATCTTTTCAGGAGCTCTATTTCAGAATACAAATCTTAGGTCGCTGAAGCAGTATTGCAATCAACGATGTCCTTGTGGCTAAGAATGTAGATTTTAGGGACTTCCCTGGTGGCGGCCCAGTGGCTAAGAGTCCAGGCTCCCAATGCAGGGGGTCTGGGTTTGATCCTTGATCAGGGAACTAGATCCCATATGCCACAGCTGAGAGCTCACACGTTGCAACTAAAGATCCTGTGTGTTGAAACCAAGACCCAGTGCAGCCAAATAAAGTAAATAAATAAATATCTTTACAAAAAAAATGTAGATTTTACACACCTGGTGTCACCCGACTATTACAGAACCCTGTACCACAGAAGGTCAGAATGCACTAAGTAGGTGTTGAATCATCGACCAGCCTTGCTCCCCCATAGACATGCAAACCAGATATTCTAGGAAGCAGAATATGATTCACATAATTCTCTCTCCTCCCCCTGTCCTTTACCCAGCCACCGTATTATTGGAGACCTGATCCTCTGCTAGACAATCTCTACTCTCATTGAAATTATGAGACAACAGTGCGATGAAGTGGTTTGAGCACAGAAGCTGCAAAAAGAGATCCATTTTCCAATCCAACTAGGACGTTAATGATTATATGTCACTTTGGAAAATCATCACCTCTTTGTCGAAATGAAAACTAAGTCCAAATGCATGTTGCTTTGTGTAGGGTCAGACTCTCTCACCTTTAGGGGGACAGGTCAAGGCCTCCTTCCCGTCGGTACTCCCACCCCTATAAAGAAGCTCTGACAGAGGACAAAACAGCGTCTCCAAGATGCATAATTTAGAAGCACTAGAGAAATTTCCATGGGAGGAAAAATATAGCTCAAAAGGTCCTATGTCCACAAACAAGTGTACGTGAGAGGGACTCTGGGGCCCCTAAAGCTTGTGAGCTTAGCAGGAACCCCTCACCCTGTGGGGCCCAGGCTGATGGAAGCAAGCCCAGAGCAGGTAGATTCTAGCTGGCTCTTTCTGAGCCTTAGGACAGGAAGAAGAATGAAGCCTGAGGTGCACCTACTATCTGCCTCAGCTTATCAACAGGGGAGACACCATAGAGATGTGGGGTGAGCTTGTAGGAGGAGTATATATATGTGTACATACACATATACATATATACACACACATATACACATACACACATACACACATACGCATACAAAAACACATATACATATTGTTGTTGTTGAGTCATATCTTACTCTTTTATGAACTCATGGACTGTATAGCCTACCAGCCACCAGGCTCCTCTGTCCATGGAATTTCCCAGGCAAGAATACCGGAGTGGACAGCCATGCCCTTCTCTAGGGGATCTTCTCAACCCAGGGATAGACTCAGTTCTCCCTGAAACTCATTCCAGTATTCTTGCCTGCAGAATCCTATGGACAGAGGAGCCTGGCAGGCTATAGCTTAATTTAGGCCAATATATTGGCCTAAATGATCCTCTACCCCAGAAACCAAGCATCTCAGTAGGGGCTGGGAAGGGCCTTGGACTGCAGGCCTATGGAAACCTGTCTTCCAAATGATGGGCCTTCTGGAAGCAGACAGCACTGTGAGCGAGTGAGAAACAGAAGCCTGGAGTCAGGTGAGCTGGGTTTCTGTCTCAGCTCAGCCTCAGACCACAGTGTGACCTTGAGCCTCAGCAACCTCCCTATAAAATGAGGATAACAACAGAATACATCTCAGAGGGGTAAGACTGAAAAGGTTTGAAGCGCATAAAGAGATTATCAGCAAGTGAGTGTAAAATGAAGAAGGGAAGGGAGAACCACTTCAGTATTTTTGCCTTGAGAACCCCATGAACAGTATGAAAAGGCAAAATGATAGGACACTGAAAGATGAACTCCCCAGGTCGGTGCCCAATATGCTACTGGAGATGAGTAGAGAAATAACTCCAGAAAGAATGAAGGGATGGAGCCAAAGCAAAATAACACCCAGTTGTGGGTGTGACTGGTGATGGAAGTAAGTCAAATGCTGTAAAGAGCAATATTGCATAGGAACCTGGAATATTAGGTCCAGGAATCAAGGCAAATTGGAAGTGGTCAAACAGGAGATGGCAAGAGTGAACATCAACGTTTTAGGAATCAGTGAGCTAAAATGGACTGGAATGAGTGAATTTAACTCAGATGACCATTATATCTACTCCTGTGGGCAAGAATCCCTTAGTAGAAATAGAGTAGCCATCATAGGCAACAAAAGAGTCTGAAATGCAGTACTTAGATGCAATCTCAAAAACAACAGAATGATCTCTGTTCGTTTCCAAGGCAAACCATTCAATATCACAGTAATCCAAGTCTATGCCCCGACCAGTAATGCTGAAGGAGCTGAGGTTGAACGGTTCCACAACTAACACCAAAAATGATGTCCTTTTCATTATAGGGGACTGGATGCAAAAGTAGGAAGTCAAGAGATACCAGGAGTAACAGGCAAATTTGGCCTTGGAGTACAAAATGAAGCAGGGCAAAGGCTACCAGAGTTTTGCCAAGAGAACACACTAGTCATAGCAAACACCCTCTTCCAACAACACAAGAGAAGACTCTCTACACATGGACAGCACCAGATGGTCAATACCAAAATCATATTGATTATATTCTTTGCAGCCAAAAATAGAGAAGCTCTATACAGTCAGCAAAAAACAAGATCAGGAACCGACTGTGGCCCAGACCATGAACTACTTATTGCCAAATTCAGACTGAAATTGAAGAAACTACAGGAAACCACTAGAGCATTCAGGTATGACTTAAATCAATCCCTTATGATTATACAGTGGAAGTGATAAATATATTCAAGGGATTAGATCTGATAGACACAGTACCTGAAGAAGGAGGTCGGGGACATTGTACAGGAAGAAGTGATCAAGACCATCCCCAAGAAAAAGAAATGCAAAAAGGCAAAATGGTTGTCTGAGGAGGCCTTACAAATAGCTAAGAAAATATGCAAAAGGCAAAGGAGAAAAGGAAAGATATACCCATTTGAATGCAGAGTTCCAAAGAATAGCAAGGAGACGTAAGAAACCCTTCCTCAGTGATCAATGCAAGGAAATACAGGAAAACATTAGAATGGAAAACACCAGAGATCTCTTCAAGAAAATCAGAGATACCAAGGGAACATTTCATGCTAAGATGGGCACAATAAAGGACAGAAATGGTATGGACCTTAGAGAAGCAGAAGATATTAAGAAGAGGTGGTAAGAATACACAGAAGAACTAAAAAAAAAAAGATCTTCATGACCAAGATAACCACGATGGTGTGATCACTCACCTAGAGCCAGACATCCTGGAATGAGAAGTCACATGGGCCTTAGGAAGCATCACTACAAACAAAGCTAGTAGAGGTGATGGAATTCCAGTTGAGCTATTTGAAATCCTATAAGATGATGCTGTGAAAGTGCTGTACTCAATATGCCAACAAATTTGGAAAAGTGGCCATAGGACTGGAAAAGGTCAGTTTTCATTCCAATCCCAAAGAATGCTCAAACTACCTCACAATTGCACTCATCTCACATGCTAGCAAAGTAATGCTCACAATTCTCCAAGCCAGGCTTCAACTGTACATGAATCGTGAACTTCCAGATGTTCAAGCTGGATTTAGAAAAGGCAGAGGAACCAGAGATCAAATTGCCAACATCTGTTGGATCATTGAAAAAGCAAAAGAGTTTCAGAAAAACATCTACTACTGTTTTATTGACTATGCCAAAGCCTTTGACTATGTAGATCACAACAAACTGTGGAAAATTCGTCAAGAGATGGGAACACCAGAACACCTGACCTTCCTCTTGAGAAATCTGTATGCAGGTCAAGAAGCAACAGTTAGAACTGAACAGGGAACAACAGACTGGTTCCAAATCAGGAAAGGAGTATGTCAAGGCTGTATATTGTCACCCTGCTTATTTAATTTATATGCAGAGTACATCATGCAAAATGCCAGGTTGGATGAAGCACAAGCTGGAATCAAGATTGCCAGGAGAAATATCAATAACCTCAGATATGCAGATGATACCACCCTTATGGCAGAAAGTGAGGAAGAACTAAAGAGCTTCTTGATGAAAGTAAAAGAGGAGAGTGAAAAAGTTGGCTTAAAACTCAACATTCAGAAAACTAAGATCATGGCATCTGGTCCCATCACTTCATGGCAAATAGATGGGGAAACAATTGGAACAGTGAGAGACTTTGTTTGGGCTCCAATCACTGCAGATGGTGACTGAAGCCATGAAATTAAAATACTCACTCCTTGGGAGAAAAGTTATGACCAACCCATACAGCATATTAAAAAGCAGAGACATTACTTTGCCAACAAAGTTCTGTCTAGTCAAAGTTATGGTTTTTCCAGTAGTCACGTATGGATGTGAGAGTTGGACTATAAAGAAAGCTGAGCACCGAAGAATTGATGCTTTAAACTGTGGTGTTGGAGAAGACTCTTCAGAGTCCCTTGGACTGCAAGGAGATCCAACCAGTCCACCCTAATGGAAATCAGTTCTGAATAATCATTGGAAGGACTGATGCTGAAGCTGAAAGTTCAGTACTTTGGCCACCTGTTGCGAAGAACTGACTCATTTGAAAAGACCCTGATGCTGGAAAAGATCGAAGGCAGGAGGAGAAGGGGACGACAGAGGATGAGATGGTTGGATGGCATCACCAATTGATGGACATGAGTTTGAGTAAACTCCAGCAGCTGGTGATGGACAGGGAAGACTGGCGTGCTGCAGTCCATGGGATTGCAAAGAGTCAGACATGACTGAGCCACTGATTTTAATTGAACGAAGTGCAGAATAAGAGCTCCATAAATATTAGCCATTGTGATGATAACGAACTTTTCAAGCTGAGGTTAAAACACATTGATTTGGTGGCAGTGTAACCAGAACCTTTAACTAATATACACAGGGAACCTCAGAAAAAGGTGAGCGTGAGAAGACAGACTCCCTCGAACAGCCCACAGAAAGACTATCTCCTAATGGAGAAAGCTTCTGGGAAGCTTCTACTAAATATCTTACTATTAGTTGCATCAATTTCTACCTCTACCCCCAGCAGCAGCAGCTCAGAACCTAGCAAGGAATAAATACTAGATGGTGGTGATTAAAAAAAAAAATGGTAGAAAATTTATACACAATCCCTGACCTCATGGTGCTTCTGTTCTGCTGCATGGGGAGAGACAGTAGATAAATAAACCTGTACAAATTAGATAAAATGGGGTGAGTATCACGAAGCAAACCAGAACCAGGTAAGAGAATAGAAGGCACTGGGGTTGGGACTTTGGATGTAGCAGCTAGAAAGTCTTCTCAGAGGAGATGGCATCTGAGCAGAGAACTGACTGAAGGGAGGGGCAAACTGGGCATAGGGGAAAGGAGCAAGACACAGAAGAGCTTGTGCAAAGGTCCTGAGGCAGAGCCTTGGTAGTCGGTGCATGAGGAGGCTTGTGGGCAGGAGACAAGCAAGGGGGCTTCATTTAAAAAGCAACTCACTCCCGCACACCTTCACTGGGTGCATGCCTGCTAAGTCGCTCCAGTCATGTCCAAGTCTTTGAGACCCTATGGACTATAGCCCTCCAGGCTCCTCTGTTCATGGGATTCTCTAGGCAAGAATGGGAGTGGGTTGCCGTGCCCTCCTCCAGGGGTTTTTCCCAACCCAGGGATCAAACCTGTGTCTCTTACATCTCCTGCATCAGTGGGTTCTTTACCACTAGCGCCACCTGGGAAGCCCAGTGTTTCCCCCCTCCTCTGCCCCTTTTTTTTAATAATGCTCATCCCCTTCTAACAAGCTATAGGTTACTTATGTAGCTTTTTTTTTTTTTACCAACTCCCCTTGCCAGAATGCAGGAAATCTCATTTGCTTGTTTTACTGATCCATCCCAAGCATCCAAACCTGGCTGCACAGAGCACAGAACACACAATGAGTACTTGGCGAATGAAGGAGTGACACGCTGTCCAAGACAAACAAGGGGTTAGTTCTAAGGACAGTGGAACTTTGGGGAGATTTTGCTCGGGAAAATGACATAATCAGATTTTTTTTTAATGAGAGGCAGAGGATTTTATTTATTCATTTATTTTCCGTTTGTCTGCGCTGGGCCTTTCTTGTTGCTCGAGTGGTGGCGAGTGGGGACTATCCTGCGTTGCCGGGCGTAGGCTTCGCACTGTGCTGTCCTCTCTTGTTGCGGAGCACAGGCTCTAGGGCACACGGGTTTCAGCAGTGGCGGCTCACGGGCTCTAGAGCACAGGCTCAGTAGTTGTGGCCCACAGACTTAGTTGCTCCACCACATATGGGATCTTCCCACACCAGGGATCAAACCCATGTCCCTTGTGTTGGCAAGTGGATTCTTATCCAGTGTACCACCACAGAAGTCCTCAAATGTCTGCTTTGGATTGCTTTGGCTACTGTGAGAGAAAAAGACCAACGGATGGATGGATAGATGGATACATAGCTGAATGAATCCCGGAGTCCATAACTCCTGCTTTTGCAGGGGAGGATTTTTCAGGTGCAACTCAAGCAGGATGCTGCTCTGCTAACACTGAAATTGAACGTTACCCTCACTACATCCAGCTTGGCTCTGAGGGATCCTGGGATAAAACAGACCAGAGAACTGCAGGGCAGAGCAGTGGGGAAAACCTCACAGGGAGGGGAATGGGGCTTCCAAACGCTAGCAAACCTCAACTCTTTAGAACTCTGGGCAAGCACAGAGAGACCGTTTCTGTGGCTGGTGTCAGAACAGATCACAGGAAGTTGCAGAGGGGCAGCCAGGAAAGGACCAAGGCAGCCAGGGGATCCAGCCTCGACCAACAGACACGCCCCGCTGAGGGTGCACCAGCTTCTTCTTGAGGAAGTAAATGGAGGTTCATGCCAGAGCCAGGCTATAAGGTATTTGCAGTATAGAAACTCATGTTTAAGCCAATGGATTCCCTCAACTGTGTGGTGCAGCCATGCTCTAAGCTTCTTCAGGTATTGATAAAGTTAACAATCTCAAGGGGTGAAGACTAATGAAAATTTCTGTCTGACGTCCAGAGTACAGCTCCCCCTAGAGGATGACCTGGGGGTGTCGCTGTGTCCCACACACTTTCATTTCTATTTCAGATTACTTTTATTGAGTACTGATTTACAGTGTGGGTGTTACAGAAAAGACTCGTGGATATCCCATATGAGACCAGATTCACTTTTTTCCACATTTAATTTTCAACAGAATGACTGTTCACCTCATTCCATATCAACATTTGCCCTAATCAGATTTGCCCTAATCATCTGTAGAAAGACGAGGAATAAATGTTCACATATACAGGAAAGAGCTGATGAAGATGTTTCCTTTTCAAAGAGCATCTTCAGTCTGTCTTTGCCTCCTTGCTTCCAGTTTCCTCTTGTGGCTTCTAGAATCCTAGGTAAGTAATATTTTACATTTCCTAAAACCTTTTAAAAGCTTGAAGTTTGGTAAATGAGGCAGGATTGTCTTTCTCCTTTGGAAGAAGAAATCGTCATCCTGTCTTTTACCTAAATCATTTTATGGGCCATTAATTGAATAGATAATGTTTCTCAGCAAAGGCTGAAGGGTCATTTACCATTTTCAACTTGACAACTACCCATAATCACAAGAGAGCAATACCGAGAGGTGACCCCGAGCTTTTATGAGGAACACAGACCTGGCTGGCATTGGAAACCTGCATGTTTTAGTCTCTTTTTCTGCAGTTACACAGGAGTGACATGATTTCCAATTTCTTCACTACAAGGAATCTTTGTTTTGATGGGAAATTCTGAACATCAGAAAGTCAACCAATATAATACTTTGGTTTTAGAAAACCAGAGGATATGTTTTGCTCTTTGTGATTCAAGAAACAGCTAGATCAAAGGCCAAAGATCCCCGTGTGCCACAACTACTGAGACTACCTGCTCTGGAGCCCACTCGCCCATGTGATGCAAGGAAAGATGTCACATGACACAATGGAGATCCTGCTTGTCGCAACTAAGACCCAACACCACTACCAAATCAATCAATAAAATAAATAAATACTGAAAAAAATAAAGCCAAATATCTCATCCCAAATACCCATCCCTTGTGCCCTCGACTGTCACTATCTTTTTGGTAGAGTCACGGGGGACACTGAACTGCTTTGTTAGCCAGGGTCAAAACAGACTTGGACTTCTCCAAAAACAACTCTGCAGTGATTAGATAACTAGAATTGAGGAGTGATAGTGACTCTCCTTTTCAGTTTTAATTGAAATATAGTTGCACTTTAAAGTATAGTTAATAAGCTCCAATACTTTAGCCACCTGCTGCAAACAGCCGACTCGTTGGATAAAACCCTGATGATGGGAAAGATTGAAGGCAAAAGGAGAAGGGGGCAGCAGAGGATGAGATGGTTAGATAGCATCACTGACTCAATGGACATGAATCTGAGCAAATTCTGGGAGATGGTGGAAGACAGGGGAGCCCGGCATGCTGCAGTCCATGAGGCTGCAAAGAGTCAGACATGACTAAGCAGCTGAACAATAACAATAGTTAATTTACAACGTTGTGTTAGTTTCAGGTGTACTGCAAAGTGATTCAGTTAGGTTGGTAGAGAGATAGATATATATTCTTTTTCCAGTTCTTTTTCATTGTGGTTATTACAAGATATTGAATCTAGTTTCCTATGCTATTCAGTAGGTCCTCATTGTTTATGTACAACTTGCCTTTGAAAAGAAGTCAAACAGGAAAAGGGGGGTTTTAGTCAAAATGCTGAGTTATTGGGATAAAACACAGTTCTATTTCAAATCACCCTCCAGCACCCCTTCCCTTACTGTTATCCCCACTCCCATAACTTCTGATGGGCTGACAAGACCATGCTTCATTGCACCATAGGAGTCAATTAGGAGGCTTCCCTGATGATCCAGTGGCTAAGACTCAAAATGCAGGGGGCCTGGGTTTGATCTCTGATCAGGGAACTAGATCCCTGTGTGGCGACTAAGGCCTGGCACTGCCGAATAAATAAATAAATATTTTTAAAAGAAAATTTAAAAAGGAGTCACTAAAAGCAGAGAGCTTTGACCACCACTGACATGGTCAGTTTCTTCCATCACAGGGGAACAAGCACAGCCTTTTTTTGTTTAATCGTGATAAAATATACGTAACTTAAAATGTATCATTTCAACCATTTTTTAAGTATACATTTCACAGACACAAGTAGATTCATGTTGTACAACCATTTCCCATCACCAGGACTTTTCATCTTTCCAAACTCAAACTCTGTGCCTATTAAACACTAGCTCTGCATTCTCCCCTACTCCCTGGCAGCCAACATTCTACTTGTGTTTCTAAGAAATTGTCTATTCTAGAGACCTCATATAAAAAGAATCATACCATAGTTTTTCCTTGTGTGACTGGCTGACTTCACTTAGCATAATGTCTCCAAACTTCATCCGTGTTGTAGCAGGTGTCAGAACTGACTCCCTTTTTTGGGTGACTAATACTCCATTGTAGTCATAGATCAGATTTTGTTTCTTCATTCATTCATCAGGGGACATCTGAGTTGTTTCTGCCTCTGGCTATTGTGAATGATGCTGCTGTAAACAGATATCTGGTTTAGCCCCTATTTTCACTTCTTTTGGGTGTTGACCCAGAAGTGGAATTACGGGGTCATACAGAAACTCTGTGTAATTTTTCTAAGGAGCCACCAGGCTGTTTTTCTCAGCAGCTGCACCACTGTATCTTCCCACCAGGAATAACATCTGCCTTTATTTTTGGCTGTGCTGGATTTTTGTTGCTGTGCACAGGTTTCTCGTTGTGGTGGCTTCTCCTAGCGGCGCACAGGCTCCAGGGCACGCGGGCTTCAGCAGTTGCAGCTCACAGGCTCAGTAGTGGTGGTGCTGGGGTATAGTTGCCATGGGGCATGTGGGATCTTTCCGGATCAGGGATCCAACCCATATCCCCTGCATTGGCAGGCAGTTTCTTTACCACTAAGCCAGCAGGGAAGCCCTCAATAACGTCTTTATGTCTACTCATCAAGGTATCACCAACATCTTTGGTTCCAAAGATCACCATTTTAAAATTCTGCCTTGTTGTCTGTGAGGTAAGAGTTCAAAGACACAGAGAAAAGAAATGACCCTGTAAATGGACTCGTGAGATCTTCCCCACTTGCTCGGAGGACTTGCTCGGGAATCAGCATACGGTTGGCTCCGGTGAAGAGACGGTCTGGGTCTTGTTACACCAGCTCAGGAGGAGGAGGAGGAGGAATCCTTCAGGTGACAGCATGAAGCCTGTGAACACACACTGTTTCCATCCAACTTCTTCTGTTTGTGGCTCAGATGGTAAAGAATCTGCCTGCAATGCAGGAGACCCAGGTTCGATCCCTGGGTTGGGAAGACCTCCCTGGAGAAGGGAAGGGCAACCCACTCCAGTATTTTGCCTAGAAAATCCCTGGACAGAGGAGCCTGGAGGGCTACAGTCCATGTGGTCACAAAGAGTCGGACACAAGAGAGCGACTAACACTTTCACTTTCTTTCAACTTCATCTCCTTCTAGATGTCAGCAAGGGCGCTGGCATAAAGTCATGAGCGGAGCTCACAGAGTAAAGCAGGGGGTGGGCATCGTTACTGGAAGAGGGGATTAGTTATGATGGAGGATTCACACTAGCCTGAGACCCATCAGAGGGGTACACATTTCCTATCAGAGCCCGGGAGGGAGGAGGGGATCTTGGGGAAAATTCCTACCAGTGCTTAAAGAATGAAGATTTATCCAGGGCAAAAGCCCCAGTCAGATTTTTAAGAATTTACACTTGCTTCAAATGATCTGTGTTTTCTCTTGAAGAAGTGAAGTAAAGTGAAATTGCTCGGTCATGTCCGACTCTTTGCGACGCCATGGATTGTAGCCTACTATGCTCCTCCATCCATGGGGTTTTCCAGGCAAGAATACTGGAGTGGGTTGCCATTTCCTTCTCCAGACGATCCTCCTGACCCAGGGATCAAACCCAGGTCTCCCGCACTGTAGGCAGACGCTTTACCCAACCAAGGAGTAGAGACTGAAGATAAAACACATTAGGGAAGGGAGAGGCTTGGAGCCTGATAAGGGCTGAGTTGTGTTATCTAATATGCTACTGGAGAACAGAGGAGAAATAACTCCAGAAAGAATGAGGAGACGGAGCCAAAGCAAAAACAATACCCAGTTGTGGATGTGACAGGTGATGGAAGTAAAGTCTGATGCTGTAAAGAACAATATTGCATAGGAACCTGGAATGTTAGGTGTGAATCAAGGTAAATTGGAAGTGGTCAAACAGGAGATGGCAAGAGTGAACATAAACCCTTGAGGAATCAGTGAACTAAAATGGACTGGAATGAGTGAATTTAACTCAGATGACCATTATATCTACTCCTGTGGGCAGGAATCCCTTAATAGAAATAGAGTAGCCATCATAGGCAACAAAAGAGTCCAAAATGCAGTACTTCAATCTCAAAAATGACAGAATGATCTCTGTTCGTTTCCAAGGCAAACCATTCAATATCACAGTAATCCAAGTCCATGCCCCGACCAGTAATGCTGAAGAAGCTGAGGTTGAACAGTTCTATGAAGACCTACAAGACCTTCTAGAACTAACACCAAAAAAAGATGCATTTTTCATTATAGGGGACTGGGATGCAAAAGTAGGAAGTCAAGAGATACCTGGAGTAACAGGCAAATTTGGCCTTAGAGTACAGAATGAAGCAGGGCAAAGGCTACCAGAGTTTTGCCAAGAGAACACACTAGTCATAGCAAACACCCTCTTCCAACAACACAAGAGAAGACTCTACACATGGACAGCACCAGATGGTCAATACCGAAATCAGATTGATTATATTCTTTGCAGCCAAAGATGGAGAAGCTCTATACAGTCAGAAAAAACAAGATCAGGAGCTGACTGTGGCCCAGATCATGAACTACTTATTGCCAAATTCAGACTTAAATTGAAGAAAGTGGGGAAATCCACTAGACCATTCAGGTATGACCTAATTCAAATCCCTTATGATTATACAGTGGAAGTGACAAATATATTCAAAGGATTAGATCTGATAGACAGAGTGCCTGAAGAACTATGGATGGAGGTCCATGACATTGCACAGGAGGCAGTGATCAAGACCATCCCCAAGAAAAAGAAATGCAAAAAGGCAAAATGGTTGTCTGAGGAGGCCTTACAAATAGCTGGGAAAAGAAGAGAAGCTAAAGGCAAAGGAGAAAAGGAAAGATATACCCATTTGAATGCACATTTCCAAAGAAGAGCAAGGAGAGATAAGAAACCCTTCGTCAGTGATCAATGCAAGGAAATAGAGGAAAACAATAGAATGGGAAAGACTAGAGATCTCTTCAAGGAAATCAGAGATACCAAGGGAACATTTCTTGCAAAAATGGGCACAATAAAGGACAGAAATGGTATGGACCTTACAGAAGCAGAAGATATTAAGAAGAGGTGGCAAGAATAAACAGAAGAACTAAAAAAAAAAAAAGATATTCATGACCCAGATAATCACAATGGTGTGATCACTCACCTAGAGCCAGACATCCTGGAATGTGAAGTCAAGTGGGCCTTAGGAAGCATCACTATGAACAAAGCTAGTGGAGGTGATGGAATTCCAATTGAGCTATTTCAAATCCTGAAAGATGATGCTGTGAAAGTGCTGCACTCAATATGCCACCAAATTTGGAAAACTCAGCAGTGGCCACAGGACTGGAAAAGTTCAGTTTTCATTCCAACCCCAAAGAAAGGCAATGCCAAAAAATGTTCAGACTACCGCACAATTGCACTCATCTCACATGCTAGCAAAGTAATGCTCACAATTCTCCAAACCAGGCTTCAACAGTACTTGAACCATGAACTTCCAGATGTTCAAGCTGGTTTTAGAATAGGCAGAGGAACCATAGATCAAATTGCCAACATCCATTGGATCATCGAAAAGGCAAGAGAGTTCCAGAAAAACATCTATTTCTGCTTTATTGACTATGCCAAAGCCTTTGACTATGTAGATCACAACAAACTGTGGGAAATTCGTCAAGAGATGGGAATACCAGAACACCTGACCTTCCTCCTGAGAAGTCTGTATGCAGGTCAAGAAGCAACAGTTAGAACTGGACATGGAACAACAGACCGGTTCCAAATCAGGAAAGGAGTATGTCAAGGCTGTATATTGTCACCCTGCTTATTTAACTTATATGCAGAGTACATCATGAGAAATGCCAGGTTGGATGAAGCACAAGCTAGAATCAAGATTGCTGGGAGAAATATCAATAACTTCAGGTATGCAGATGACACCACCCTTATGGCAGAAAGCAAAGAGGAACCAAGGAGCCTCTTGATGAAAGTGAAAGAGGAGAGTGAAAAAGTTGGCTTAAAACTCAACATTCAGAAAACTAAGATCCTGGTATCCAGTCCCATCACTTCATGGCAAATAAATGAGGAAACAATGGAAATAGTGAAAGACTTTATTTTGGGGGGGGGCTCCAAAATCACTGCAGATGGTGACTGCAGCCATGAAATTAAAAGATGCTTGCTCCTTGGAAGAAAAGCTATGACCTACCCAGACAATATATTAAAAAGCAGAGACATCACTTTGCTGACAATGGTCTATCTAGTCAAGGCTATGGTTTTTCCAGTAGTCATGTATGGATGTGAGAGTTGGACTATAAAGAAAGCTGAGTGCCAAAGAATTGATGCTTTTGAACTGTGATGTTGGAAAACACTCTTGAGAGTCCCTTGGACTGCAAGAAGTTCAAACCAGTCCATCCTATAGGAAATCAGGAGATCAGTGCTGAATATTCATTGGAAGGACTGATGCTGAAGCTGAAACTCCAATACTTTGGACACCTGATGGGAAGAACTGACTCATTTGAAAAGACCCTGATGCTGGGAAAGATTGAAGGCAGGAGGAGAAGAAGACAACAGAGGATGAGACGGTTGGCTGGCATCACCGACTCAATGGGCTTGAGTTTGGGTAAGCTCCAGTAAGTGATGGATAGGGAAGCCTAGAGTGTTGCAGTCATGGGGTTGCAAAGAGTCAGACACGACTGAGTGACTGAGCTGACTGTGTCATCTAAAAAGTTATCAAGGTAGGAACCTTCTCTCACCTCTGAACCTTGCTTGGAAATATTCTTTGCAGATATAATCAAGGTAGGATAAGGTCATTAAAGTGGTCCCTAATCCAGGTCTGATGCTGAAGCTGAAGCTCCAGTACTTTGGCCACCTGATTCAAAGAACTGACTCACTGGAATAGACCCTGATGCTGGGAAAGATTGAGGGCAGGAGGAAGAGGGGGTGACAGAGGATGAGATGATTGGATGGCATCATTGACTTAATGGGCGTGGGTCTGAGCAAACTGTGGGAGATAGTGAAGGACAGGGAAGCCTGGTGTGCTGCAGTCCACGGGGTCACAAAGAGTCAGACTCGATTTAGCAACTAAACAACAGTTCACTGGAGGGGAGCTAGTCATTTGACAGTAGATAAAGAGGAGGAAATTACACTAAGGAGGGCCCTTCCCTAGAGGTTTCTGAGACAGCATGCCTCTGCCAACATCTCCACTTCAGACTTGTGGGCTCCACAACTGTGAGAGGATCAATTTCTTCTGTTTTGGACTTCCCTGGTGGTTCAGGGGTTAAGGCTCCGAGCTTCCGATATAGGGGTCTCAGGTTCAACGCAGCCGGGGAAGATCCCCCATGCCACTTGGTGCGGCCAAAAAAAAAAAACCTGCCATCTTTTAAACCACCCAGATAATGGGACTTGGTTCTAGCAGCCCAGGGAAACTAACACAAAGCCCAACGCCTAGAAGCCACACCCTGTAACACACCCTGTAACATATTGTTTCCATATTTATTATGAGAGCAGTTAAGAGGTTTTTTTAGGAAATGATCTTCTGTCATAATTTCTGATTACCTTAAATATTAATGGGCCTTAAAATCATAATCTTTTTTTTTTTTATTAAATTTTAAAATCTTTAATTCTTACATGTGTTCCCAAACATGAAACCCCCTCCCACCTCCCTCCCCATAACATCTCTGTGGGTGATCCCCATGCACCAGCCCCAAGCATGCTGTATCCTGCGTCAGACATAGACTGGCGATTCAATTCTTACATGATAGTATACATGATAGAATGCCATTCTCCCAAATCATCCCACCCTCTCCCTCTCTCTCTGAGTCCAAAAGTCCGTTATACACAGCTGTGTCTTTTTTCCTGTCTTGCATACAGGGTCGTCATTGCCATCTTTCTAAATTCCATATATATGTGTTAGTATACTGTATTGGTGTTTTTCTTTCTGGCTTACTTCACTCTGTATAATCGGCTCCAGTTTCATCCATCTCATCAGAACTGATTCAAATGAATTCTTTTTAACGGCTGAGTAATACTCCATTGTGTACATGTACCACAGCTTTCTTATCCATTCATCTGCTGATGGACATCTAGGTTGCTTCCATGTCCTGGCTATTATAAACAGTGCTGCGATGAACATTGGGGTACATGTGTCTCTTTCAATTCTGGTTTCCTCGGTGTGTATACCCAGCAGTGGGATTGCTGGGTCATAAGGTAGTTCTATTTGCAATTTTTTAAGGAATCTCCACACTGTTCTCCATAGTGGCTGTACTAGTTTGCATTCCCACCAACAGTGTAGGAGGGTTCCCTTTTCTCCACACCCTCTCCAGCATTTATTGCTTGCAGATTTTTGGATCGCAGCCATTCTGACTGGTGTGAAGTGGTACCTCATTGTGGTTTTGATTTGCATTTCTCTGATAATGAGTGATGTTGAGCATCTTTTCATGTGTTTGTTAGCCATCCGTATGTCTTCTTTGGAGAAATGTCTATTTAGTTCTAACAAACACATGACATACGGATGGCTAAAATCATAATCTTAATGAATGGTCCCCCCCCATAACATTCCCATAAGGTTTTCTTTTGGGTACAGAGACATCTTTTCTTCCATTCTTTTTCCTTCTTCCTTCCTTCCTTTCTTTTTACTGTTAACACTTTAGTTTTTTTATTTTTAAATTTTTGTTAAACTTTTTATTTTAAAATGGTGTATGGCCAATTAACAACGTTGTAATAGTTTCAAGTGGACAGCAAAGGGACTCGGCACATAGATAACATTTATCCATTCTCCCCCAAACTCCTCTCCCATTCAGGCTGCTGCAAACACTAAGCAAAGTTCCATGTGCAGTACGATCTTGTTGGTTATCCATTTAAAATAGAGCAGTGTGTACACGTCCATTCCAAACTTCCTGTCTATCCCTTTCCAGCAGTGAGAGCACCAAGTCCTAACCTCAGAACCTCCAGGAAATTGCCTTAATTTACTTTCATATGAAAATTGTAAGCCCCATTTTGTTTAGGGGTTCCTGACTCAGATTCATACAAATTTAAGTTAGGAGTGATTTAGCATCATCAGAAGAAAGTGAATGAATTCTATACCCATTTTTATTTCTTTTGAAGAGACAACTTTGCTGGAGGACAATACAAATGGGGTTTCAGAAGCTCATTAGGCTTCCTAAAATTCCCACCCACCATCCCCTTTCCCTCCAGTAGTCAGTCAATTCAGTTGCTCAGTCATGTCTGACTCTTTGTGACCCATGGACTGCAGCACTCCAGGCTTCCCTGTCCATGACAAACTCCTCAAGCTTATTCAAACTCATGTCCATTGATTGGTGATGTCATCCAACTGTCTCAGCCTCTGTCGTCCCCTTCTCCCACCTTCAATCTTTCCCAGCATCAGAGTCTTTTCCAATGAGTCAGTTCTTCGCACCAGGTGGCCAAAGTATTAGAGTTTCAGCTTCAGCATCAGTCCTTCCAATTCAGCACTGATTTCCTATAGAACGGACTGGTTGGATCTTCTTGCAGTCCAAGGGATGCTCAAGAGTCTTCTCCAACACCACAGTTCAAAAGCATCAATTCTTTGGCACTCAGCTTTCTTTATAGTCCAACTCTCACATGCATACATGACTACTGGAAAAACCATAGTTTTGATTAGACAGACCTTTGTTGGCAAAGCAATGTCTCTGCTTTTTAATATGCTGTCTAGGTTGGTCATAAGTTTTCTTCCAAGGAACAAGCATCTTTTAATTTCATGGCTGCAGTCACCATCTGCAGTGATTTTGGAGCCCAGAAAAATAAAGTCTTTCACTATTCCATTGTTTCCCCATCTATTTGCCATCTATGAAGTGATGGGACTGGATGCCATGATCTTAGTTTTCTGAATGTTGAGTTTTAAGCCAACTTTTTCACTTTGCTCTTTCACTTTCATCAAGAGGCTCTTTAGTTCCTCTTCATTTTCTGCCATAAAGGTGGTGTTATCTGCATATCTAAGGTTATTGATATTTCTCCCAGCAATCTTGATTCTAGCTTGTGCTTCATCCAACCTGGCATTTCTCATGATGTACTCTGCATATAAGATAAATAAGCAGAGTGACAATATACAGCCTTGACATACTTCTTTCCTGATTTGGAACCAGTCTGTTGTTCAGAACCAGTAGTTAGGGAGGGTCTAAGAACCTGTTCTTTGCCTTAACAGCTCCTAGAACAGAAACAGGGGGGAGCTCTGCAGTTCTGTATGTGAAAATATCACAGGTGTTATCACCTGTTTCTCTCTTCTGTGTCATCTGCTTCTTTAATGCAGAGAAGAAATTAAAAATACAGTGAGTGCCAAAGGCAGGAAGCATCTATCTAATGAGATATACGAGTTCACTGCTAGGGTTAACTGAAATTAATTGACTAACAGCCTTCGAATTCCATGTGATGGTGAGAAAATACTACGGGAGTATAAAATTCCCAGGTGGTGCTAGTGGTAAAGAATACGCTTGTCAATGCAGGAGACGTAAGAGATGCAGGTTCGATCCCTGAGTTGGGAAGATCCCCTGGAGGAGGGCATGGCAACCCACTCCAGTATTCTTGCCTGGAGAATCCTATGGACAGAAGAGCCTGGTGGACTCCAGTCCATAGGGTCCCAAAGAGTCGAACACAACTATACTGATTTAACACGCATGCACGAACACATCTGGAAGGAACTACAGAATCACTAGTGGTAATAGAATGCCCAGGAGAAATTCACAAAGAGTTAGGGGCCAATCCAACGTTGATCTCACACAGTGAGTATGTGCAGGGCATTCCAGCCTGATACACTGGACACTCCATGCAGGCTCTGCCACAGTCAAACAAGAGACAACATGCCCGTCCCCAGACAAATACTCAGGAAATGTTGGTTGGTATCATCTCTCCTGGAAAATACATCTCTCCTGGAAGTTTCCACAAATTCATGAATGTATAAGTGTAACTTTCATATCTAACAATGTGCGTGTGTGTGTGTGCACACGCGCATTCAGTCATGCCTGACTCTTTGCAACCCTATGGCCTGTAGCCTGCCAGCCTCCTCTGTCCATGGAATTTTCCAGGCAAGAATTCTGAAATGGGTTGCCATTCCCTACTCCAGCGGATCTTCCCAGCCTAGGGATCAAACCCAAGTTTCCTGCAGTTCCTGCACTGGCGGGTGGATTCTTGACCACTGCACCACCTGGGAAGCATCTGATGATATACAGACATAATAACAATAAACAGCTACTTCCTTTGAGTGCTTGCTAGATTTCAAAGACAATGCTGGGGATTTTGTATTAGGTGGTTCAGATGGTAAAGAGTCTGCCTGCAATGCAGGAGATCTGGATTCGATCTCTGGGTTGGCAAGCCATTCTAGTATTCTTGCCTGGAAATCCCATGGACAGAGGAGCCTGGCAGGCTACAGTCCATGGGGTCACAAAGGGTCAGGCACGATTGACAACTTCACTTTCTTTCTTCAATTCTCAGAGCATTTCTCTCATCCAGTATTATGTTTATTATTCCCATTTTACAGATGAAAAAACTGAAGCATTGGGAGGTTAGCTGACTTGCTAAAGGTCATACAAACAGTGTGAGCATGAGGGGGGATGGGAAGAAGGCCACAGCAAAGCACAAGGCTATGAAAAAAATGACAAAGCCTGCTTTCTGTGTCCCCCACCTCCTCCTCTTGCCCATTAGAAAATTTCTATACAAGTAAAATGTCACTGAGATTTCCTGATACAGATTTCCTGAAACTACTGTTTCATGGTCTTAATAAATGATTGACAAAATGACATAAAGAGGGAATTTCCTGATGGTCCAGTGGTTAGGACTTGGTGGTTTCATTGTCGTGGACCAGGGGGGTTCAATCCCTGATCAGGGAACTAAGATCCCACAAGGAGTGCATCGTGGCCGAAAAAAAAAAAAAAAAAACATAAGTAGAAAGAAAACTTCTCTTGTAAATTTAGGACATTATTTGATGTTTATCTTACCTCTCTACATAAAGTAACAAAAAAATAAACTGAATGATTAGACTATATCTGGCATACCATAATTAGTATGTATTAACATTAGATGAAGGGTAAATTACCTAAATGTTTCACTTAACTGCTCCCAGTCAAATCCACAAATGGCGCAATTTGGTGTCTCACGGTGCTATTTTTTTAAACCTAGATTTACCCTCATTTTTTAAAACTGAGAGTTTTTTTCCATTGATATACAATATCATGTAAGTTTCAGGTGTCCAACATAGCGATTCACAGGTTTTAAAGATTATACTCCATTTATAGTTATTATAAAATGTTGGTTATATTCCCTATGTGGTACAATAGACCCTTGTAGCTGAGTTACTTTATTTATAGTAGTTCGTATTCCTTAATCCCCTTCCTCTATTTTGCCCTTCCCCCTACCCGCTCCTCACTGGTGACCACTAGTTAGTTCTCTACCTCAGTGAGTCTGTTTCTTTTGTGTAATATTCACTAGCTTGTTTCACGGTGCTATTTGAACTAGAGACTATATTGCAACTCATAATAAACATTTACAACCCCACATAATTTCTCTTTTTTTTTTCTTCAGTGGCTTTACTACTTGAATGACTAGTAACGTAGCTTAAAGACTTTTTAATTGCTTCTTTTTCTTGCATATTTATTTGCATTCCTAAATTTACTTAACAAAAGATTTTCTTATTTACATAGATCAATCTTGAATGCAAAGCCTATAGAATATACTTGCAAGCAGACAATAGCTCTGTGGGGTTAAGGTATTAGAGCATGACTACCTTTGATTGTTAAGAAGATGGGCTAAGTGCTTCTTTTTAACCTAAATAGAGACCCCACGAACACAAAGAACAAGTCAGTCACGAGTCCCTGCAACACCTTTACACAGTTAAATGAAAAACTCTGAAAACTCTTAAAAGTCTTTTAAAACTTACCTAAAAAACAAAAAACATCACTGTCACTCATTGCTACTAACCTCATGGCAGCCACTGCAATTATTTTAACACACACTAAATAGATCTATTAGGTCGTGGTGTTTGGGCCAGGTCTTTGCTAAAGGAACACATAGTCCAATCTGTAGATTATTAACCAAGGGGGTCTATAAGCCCTAATGTCTATTGTGACCTTTTTATTTTTTCATGAGACATTCATCAATGAATGGATTAATAGGACCACAAAGGAAAAGTGAAGCGTTGGTTTGCAATAATTCATCCTCTAAAAGAATGATTAACTGACAGAGTCTGTTGATTGCCAAAATCTAACATCAATTTTATTCTTTAGCTGATGCAGGTTAAGAAAACAGTTAAAAAATAACCTTTTTTATCAGGGGAAAGTATGCTGGGAACTCAAGAGTCAGCAGTTACCATTCCCAATTAATTCTCCAGGAAATGTATGTCTTTTATTCTTGTATTCATAACCTACCCTAGTTTTCTGATTAAAATGGGAGTGCTAGTAATTATGGGACTAAAAACAGGATTGAGGCGGTGGGTTCAAAATATTTCACACATGCTTCTGTAATATATGAGCTTTGTTTGATGAGCATACAGTACTTCTGTAACTATATAAACCAAGAATTTTTAAATTAAAAAAATTTTTTTGGACAAAATGTTGGCCTTCACCATTTCTTTTGAGAGAGCAAATGGAAAGTATGCAGGGTGCAGGTTCTCTTTGTAGCTACTATTTGTCCCTTTCAAAATTTCTCTGAAGTACGCCTTCCCGGGTATCTCATTTTTCCAACTTCTTCTCTCCAGACTCCTCCAAATGTTGTGCTTGTCAGAAGTATCCTTTCTGAGTTTTTTTTGTTTTGTTTTGTTTTTTTACTGTACAATGTACAAAGCTGAATGTTAACACTCTCATCTCTCCTCAATGGATAAAAACCAAGTCTGTAAAACTTTAAAGGAGACATAAAGGAGAAGTAGTTCTGAAAATAGAACGGTGACTTGATTACATTATTTTTTTTCTGATTGCCTGTGTCTAGTTACTTGTGACTTTAATTTACATCTAATTTCCTGTTTTGACTATTACATCATATTTACACAGAGGCTTTAGAAAGTATGGAAAACACCACTCAATGTGTACCATCAATTAAGATGAATCTCCAATACTTATTTTCCCCTCTATGAAATGAATTTGAATTTTCCTGCCTAAAGAAAAGATCCTGAAAAGAATACTGGTCTTTTCCTTTGGGCTAAACTTTTTTCTTCATGTTACATGTGCACACTTCATACCGTGAAAAAATAATTCATTTTCACAAATGCTCCTTCCTGTATCAGACCTGTCAGCCTGACCCGGCTCTTCGTGAGTGTGTGGGAACAAGCGGAAATGTTTGTCCATAAATGCATACTAGGTTCCCATCCATGCTCTTGCTGATGGTTATATTCCAAGAAGCCAGATATAAAAAGTAGCAATGGGGTGGGATGAATTAGGATATTGAGATTGACATATATACACAATTGATTGATATTATATGTAAAATAGATAACTAATGAGAAACTACTGTATAGCAGAGGGAACTCTACTCAGTGCTCTGCAGTGACTAAAATGGGAAGGAAATCCGAAAAAGAAGATCCCCATGTACGTATAGCTGACTCACTTTGCTGTATAGCAGAAAACTAAACATCATTGTAAAGCGATTATGTTGTTGTTTAGTTGCTAAGTCCAGTCACACTCTTTTCAACCCCATGGACTCGGCCAGACTCCTCCGCCCGTGGAATTTTCCAGGCAAGAATACTAGAGTAGGTTGACATTTCCTTCTCCAGGAGATCTTCCCCACCCAGAGATCAAACCCACATCTCCTGCATTGGCAGGTTGCGTCTTTACCACTGAGTCACCAGGGAAGCCCAAAGCAATTATACCCCAACAAAAATTTTTAAAAAGCATCATTGTCATAATAGACTGAAACTGTAGGATCTCATAAACAAACTGCTAATAAACGTTCGTAAACAGTTTGTTTCATTCTGCATTTCTCTCCATGAATTTTTTTAAAAGCACGCACACACACACACACACAGTACTGTGTTAAAGTAAGTGAGCATTTTGTCCCTTGCCAGGAAGAAGCTAAGATGCTACGACGTAATGAGTTTTATTAACGCTCATAATGTCTGCAAAGCAGCCCAGCCTAAGTATCGTATCCCTTTTTAGTCTCTCCCCAAAGACCTACTTACAGGAGCACGCGCGTCGGTGCCTAATTGATCTGCAAAATGCCGGCTGCTGCAACCTCTTCCAGGCACTCGGGTGGTTCCTGTACCATCTCTACCGCCTGCTACGAACCTACGGAGACAGGCTCAGCGCTGTACTGGAATCAGCCAAACCAGACCCGTTCTCCCAGCGTACAGAGAGCTCATCTGTCTCGAATTGGGATATCCTGCCCCCCGCCCCAACACACACACACACACACACACACACACACACTAGATTAGAATAGCTGTGAGGTTCTCTGGCTGGGACACAAAAACACCTTAAGTCATTCTGATTATGTGATGGGGAAAAAAAGAACTGAAAGCAAAAATGCAATGAAACAAAACTTCGAAAACTAAGAAATTGGCTTATTTTTTCGGTAATTCCGGTGCTTAAGAAAAAGCGGAATTAAGAGACATTTCGGGGATTCAGGTCTGGGGTTGGGGCCGCTGTTGGCTCTCTAGTAAGTGATTCTCAGTTAGAACGTTTAATTGTGAAGTCTGGGTTTCTTTTTTGGTACAGATGTGGCTCCATCCTTAGCTTATCAATCGTGACGGCTAATCCCTTCACGTGTAGTGAATACAGTTTCCAAGAAGCCACTGGAACTAGAATCAGAGGTTGTCAGGGTGGGAGTTCTCAGCCCAAGTCGCTGGCAGCTTCTGGGATCCGATTAAAAATGCAAATAATCAGGCTCCACCCAAGATTTGCTGAAACTTGAACTCTGGGGAGTGGTCTCAGCCACCCATGGTTTAACAAACCCTCCCACGAGAGTCTGAGGCAGGCTCAAGTTTGAGAAGCCCTGGATTCCCTGTCTGTTTCCCAAACTGTGTGTGCCCTGTGCTTAATCATTCAGCCCTGTCTGACTCTTTGCCACCTCATGGACTGTGGCCCATCAGGCTCCTCTGTCCATCGGATTTTTCAGGCAAGAATACTGGAGTGGGTTGCCATTCCCTCCTCCAGGGGATCTTCCCGACCCAGGGATTGAACCCGCATCTCCTGTGTCTCCTGCGTGGCAGGTGAATTCTTTACCCACTGAGCCATCAAGGAAGCCCTTCCCAAACTATCCTGGTTTAAAAAAAAAAATCACCCAGGGCCTTGATTAAACTAAAGATTTCTGGAACCTTCCCTGCAGGTTCATCCAGGGGAGATTCATTCTGCTCTGGGGTCTGAGCATCTGTTGTAATCAGCAGATGGGGTTTATTTTTTCTCCTGCAGCAAGTCTGGGAGCACTGGGTTGAGCTTAGTCTCTAAGTTACCTTCCAGGACTGGTTTTTCCTGTGTTGCTTGAGTGGAACAGTATTTTGAAATAAGGACAGAGAACAGAAGTGAGATTGCAGTGGAAAGGGTAAGGATTAGAACCTGAACTGGAGATGGAGGAAGCTAAAGAGAGTATATATATATGCCATCAGTAAGGAAACCCTTGGAGAAGGCAATGGCAACCCACTCCAGTACTGTTGCCTGGAAAATCCCACGGACGGAGGAGCCTAGTGGGCTGCAGTCCATGGGGTCGCTAACAGTCGGACACGACTGAGCAACTTCATTTTCACTTTTCACTTTCATGCATTGGAGAAGGAAATGGCAACCCACTCCAGTGTTCTTGCCTGGAGAATCCCAGGGACAGAGGAGCCTAGTGGGCTGCTGTCTATGGGGTCGCGCAGAGTCAGACACGACTGAAGTGACTTAGCAGAAGGAAAACCATACCAGGAGAGCATGTCCACCTGGGCAAATGGCCTCAGGTGAGGCGGTAAAGCAAACATGGAAATCAGACATTGGTTAGACTTTGGCTAGGAAGTGAAATGTCTTCCAGGCAAGGAGACAAGGGAAGTAGTGTGTAATTGACCACTTCCTCAGTAGGATTTTCTTAAATCAGGATCCATAATTTGGAGGACTGGGGGCAAGCAGCCTTGTGCATTTAGTTGTATATTCGCTCTGTGTGTCTACATTAGACTGTTTTCCACGTGGACGCTGGGAACCATGCCAGTGAGCATGGAGCAGGTTGGGGGAAACAACCCTGGGAATTCTCTGGTGGTTCAATGGTTATGACTTGTCCATCCTTGAACAGGGAACTAAGATCCCACAATCCACATAACAGGGTCAAAAAAAAAAAAAAAATCAGCCCAGGAAGACCCCAGTCCTCTGCTGACAATTATACCCCTCAGTTTCTTTCAGTAACTTTTTAGTCTTAAATATGCAAGAATTAAGTCTTTTCTATCTCAAGAATTCTGCTCCTTCATAGATTAGCTAAGGGCACAGACAGGACCTAGGGCCAATGCCCAAGTAGAAGAGTGCATATATTTTAGGCTGTCTAAGAGAACCCTTAGGGCTGTCTTGTTTGTTTAAATTGGATAGGGAACCAGGTTAGAGGGTATGAAGATAAATAATAAATGAGTGACAGCTCAAGACCACAATTAGGCCAAGGTTAATAAGCCTCAATCCCAGTGAGTAAAGAATCTCTCTTTGGAAGGAGTCACTACATAAATGTGTCTCACTGATGCACTTATTGGTATTTCTTTCATTAAAAAAAAAGATTATTTTCTAGAGGAGAGGGAAGGATGGAGGGACAAATTAGTGACATTGGATTAATGGACAAAAACAACTACATATAAAATAGATAAGCATCAAGGATACACTGTATAGCACAGGAAATTATACCCATTATCTTGTAGTAACCTTGGAAGACATCACTGACTCAATGGACATGAGTCTGAGCAAACTCCAGGAGATAGTGAAGGACAAGGAAGCCTGGCGTGCTGCAGTCCACGGGACTGCAGAGTCGGACATGACTTAGCAATTGAACAACAACAATTAAATATAATTTCTAAAATAAAAATACAAGCATTTTAGAAAATTCCTTGGCAGTCCAGTGGTTGCGACTTGGTACTCTCACTGCCAGAGCCCAGGTTCAACCCCTGGTCAGGTAACTATATATATGCATAAACATTTTAATGGTGCTTGTCAAAAAGCTTTTACTGATTAGGTTGTATAATTCAAAAAATTGGAAATCACTAAGTTCATTGGAAGGAATGATGCTGAAGCTGAAGCACCAATATTCTGGCTACTTCATTGGAAGTCGCCAAGAGCCAACTCATTGGAAAAGACCCTGATGCAGGGAAAGATTGAGGGCAGGAAAAGAAGGGGGCGACAGAGAATGAGATGGTTGGATGGCATTATTGACTCAGTGGACATGAGTTTGAGCAAACTCTGGGAGATAATGAAGGACAGAGAAGACTGGCATGAAGCAGTACCTGAGATCACAAAGAGTCAGACATGGCTGAGCTACTGAACAACAACAGACCCTGGTTTATAGACTTGGAAGTTAGTTAATTCAGGAGGGCTTTGCCCCTTAGATGCACTGCCTGCCTAAATCACATGTTCAGTGGGTACTTTTTCTATACTTTCTGTAATAGGCACAGGAGGTGTTAAAACATCCAGCTTAAAATTTTCCAGGCTAAAATTATCTGATCTTTCTTTACATCATAGAATCATGAAGCTAAATTCTCCCACTGGCTGTAGCAGATCCAGAATGTTTTCCATGAGAAAAATGCAGCTTTGGCCCCACTGGCTCTCTCTGCATCCTCTCAGGAGAGGGAGTGATCTTCCCTCCAGGACTGGGTCTGCATCGCCATGAAATGAGAAGCTGTGAGTTCCTTCAACTGCTTGAATGACCTTAAACCCAATGGCTCTGATGCTGATCACACCCACTCATGAGGTCTGCTCTCCTGGCACTTGTTAGGGACCCAAACTCCAACTCAATGCCCCTAACAAATAGCCAGAGGCTGGTTCAGAGAAATAGGATCCATTTAGAGAATTTTCCGAAATATTCGGAGACTCCCAGTTCTGATCTGACTGTCTGACATTTTCTTCATTGCCAGAGCTTCTGAAAATAGCGAATGGAGACCATAACCTTTTGGGCCTCGTGCTGGTGATCTTGGGCTTCCCAGGTGGTTCAGTGGCAAAGAATCTGCCTGCCAATGCAAGAGATGCAGGAGACATGGGTTTGATCCCTGGGTCAGAAAGAGTCTTTGGAGTAGGAAATGGCAGCCCACTCAAGTATTCTTGCCTGAAAAATTCCAGGGACAGAGAAGCCTGGCGGGCTACAGTCCATGGGGTCACAGAATCCAACACAACTGAGCATACATACACTAATACTAGCGTTTTTGCTGTCAACCGATGTAAAGGGATGTTCTGAGAAGGAGCTCTAAAAATCTAATTATTTCATTTTTATGCAAATATCCTTGGGGATGCCAGAGGAAGGACATTCAGGTGAAGGTCAGAGCAGCATATGCAGGCTTGGGGAGGGGCTGTCTGGATGCTTAAGGAATAATAGCCAGAAGTCAGGGTGACCCAGGGTGAGAGTGGGAGAAACTGGGAGGCATAAGGTCAGAGCACATGGGGCAGGTTTTGTAAAAATAGCAAAACAAAGAACAAGTTATATACAGACACCCGGGAAAGTTGTAAGAATTGGTGCTATGCTGGAAAGTCATTAAAAAGTCTTTTTAGTGCTTTCCTTTTGTGGTCATCGCTGAAGCACTAGTGGCTAAAGTGAGTTTGAATCCCTTCATTGCTTCTGAGAAACCAAGAACGTTAAACAGGCATTTTAAAGAAGATTGCCTTTCCATCCTTCCAAAGAGCTGAGACAGGCATAATGTTTGACCCACACCCAATGGGAAGGAGATGAAGTTCAGGTTGGGCAAAGGCTCTACAGAGGGCCCCAAATTGGCAGAGTAGTCCAGGGTCACAGAAATAAATCATCTGCACAGAACAAGTGCTGCAGGAAATGCTACAGGCACAGCTGTCCATGGATGGGGGGGAGTGCTTTCACGCAGCAGGTGGTTAGCATCACTCCACTACACCTGGGCAAAGACCTCCAAAAGCTCCTTGAACATAAAGCCACATCAAGCCAAGAAAAGTAGATGGCACCGCCAAGGAAGAAACAATTGAAAAGATGCAGGAATAGAGTAATCTTATACACAACTCTCTCACAGATGCTTTTGAACTGTGGTATTGGAGAAGATTCTTCAGAGTCCCTTGGACTGCAAGGAGATCCAACCAGTCCATTCTAAAGGAAATCAGTCCTGAATATTCATTGGAAGGATTGATGCTGAAGCTGAAACTCCAATACTTTGGCCACCTGATGGAATGAACTGACTCATTTGAAAAGACTCTGATGCTAGGAAAGATTGAAGGCAGGAGAAGGGGATGACAGAGAATGAGATGGTTGGATGGCATCACCGACTCGATGGACTTGAGTTTGAGCAAGCTCTGGGAGTTGGTGATGGACGGGGGGCCTGGCGTGCTGCGGTCCATGGGGTCACAAAGAGTCCGACACAACTGAGTGACTGAACTGATACACAACTGTCATTGAAAACTGTTAAAACAGGGACTTCCCTGGTGGTCCAGTGGTTAAGACTCCATGCTTTCAATGGAACCCTACTCAATGTTACGTGGCAGCCTGGATGGGAGGGGAATTTGGGGAAGAAGAGATACATGTATGTGTGTGGCTGAGTCCCTTCTATGTTCACCTAAAACTTACAACATTGTTATTCGGCTGTACCTCAATACAAAAAGTTAAAACCAATAACAAGAAAACTCTGCATGCTTCCACTACAGGGGGCATAGGTTCAATCTCTGCTCAGGGAACAAAGATCCCACATGCTGCACACACACAAAAAAAGCAGGAGGGTGTCCTGAAACAGGTTTTGAACTGTTTCCTACGGTTCCAAAGCAATCCTTCCTGATGAACCTGCTCCATGAGACAGCGTGATGAGAAATGCATGTGTATATTGAACAGAAAAAAGAGTAGAGGAAAGAGCTATAGATCAGTCATCCATGAAGCAATGGGAGTGAATCTGAAGTCATTAAACATACTATGCAATAGCTTGAAGCTGTCAAGGGATTTGTGAGTTCACTCTTAACTGAAAAGTGGCTTGTTAAGTGAGTTTCCCATCGATGTAACAAGAGGGAGTCACTAGTGATCTTTTGGAAAAATAAAAGAAAATGTAAAAGAAATCTGAGTCCCACTATGATCTTTCCTCAGTGCTCTTTTCCTAAATGTATTCATTTTCCAGCTTGTTGCTATGTCAACCAGAAGAAAGAAATCATAAGCTCACCTGCAACAATTTGCTTTTTGTGGTTATGAAGTCATCCAAATGATCTACTATATTATGGGATTATTAAAAATTATATTTTTTGTAATCTGTGTAATTTCTTTTTCTTTCTTTCTTTTTTTCTTTGATCATGCTGCAGAGATTATGAGATCTTAGTTTCCTGACCAGGAATTGAACCCAGCTCCAGCAGTGGAGGCTGAGAGTCCTAACCATTGGACTGCCAGGGAATTCCCTGTAATTATATTTCTTAATCCAAAGACAAAAAAATCAGTTTAGGGATTTTCACTGAACTGAATATATAATATAATGGAGCATCATTCTTCTAGAAAAACTAGAGCCCAGTAGGATATGCACGGTGATGGTTTCACTGTTCTAGATTCTGAAGAAACTGAAAAGAAAAAAAAAAAAGCAAGCCTGTAGGTTTTTTCTGATCTCTTGGGGCCCTAAAGCTTTAGGATGGAGTCACTTAAATTTAAAACAGCCTTGTTCATGTCACTAACCATAACTGTCACCAGCACCACCTCTGGATATTCACAAAGACCTTGCCTGATGAAACTCTGGACCTCCTTCTCAAAGTAATCTTGTTAAGGATATAAAGTACAGAATATTACCCCACAAAACCAATGATATTAAAGAAAACACTATTCAAGTACAGTCTGTGGACAGAATCAGGGGATCCATGAAGTTGGGTAGGACAATAAATACATTTTTGGTTTCACCAATCTCTAATTGAAATTTATCACTCTCTCAAATGACAAGTGTAGGAAAAGACAGTAGTATAATCATCCCCACAGACTGTTACTAAGGGAAACCACAGTTTTTAAAAATATCATATTGTCATTATTGTATTCATCTTGACATGTAATTTATATATAAATTATATATAACTAAGTAGATGTGTGCATAATACCTTGAAATTTCTGCAATTAGATCTGCTGCTAAATCTTGTTAAGAATTAAATAGAAGGACTTTTCTGGTGGTTCAGTGGCTAAGACTCTGCACTCCCTATGCAAGGGACCCAGGACTGATCCCTGGTCTGGGAACTAGATCCCACATATCACAGCTAAGTCTCAGTGTGGCCACATAAATAATTATAAAAAAAATTTTTTTTAATGGGTGGATCTTAAACTTTAAAAATAATTACATAGAAATGACAATGACTATTTCTTAAAAAATAAATATATTTAGGTAATCCTACCAGTTAACAATTTAGAGGATAAGTTCTTTAACATAGATGTAGGTTTTATAACATTTATCATATGAAATGCAAGATATTTTAAAAGCTAGTATTCATGCATCTAGCTGTGTTATTTTAGAATGTAACTGAAAGTTACAATTTTTAAAAAATCAATGAAAGATTCTTTTTCTTCTGAGGCTGTCACGAAACGTCACTTAACTTCCCACATGGGTGATGTGATTGCAGGCTCTAAGCTTCAAATCCACTTTTAGTGGAATTATGTAGCATTTCTCAATAATCCACATAAATTTATAAATCAAATGGGGAAAAACTGCAATGAGAGAACTTTAAAACTTCTAAAAAGTATCAATTAGGCAAATAGTTGTTGTGTTTTTTTTTTTTGGTAAAGTGCTTTTGATTTCGAATTGCTTTCTCTTCTCTCTGAGAAGTAAAGGAGGAATATAGACTAAAGATAAAGTTACATCTGTAACTTACTTGAAAGTAAATTGTGTTAATAAACCAATCAGAACAGATCAGCGGGTTATTCCTTGGAACTGCTCAAAAATGGTTTCCTTTCAATCGGAGGAGAAATTGTCTCATTAGATAAAGGTATCATGTAGAGAATGAGATGCAATCAGAAAGAGAAATGTCCTGTAAGAGACTTAAGCAGTCACCTTCAGGATTCTGATAACAAAGACGCTACCCTAGGTAAATCAGAGCATTGTCTCAAGTGAAAACACTAGTAAGGAAAATGAATGATTTGCTCTAAAGATGCTCAGCTCTCATAGATTCTTCTTTAAAAAAGAACAGAGAATTTCATTGCTTAAGTAGTGAGCTTTTTTTTTTTTAAGTTTAAAGGAAAATATAAAAGCAAACTGGCTCATAGCATTAGGAGAAAGTATATTTTCTTCTCTTAACCAGCTCCAAGCCTGGGTGGTGCTCTGTTAATAGAAGATATTACGAAGAGGTGGCAAGAATACACAGAAGAACTATACAAAAATAATCTTCATGATCCGGATAACCATGATGCTGTGATCACTAACCAAGAGCCAGACATCCTGGAAGGTAAAGTCAAGTGGGCCTTAGGAAGCATCACTACAAACAAAGCTAGTGGAGGTGATGGAATTCCAGTGGAGCTATTTCAGATCTTACAAGATGATGCTGTGAAAGTGCTGCATTCAGTATGCCAGCAAATCTGGAAAACTCAGCAGTGGCCACAGGACTGGAAAAGGTCAGTTTTTATTCCAATCCCAAAGAAAGGAAATGCCAAAGAATGCTCAAACTACCACACAATTGTAATCATCTCACACGCTAGTAAAGTAATGGCCCAAATTCTCCAAACCAGGCTTCAATAGTATGTGAACCCAGAACTTTCAGATGTTCAAGCTGGATTTAGAAAAGGCAGAGGAACCAGAGATCAAATTGCCAACAACTGTTGGATCATCAAAAAAGCAAGAGAGTTCCAGAAAAACATCTACACACCTGCTTTATTTAGTGCACCAAAGCCTTTGACTGTGTGGATCACAACAAATTGTGGAAAATTCTTCAAGAGATGGGAATACCAGAATACCTGATCTGCCTCCTGAGAAATCTGTATGCGGGTCAAGAAGCAACAGTTAGAACTGGACATGGAACAACAGACTGGTTCCAAATCGAGAAAGGAGTATGTCAAGTCTGTATATTATCACCCTGCTTATTTAACTTATATGCAGAGTACATCGTTTGGAATGCTGGGCTGGATGAAGCACAAGCTGGAATCAAGATTGCCAGGAGAAATAGCAATAATCTTAGATATGCAGATGACACCACCCTTATGGCAGAAAGCGAAGAAGAACTAAAGAGCCTCTTAAAAAAATAAAAATAAAGAGCTTCTTGATGAAAGTGAAAGAGGAGAGTGAAAAAGTTGGCTTAAAACTCAACATTCAGAAAACTAAGATCATGGCATCTGGTCCCATCACTTCATGGCATATAGGTGGGGGTTAAACAATGGAAACAGTGAGAGACTTTGTTTTTGGGGGCTCCAAAATCACTGCAGATGGTGACTGCAGCCATGAAATTAAAGGACACTTACTCCTTGGAAGAAAAGCTATGACCAACCTAGACAGCATATTAAAAAGCAGAGATATTCCTTTGCCAACAAAGGTCGATCTAGTCAAAGCTATGGTTTTTCCAGTGGTCATGTATGGATGTGAGAGTTGGACTATAAAGAAAGCTGAGCACCAAAGAATTGATGCTTTTGAACTGTGGTGTTGGAGAAAACTCTTGAGAGTCCCTTGAACTGCAAGGAGATCCAACCAGTCCATCCTAAAGGAAATCAGCCCTGGACTGATGCTGAAGCTGAAGTTCCAATGTTTTGGCCACCTGATGCAAAGAACTGACCCATTGCAAAAGACCCTGATGCTGGGAAAGATTGAAGGTGGGAGGAGAAGGGGACAACAGAGATTGAGATGGTTGGAAGGCATCACCAACTCAATGGACGTGAGTTTGAATAAGCTCTGGGAGTTGGTGATGGACAGGGAAGCTTGGCGTGCTGCAGTCCATGGGGTCACAAAGAGTTGGACACAACTGAGCGACTGAACTGAACCGAATAACTTGAGGAAACAGTGTGTAGTACTTCACCCCAAAATCACTGTGATAATTACCTTCCTGATGTAATTAAGACCATTTACCATCCTTCATTTGGGTAAAAATTATCCTTCATTAGATTTATGTTTTCAGATGTTGGAATACTAAGTTAGACAGTTGTCTTACTAATAAGCCACTTTGGGTATTACCTGTGCCTACCTTACTCAGACCAGTGGTTCAGAAAAAATGGCTAATGGGGGAGGTGTTTGTGGGTGTTTGATAATATCGGTGGTAAGATCAAGGATCCAGGACAGTTCAGGACAGGACAGTTCTGGAAGATGCAATTAAAATGTCACTTTCATAAAAAACAAAGTGAAAAAGTCTTCCTAACAAGAACTTCTGAACACTGAAGTTCAGCTTCCCTATGCTCTGGGAGATGACTATGTTGGTTTCCCAGGACGCAGTAACAAAGTCCTACAAAGCGGCAGGCCTAAAGCAAAAGAAATGCATTCTCTCACAAATCTAGGGGCTAAAAGTTTCAAATCAAGGGGCTTGCACTCTTTCAGAAGCATCTAGGGGGGAATCCCAGTCTCTCCTAGCATCTCATGGCTCCAGACATCACTCTAGTCTTTGCCTCTTCTTCATCTGACCTTCTTTGCCTTCTCCTGTCTCTTAGAAGATACTTGCCACTGGATTTAGACCTCACCTGGATAGTCCAGGATGATCTCATTATGAGATCCTTAGCTTATTTACATGTGCAAAGACCCGTTTTCCAAATAAGGTCACAGTCACAGGTTCTGGAAGTTAGAACAGGGCAGATCTTTTGTGGGGTCTTCCCATAACCCACTATAACTACTGAGTCAACATTTACTCCTTTGGATGATAATAGCTTATCCTCTCAAGAAAGTGATGACAAATCACAGCAAAAAAACAAAGGCATCAGGGAGACATGAGGGCAAATGTCTCATGTACACACTGACTTTGAGATTCTGGATAGATCTCTCTTGGGTATCTGTTAGAAAGCCAGCTTCTACAGGGTAACAATAATTGGAGCAAGCCACGATAACTATAAGTTAATATATTTCTTTCCTTTCTCTTTTCCTTCCAGTTGACTTTTATTTACTGAAATTTTTATTTTTAGTTGGAGGATACTTGCTTCACCATGTTGTGTTGGTTTCTGCAGAAGAACAACATGAATCAGCCACAAGTATACATATATCTCCTCCCTCTTACCAAATGTTAATTTAAATGAAGAATCTTTGATAAAATCTCTTTCTTCGGCTTATCCTTTGTAGCACCTTTTTAGACTCCTGTCCTTTTGTGAGTCTCTGCCCAAAGTACCTAAATGCCCACCACTCTCTGAGCACTGGGTTGCATTTCAACTGATCATCAGGTTCTCGTGCTGAATAGACATAATATTTGATCAGTTTCACTCTCTAAATCCAACCCTATAACTGCCACTCAGCCTCTGAACATGCTGCCTTCCATCACTTCAAACCTTCTGATTGTGTCTCTGTTCAGTAATGGTTCCATTCGCCCACAACCTTGTGTTCATTAAGCCAAAGTGACAGCTGCTTAGCCAGGCGATGTCCGTATTCAAAGTTCAAGCTTAAGTCAATACTATTTGCATGTGTGCTCAAGTCACTCAGTTGTGCTTGACTCTGTGACCCCATGGACTGTAGCTCACCAGGCTCCTCTGGCCATGGGATTCTCCAGGCAAGAATACTGGAGTGGGTTGCCATTTCCTTCTCCAGGGAATCTTCTTGACCCAGGGATGGAACCCGGGTCTCCCTCATTGCAGGCAGATGCTTTACCTTCTGAACCACCAGGGAAGCCCCAACAGTGATACATAAGTAAAAGTGCATTTAAAATTGCAAAAAAATTATTTGGGGCTCTAATTTTATAGATAGTAAATAATTCCTTATGAATGTGATATTTTGACGGATCATAAGATTTTTCTGGCTCACTTTTCTGTAAGTAAAGGCTGATTTCAAAATGTAGACTCTTTCATTTTCAATTGGTGTAACTGAAAGTCACTCTTCGCATATGCAAAATCACAAGCAATTTTTTATAATTTTTCTTTTTAGAAGGACTTTTCTTCTGATGTGATGCTGAAATATCACATGGAAAGTGTTCATTCCCATCAAATGACAATCTTTGAATTTAATTTCTATGTCTAAGCCTGAAGACATTGGCTTTGCACTGATATAGCAATTTTCAAAAGCAGACACCCTAAATTCACTGAAGAATTCAGGGAACCCCTGATATGCTTTACTGTAACGTCCATGTGTATGATTTTGTTTTGTAATAATTTACTAACGAAGTTTGCAGGCCAGTGAGGTGCCGCAGGAATGGGCTCTGCAGACAGTACCGGACACCCCCTTCCTCCAGCTTCTGCTGTTGACGCCACAGTCACAGCCACTAATCAGGGCTGAAGGCCACGCCATTGTGACCCTCGCCTCCAGGGTCTGCCCCTCATCCCCAGGCTGGCCCCACCTTGGCGCATGCGCACTGGCTGCCAGCCCAACCGCTCAGGGACCCGCTCTTGCCCGCTGGCGGGAGTCCCCACCCAGCTGCTGGGTTTATCGCCCCGGTTGCACCATCAGCCTCTAACAAAACACAAGTTCCAAGATAAAATTACTGAGAATTTCAAGACTGTAACAGCCTCAAAGCATTAAACCAAGCTCGAGTGCCCTTCTGAGAGGGGGGCGCGAGGTCTCACCATGACCATGAAATGTCTTGGTTGCATCCATGATATCAGCAGGACAATGTGATGCTTGCACGCAGCCTTCACTCTAGAAACGCGTTTTAATATAAGGTGGATTTCAGACGAAACCAAGGGAACTGGGTACTTGTGTCCTTAAAGGTGATGGGATTATACCATTGTTGGGCTGTGTGCTCTTGGGTAAGTGGTTCAACCTCTCTGGGCCTCCGTTTCTTCATTTGTAAAAGCATATAGCATCCTACCATTGTACCTGTTGGCTCAGACGGTAAAAGAATCTGCCTGCAATGCAAGAGACCCAGGTTTGATGTGGGAAAGATCACCTGGAGTAGGAAATGGCAACCCACTCCAGCATTCTTGGCTGGAGCATTCCCTGGACAGAGGAACCTGGCAGGCTACAGTCCAAGGGGTGGCAAAGAATCGGATAAGACTGAATTACACTTCAAAAGCATTGTACCAGTGTTAATTTCCTGGCTTTTCTCATTGTGCCTTGGTTAGTTAAGAGATGAACATTAGGGAAAGCTACCTGCATGGTTGATGGGAATTATCAACATTATTTTTGCAGCTTTTCTGGAAATAGAAAATTATCTCAGCAGTTTATGATGTGGAAGGCAAGGAGCCCCTCTCACCCCGTGGTAGAATCAGAATGCACAGGCCCTGACAGGGCCTGACTTCTACTCAAGATTTGATTGTGAACTAGTTGTATTCTGTCCTGAACACATTGCTTAACTTTTTCTTTTTTTTTTTTATTGGAGTGTAGTTGATTAACAGTGCTGTGATACTTTCAGGTATACAGACACTTCTTAACTTCTAATCCCTTACCTTCCTGGGTAAGGAATGTAGAATGTGGTATTGAATTAGATTCTTTTTTTAAGTTTTGCCCCTCTGTCCATGGAATTCTCTAGGCAAGAATACTGGGATGGGTAGCCATTCCCTTCTCCCGGGGATCTTCCCAACCCAGGGATCGAATTGGGTCTCCTATATTGCAGGCAGATTCTTTGCTGTCTAAGCAACCAGGGAAGCCCACTGAATTAGATTATTTAATTTTTTTTTTTCTTTTTAATTTCAACCCCAAGGCATGTTGAACCTTAGTTCCCAATCAGGGATAGAATCCATGTCCCCTTCATTGGAAGGCAGTGTTAACCACTAGACCAGCGGGAAAGTCCCTTGAATTTGATTCTTAATATCCTTTTTAGTGTAAGAGCGGAGAAGGCAATGGCAACCCACTCCAGTACTCCTGCCTGGAAAATCCCATGAACAGAGGAGCCCCTTAGGCTACAGTCCCTGGGGTCGCTGCGAGTCAGACACGACTGAGTGGCTTCGTTTTCACTTTTCACTTTCATGCATTAGAGAAGGAAATGGCAACCCACTCCAGTGTTCTTGCATGGAGAATCCCAAGGACGGCGGAGCCTGGTGGGCTGCCGTCTATGGGGTCGCACAGAGTCGGACACAATTGAAGAGACACAGCAGCAGCAGCAGCAGTGTAAGAACAATTGAAGGGCCTCTTAGGTCTCATTTACCTCTTTAGTTCTTCCTTATCTTGATTTTTTTTTTTTTTTAATTCATGCTTCCAAGCCTTCCTCATGGGAGGAGGCAACCTGCTCCAGTATTCTTGCCTGAAAAATTCCATGGACAGAGAAGCTGATGGGCTATATAGTTCATTGGGTCGCAAAGAGTTGGAGACGACTGAGTGACTGAGCATACACAATAAGCTTCCCTAGTTATGTTTTCCTTTTATTTTTGTTCCACTCGGTATATCTGGAGAGCATTTAAAGTTAGCACTTAGGGAGTTCCCTGGTGGTCCAGTGGCTAAGACTCGAGCTCCCAGTGCAAGGGGGCCTCAGGTTCAATCCCTGGTTGGGGAACTAGATCCCACGTGCTTCAACTAAGAGTTTGTGTGCCGAAACTGAAGATCCTGTGTGCCGCAACTAAGACCTGATACAGCCAAATAAATAAAATGAGATAAATAAACTTAGTACTTAAAAATATCCAGGAGTACATTTACAGAAGCAAAGCAAACTTTACTGTAGGAGGAAGCGCATTTCCAGCATATCCTGTTGAAAGGTGATTGTCACCCAGCCATTTCAGCTCAGTTCCTATCCCTCATCCTTGGTGACACACTGAAGGCCCCTGGGAATCTTTTAAAGCTACTAGTGCTCCAGTGCGAACTCCAGGAGGTTCCGATTTAATAGATTTGTGTGTGACTAGACCAGATTCCACTTTTTATATTTGGTGCATTTGTCATTTCAAAACCATGGCATCATTGACATTATCATCAATCCTATTGAAGCATAATTCAGTCTCTTCAAAAAACACAAAATGCTCATGTCGTATGACCCCCTATAGTGCCAATTTTATTTGGTATGATGTGCACATTATTGCATGATTCAAGAACATGCAATAATGTATACAATGCACCAACTGAAAATTGGTGTCCTTAGCGATACTTTTGTTCATATAATATGTGCATAAACACATTTGAGATTATAAACTACAGTGTGACAGGAAGCTAAATTTTTTTGTTACAGCTTTAAGTTGATAAATATTTTTTTCATATGCCATGCAATTCATCCATTTAAGATATACAATTCAGTGGTTTTTAGTATATTGGCTGAGTTGTCAGGGACATAAAACTTAACCCTTGTTATACAAGACAGTAGATGTGAAAGACCCAATAATTTCCACTTGATCATGGTAAGATTTTTAGCTTTTTTTTTTTTCTTTTGCTGTATTATTCTATAAAGCCTGCTTAAAGGAAAGAAGCTAATCACTGGTGATAAACTCATCTTTAATGAAAAGAAGTGTCATTAAGGAGGAAAAAAAAAATGCTAGTTTTCTCTCAGTACTCATTCATCCTCCCTGAAAGGACAGAGAACACTCCAAACTGTGATGATTAGATCCAAAATTTATATGCTCTGCTTTATATACTCTTTGATTAATCCATAACAACCAATTACCATTGCTTACCTTTATTATTAGATTTTCCCAGCACCATTACACTCCTGACTAATGAAAATGCTAAGTCTATTAAGAGCACGCACAGTATCATTCTAGCTAATGCCAAATGGTTAATTGTCTTCAAAATTTGAAGGCATGGTCTTACGATATGTGATTAGACTATATATGAGTCTATATAATGTACTTAGAAGAACACTGAACACAAAGTATGTGTTCAGTGAGGAGACCATCTAGAAACCAAGACACTTTTGAGAGTGAAAGGGGCTGTGCAATTTAATTAGCTCTGATTATTATATATTGTTTATCTATTTTGCATAATTCAAATGGTAATACAAACAAATGGCTGTTCTTCATAATATTAATTTATATTTAAATTTGGAAAGAAATAGCACATAGACTTTTTAAGATTTCCCATTAAAATGAAGGTGTGTATATATGTGTGTTCAGTCACTCAGTTGTGTCTGAGTCTTTGCAACCCAATGAACTGCAGCCCACCAGGCTCCTCTGTCCATGGAATTTCCCAGGTAAGAATACTGGAGTGGGTTGCCATTTCCTCCTCCAGGGGATTTTCCCCACCTAGGGATCAAACCCGAGTCTCCTGCATTCACAGGCAGATTCTCTACCACTGAGCCACCTAGGAAGCCAGAATGAAGGTACATATAGATAAGCAAAACAAACTGGCCTCTTTGGCTGCCGCTTTTGAAACACACTGTTCCCCACATCGAGTCCACATTGGTCACAGTACACATTAGTTATCAAACAGCCAATGGATATATGTGTAGGAGCCTCATCAGTTCACCTTGAGCCAAACGTGCAGATCACTTGGTCTGCAGATGCCAGGCTCTCACACATTTGGATTTCTGGGGCAATTAATCTGTCACTTTTCGACATGTGATCAATTTTCTAATAATTGAACTTTGAGAGAAATGGGTAGACAATGGCTCTTTGTACTCGAGCTGTAAGGAAGCAAAAAGCAAATGAATTTTCCAGGTCATGGGAGCTTCCACCATCAGCACTTCTAGTCATTTTAGGTCGAAATCATACCAGATGTGTGAGACTCTTAATAATGGTTTCCAAGACAGCCCAGGTCCTTCTTTTAGGAAATCTCATTTCATGACCAGAAAACATACAGCTACTAGTCAGCCCAGTGCTTTGTACGTTCAGGGAAGAAAGAACATGAATGCTGTGTTTACTCTCCATGCCAAGAATAAGCATCAGCCAGAATCACCTCCTTATGTATCCTTGACCTGGCTGCCTCTGTATAGTCAGGGAAGGAGCCTCTGGAGTTAACATCTCACAAGTTCCTTCTCTATGATTTTCTAACCTAGAAGTTATGTCCTTTTTACCTGCCGTGACTCCTAATAGAAGCTGTTCATCTTCACAGCACGTGTCCAAGAAACCCCAGAGTGAGGCACCCATCTTGGCTGGCCACTTATAATTTCACCCTTCTTCCTCACACTCAAGAAAGCATATGAGAGGGACTTCCCTGGCAGTCCAGTGGCTAATAATTCACCTTCCAATGCCAGGGACGTGGTTTGATCCCTATTCAGGGAACTAGGATCGCATGTGCCAAGGGACAACTGAGCCCATGAGCTGCAAGTAGAGAGCCTGCACATCACAACTAGAGAAAGCCAGTGTACCACAGTGAAGATCCAGCACAGCCCCCCCGCCAAAAAAACATACTGGAAACCAAAAGAGTAAGAGTATTTAGCACTTCCCTGGTAGCTCAGAAACGCTGGGCTGGATGAAGCATAAGCTGGAATCAAGATTGCTGGGAGAAATATCAATAACCTCAGATATGCAAATGATACCACCTTTATGGCAGAAAGTGAAGAAGAACTAAAGAGTCTCTTGATCAAAGTGAAAGAGGAGATTCAAAAAGCTGGCTTAAAACTGAACATTCAGAAAACTAAGATCATGGCATCCGGTCCCATCACTTCATGGCAATTAGATGGGAAAATAGTGGAAACTGGCAGACTTTATTTTTTGGGGCTCCAAAATCACTGCAGATGGTGACTGCAGCCATGAAATTAAAAGATGCTTACTCCTTGGAAGAAAAATTATGACCAACCTAGACAGCATATTAAAAACCAGAGACATTCCTTTGCCAACAAAGGTCGATCTAGTCAAAGCTATGGTTTTTCCAGTAGTCATGTATGGATGTGAGAGTTGGACTATAAAGAAAGCTGAGCACCAAAGAATTTATGCTTTTGAACTGTAGTGTTGGAGAAGACTCTTGAGAGTCCCTTGGATTGCAAGGAGATCCAACCAGTCCATCCTAAAGGAGATCAGTTCTGAGAGTTCACTGGAAGGACTGATGTTGAAGCTAAAACTCCAATAGTTTGGCAAGAACTGACTCATAGAAAAAGACCCTGATGCTGGGAAAGATTGAAGGTGGGAGGAGAAGGGGATGACAGAGGATGAGATGGCTGGATGGCATCACCGACTCAATAGACATGAGTTTGAGTAAACTCTGGGAGTTGGTGATGGACATGGAGGCCTGGTGTGCTGCAGTTTATGGGGTCACAAAGAGTTGAAAACGACTGAGCGACTGAACTGAACTGAACTGGTAGCTCAGATGGTAAAGAATCTGCCTGCAATCCGGGAGACCCAGGTTCTATTCTTAGGTCAGGAAGATACCCTGGAGAAGGGAATGGCTACCCACTCCAGTATTCTTGCCTTGAGAATCCCCATGGACAGAGGAGCCTGGGGGGTTACAATCCATGGGATCTCAAAGAGGGACTAAAGCTTTCACTCTTCTTTTTTCTTTCAAGAGAGATATTATCATATAGATAATCTCAAATCTCTGATTTTCTTTTTAGGCTCAACAACTTGGGTATATTTGCAAACTCTGATAAGTTGTTGAAGAAAGACAAATATTTGTGAATTACCTTACAACTTATTATGACCCATTAGTGTGTGTGCTCTCTTTTTGCCTTGATGGGTCTGCAGTGAGGCCACTTTTCTCCTTTCTTTCTAAAATAGTCATTCATTATTTATTGATTCATTTGTTGTTCTTTCCACAAGCATTTAGTGAATATTTACTGTGCTACATGTCAGGCTTCCCAGGTTGCGCTAGTGGTAAAGAATCTGCCTGCCAATGCAAGCGATGTAAGAGACATGGGTTTGATCCCTCGGTCAGGAAGATACCCTGGAGGAGGGCACAGCAACCCACTCCAGTGTGCTTGCCTGGAGAAACTCATGGACGGAGGAGCCTGGTGGGCTACAACAGTCCGTGGAGTTGCAAAGAGTTGGACACGACTGAAGCGACTTAGCACCCATACTGAGGAACATGATGTATAAGACCAAAAATCCTCTGCTGCCAATGAGCTCATATCTAACAAGAGAAATTAGATATGTCAGCAAAAGAAATGAAAGTATGAACACACAGACTTGGGTACCGTATCTGAAGATGGACAGATGGCTGACAGCTGAGGATAACTGCTAGGCAGAGATACATATGAGACATCCAAAGGGTCTCTGACTCCCCTGCAGTAGAAAGGTGGTCAGGGAAGCTGAGTGTAGGTGAAATGGACCACTCTGCCAGCCAGACAAGGGCAGGAAGGCCTTCTAGGCAGCACCACAGCCGTGCTCTGTAACCAGCACACGGGCCTGGAGCTGCAGTGTCAGAAAATTGACTTACACCTCAGTGTAGTCTGAAGAGGTAAGAAAGTTTTGATAAATCTGGTGGGATAAGGGTTATAAATTGGATTTTTTTTTTTTTTTAAGAGTGAAGCCAGGAGACTGTGATAATCTAGAGGAGTGGGATGGGCTGGGAGGTGGGAGGGAGATTCAAGAGGAAAAGGACATATATATACCTGTGGCTGATTCATGTTAATGTGTGGCAGAATCCAACACAATACTATAAAGCAATTATCCTTCAATTAAAAATAAAAAAAATTTTTTTAAAGAAGAAAAAAAAGGAATAATAAAGGTATCTGAAGAGATGTGGGAAAAAAAGAGTGAAGCCAAGAGAAAATAGAGACCTGGGAGGATTATGAGGGAAAGTGGAAGGGTGTTAGAGATTAGACGTCCCCCTACCCTGAGCCCTCTCTGTCTCATTCCCTGTTCACTTATATACTTTTTCTCCCAGCCCCCTCAGCTGCTGGAAGCAGCCAGCTTAATTAAATCTTACTAGTTTTGATCTATGGAGAAGGCAATGGCACCCAACTCCAGTATTTTCTTGCCTGGAAAATCCCATGGACGGAGGAGCCTGGTGGGCTGCAGTCCACGGGGTCTCTAAGAGTTGGACACGACTGAGCGACTTCACTTTCACTTTTCACTTCCATACAATGGCGAAGGAAATGGCAACCCACTCCAGTGTTCTTGCCTGGAGAATCCCAGGGACTGAGGAGCCTGGTAGGAGGCTGTCTATGGGGTCCCACAGAGTCGGACACAACTGAAGCGACTTAGCAGCAGCAGTTTTGATCTAAAACCATGGTGATTATTGAATTCCCTAAAATTTCAGGGTTGCAGAAGTGCTTCCTTTGCCTGTATGTGAATGTTCTGACTAGCATTGTTCATGATACCCAAAAACCTAACTCGTGGTATATTTATACCATGGAATATTCTCCATCATAAAAAGGAAAAAACCACTGATACTTGCAATAATATGGATGAACCTCAAAAACATTTACTCAGGAAATGAAATCAGATACCTATTGTATGATATATGCATCTACCTATTTTTTTTTTGTATCTACCTATTTTTATGGAATTTCTAAAAAAAGGAAAATCTATAGAGAAAGAAAGCATATTAGTGATCATCTGTGTCTGAAAGTAAGAGTGAGGATTGATTCCAGATGAGTAAGTGGGGACTTTTGGGGTGATGGGAATATTCTAAAACTGAATTATGGGATTAGGTGCACAAATCTAAATTTATTAGAAATAATTTAACTATGCACTTACCTACTTACTACAGGTAAATTTTATAGTAGGTAATAAATTATACCTCATTTTAAAAATGTACTACCCACTTCCCTGTTCTTTTTTTTCTTTTTTTTTTCCCTGTTCTTTTAAGAAAATATATTGAGCATTATTAAACTCTTTTCTTCAGAGTCATCGCATAAATATATTGTTATCGGTATAGTGGAATGGTTAGGTGCTAAACTGTGTGATCCCTAGCAAGTTACAAAATCTCCAAAGCCCTCAGATTCTTCATGTATAAAATGAGAACAGGGAGTTTCCTGATGGTCCAGTGGCTAAGACTCCAAGTTCCCAGTGCAGGGGGCCTGAGTTTGGTCCCTAGTAAGGGTACTAGATTCCACATGCTGAAACTAAGACCTGGCACAGCCAAATAAATTAATTAATTTAAAAAAAATGAGGAATCACTTCACATCAGTTTGAATGGCTATCACCAAAAGGTGCACAAATAAGAAAGGCTGGTGAGGATGTAGAAAAAAGGGAACCGTGATACACTGTTGGTGGGAACATAAATTGGTGCCAATAGTATGGAGGTTTCTCAAAAACCTAAAAATAGAACTACCATATGATCCAGAAATTCCACTCCTGGGCATATATCTGAAAAAAATAAGAACACTAATTCCAAAAGAAACAGGCACCCCATCGTTCACACCAGCATTATTTACAATTGCCAAGATATGGAAGCAACCTAAGAGGCTATCAACAAATGAATGAATAAAGAAAATGTGATATTTATATACAATGGTAACTACTCAGCCATAAAAAAGAAGGAAATTTTGCCAGTTACAGCAATATGGATGGATTTGGAGGGCAGTATGCTAAGTGAAATAAGTGAGACAGAGAAAGGTAACTACTGACATGACTTACACGTGGAATCTAAAAAATACAACAATATAACATAAAAGGAGCAGACTCACCTATGCAGAGAACAAAGTAGGGATTACCAGTGGGGAGGGGAGAGTATTACAGGGCTGGGGAAGTGGATGGTACCCACTACTGGGCATCAAGAAACGTTACAAGGATACATTACACAACACTGGGAATATAGCCAATCATTTGTAATAACTATAAATGGACTGTAACCTTTAAAAATTGTCTAAAAATGTAAACATAAAAAATTAACATTAAAAAGTTTAAAATAATCACCATATAATTTTATTTTTTGATTATCAATTCAAAACAGACTTAAATTAGGTTGAATCTAAATGGGAACCATTTCAATAAAACTTGGAAATTAGGAAAGCTCTCCACAAGGCAAGAGACCAGAATATGAAAGAAAGACTTGTATTTAATGTTACAACCCAGCCATTTTCTCCTACATAAGAGCTTTCAACATAGTGGACTCATGACTTCTTGGCTACACCAGCCCAACCAACTTACCTGCACAGAGAATTGCTTAGGGAGAAAAATAAAATGGAGGCTACAGAGCTAATTATTGTTTATTCTTATGCTATAAAACCAGCTCAAGTTTGGGCCAGTGAGATACAAGAAGTTTGCTAAGAAAACTCCCACAGAAATTCAGCCAACCGTTTAGTCAGTAGTATTGATTTGTGGTGCCATCTACATAATAGTGTCGTGGTTAAGAACATGGGTTTGGGAAGCAGGCAGAACAGGGTAAGATCCTGGCCCTGCCTTGTTCACTCTGCAGCCGTCATGAGCAAATGACTTCCCTTTGTTTCCTCACCTATAAAATGGGACAACTGCAGTGGCTATCTTGTGATGACATAGGAGTTTGCAGTGCTTAGAAAGCGGCTCAGTTAGTGTTATGCTGAGCTAAGTATAATAGGTAAATAGTGAACAAGATAGACATGGCCCCAGCCTAGAAGAAACCTATGCCCTCACAGCATGGAACTAAGATCCTACATGCTGAGTGGCAGGGCCAAGAACACAGTAAAATAACACACACACATGCACGCAAAACAAAAAATCCATGTGATTGTGAAAAGGAGGGCAGAGTTGGTGTTGATAGGCAGAGAAGGGAGAGATTTGTGGTGTAGAGGGAGGGTTTAGAGTTGTTGATGGTGAGGAGGTTAATGATAAAAATGGTGATAATTTTATTGTCTTTGTTGTTGTTTGAGATAGGGAGACTAGAAAATGTTTTAAGTGAAGAAGGAGGGAGAAGCCCCTGATTCCGAGGAGGGATGAGTACACAGAGAATTCTAACCCAAAGCATGAGACTCACTCTGATAGAACAAAGGGCAAATATTCCCTTTTCCTTGAGGGCAGGAGGACTGATGAGAACAGAGTGTAATTTAAGCGCGGAATGGGCAAGAACGAGAAGGTCTTTTCTTCTTTTTTTCTTGCAGTTTTATATTCTATTTTATTTAATGTTACTTTTTGAGAATATTGCAATTTTTTCATCATGATAATTTTGATGACTGAAGGATAGTCTGTAGCATGAATATATCATAGTCTTGTAAAGACTGCAGTATAGTTGATTTACAATGTTCTTAGTTTCAAGTGTACAGAAAACAGATTCACTTATACATATATATATTAATATATACATATCCTTTTTCATATTCTTTCCCATTATAGGCTATCTCAAGATATTGAGTAGAGTTCCCTGTGCTATACAGTAGGTCCTCGTTGTTGAACTAGTTTATATATAGCAGTGAAAGTGAAAAAGTTAATTGATCAGTCATGTCTGACTCTTTGCAACCCCATGGACTATAGCCCACCACGCAACTCTGTCCATGGAATTCTCCAAGTAAGAATACTGGAATGGGTTGCCATTCCCTCCTCCTGGGGAATCTTCCCCACTCAGGGATTGAACCTGGGTCTCCTGTACTACAGGCAGATTCTTTACCGTCTGAGCCACCAGGGAAGCCCAATGTATCAGTTCAGTTCAGTTCAGTTCAGTTGCTCAGTCGTGTCCGACTCTGCGACTCCATGAATCGCAGCATGCCAGGCCTCCCTGTCCATCACCAACTCCCGGAGTTCACTCAGACTCATGGCCATCAAGTCAGTGATGCCATCCAGCCATCTCATCCTGGGTCGTCCCCTTCTCCTCCTCCCAATCCCTCCCAGCATCAGAGTCTTTTCCAATGAGTCAACTCTTTGCATGAGGTGGCCAAAGTACTGGAGTTTCAGCTTTAGCATCATTCTTTCCAAGGAAATCCCAGGGTTGATCTCCTTCAGAATGGACTGGCTGAATCTCCTTGCAGTCCAAGGGACTCTCAAGAGTCTTCTCCAACACCACAGTTCAAAAGCATCAATTCTTTGGCGCTCAGCCTTCTTCACAGTCCAACTCTCACATCCATACATGACCACAGGAAAAACCATAGCCTTGACTAGACGGACCTTGGTCAGCAAAGTAATGTGTCTGCTTTTGAATATGCTATCTAGGTTGGTCATAACTTTTCTTCCAAGGAGTAAGCGTCTTTTAATTTCATGGCTGCAGTCACCATCTGCAGTGATTTTGGAGCCCCCAAAAATAAAGCCTGACACTGTTTCCACTGCTTCCCCATCTATTTCTACAGGCAGATTCTTTACCATCTGAGCCACCAGGGAAGCCCAATGTATAGTAGCCTGTATATGTTAATCAAAAACTCCAAATTGATGCCCCCCACAACTCCACCCCTCAAGGCACTCTCTTCTGATGGCTCTATTTTCTCTGTGAAATTGTAGATCAGGCAAAATTGCTGATGGCATTAGAAAGATCAGAAGGCTCTTCAGAAGCTTGCAGGTTTGAAATAATCCTTGTGATGCATGGGAAAGCAAGCTCCCCAGGACTGGGAAGAGGTGGCCAGGCAGAGCTGAAGGTTCACGAGAGGCTGGACACAGCAAACTCAGTATTCAAGAACTTTCTCTCCATTAGTCCAGGGAGAAGTTGTAGAAGGCAGAATTGGAAGGACACAGTGTTTGGGTTTTTCCTGGTGAATGTGACAACAGGACAAAGGGGAAAGTGATCTGGCAGCAGAGTGGTTAGAGTGTTTAGAGGAGATTCAAACCAGATCAGGGAAAAGCAAAAACAGAAGTAGAGAGATTGAAAGTGACTGGGGGAGGGTCTAGAGACTCTGGTATTTTACTTTCTGATTTCCGAGGGTAAAGTTCACAACCTATCAGCAAGAACTCTCTGAAATTGGATCCAGAGGGTGGTAGGCCCCTGAGATAAAGAGTTATTTGAAATGGAGGGAATTTGCTCTTAAATCAGCATATATTAAATGTCAGGCATTATGCTATGAATTGTACACATGGCCATAGGAAGGAAGGTATTTGGCCTTCAAAATAAACCTAAAAGGGATTATTACTCCCATTAAACAAAAATTGTGCTCGGGAAGGCTATTTGCCCATAAGCTACATAGTTTGTCAAAGATTCCCTTGGATTCAAACTCTGTTCTTACCCTCACCCTCAAATCTTAGCATTATTCCCAAACTGCTCCAGAAGTCATTTGTTAGAAATAATTCAACTCCTTCACATATGTTTTAAACTAGCTTTAAAAAAATTATCTAAACATTCAAGCTCTACAAATGGGTATGTGTAAAGAAAAGTAAATCTCCACCACTCTAAGTTTCTTAAATTATCCTTCTAGAAATTTCCCTGAACATAGGCATATGTGTGTTGTGTATACATATATTTACATAAGATGTGCCAGATACAGTTCTTCACCCTCTTTTTCAAATGTAGCAATATTTTTTGGTAATATTTGCTATAGCACACCTTTTCCCTTTCAGGCAAGCCTAATATTCCTGAAAAAGTGAGTGTTAGTTGCTCAGTCGCGACCTACTCTTTGCGATGCTGTGAACTGTAGTCAGCCAGGCTCCTCTGTCCAGGGAATTCTCTTGCAACAATACTGGAGTGGGTAACCATTCCCTTCTCCAGAGGATCTTCCTGACCCAGGGATCAAATCTGGGTCTCCCACATTGCAGGCAGATTCTTTTCACCGTCCGAGCCACCAGGGAAGCCCAATATTCCTAAGGAACCATAAATTATTTAACCCTACAACAGATTTTAGGTTACCTCCCATATTTTTCAATTACAAGTGAAGTAGCAATGATAACTTCCTATATATGCTTTTCTCCATCTGGAATTGAATTTGGAAGTAAGAATGCTAACTACCTCAACATTATTATTAATATTGCCATTATTTTTGAACTTGACAATGCCACATGACATGTGGGATCTTAGTTTCCCAACCAGGGATAGAACCTACAGCCCCTGCATTAGAAGCCTGGAGACTTAAACCACCGACTGCCCGGGAAGTACCTCTTCAACATTATTTAACGACTAAATTGTAGTCTACCTCAGTGATTTGAAATGCCCCCTTTTCTCCTATACTGTTCTAAATTCTGAAATGAATTTTGCTCTATTTCTGTATGCCCTGTTCTCTTTGCTTGATGTACATATTCACGCATCATTACTACATAAGCTGTTACACCTTGTGGTTTTATAAAACATTTTGATATCTGTTATGTCTAGGACTCCCTCATTCCTTTATTCATTTTCAAAATTTCCCCAGGGAAATTCCATTTCATTGAATAGATGGACTAATTTAGAGATAGGTCTCATTCACATCTTACCAAGACGGTAAGAACTAGAGGGACTCAAGGAATCAGAGATTTGAGAGAGCGAGAGGGGTGGGGCGCAGGAAAAAGAGGGAACATTCAGATGTTAATTAGCTCAATGAGCCCACACAGATGCTAGAGGTCCTGAAAGAAAGGAGAGGGAAGAGTTTCAAGAGAGAAAGAGGAAGACAGGAAAGAAGATCTCTGTCCCTGAGATCTGGCTTCTGTTCTCCCCGTTCCCCTGTCTGGGTCTTGACAAAGACATTGGAATTCTGGTTCCTAAACACAATGGACTTTCAGGGCCCTGGGCTAGTCCCCAACAGGTACAATAGCAGTGTTTTCGTTGATACCCTCATTAAGTTGTAAGATCAGAACCAGTTTGAATGACTGCAAACCTCAGCTCCTTTTTGAGTTTAGTTCATCTCCCCAGGCCAAAAGAGTCCATCTGGTCTGCAGGTGGGTGATGTCTAGATCACACATGAGAATCTCTGCCTTGGCCTTCAAGCATCCTCCACTCCTTCACATGTTCTCCCTCTTCCTAACATCCTCTCCACATTGTCATTCTTCCTTTTCCATTTGAGTTTCAGAATGGTACAATGAAGTATTGGGGGGAAGGAGGTGTGTGGGGGACAGGCTGAGGGGGACCCAGAGGGAAGAAAAGATTCCCCGAGAATCACCAAGTTGCCATACTACATAACCTCCCTGAGTAAATAGCTCTCTACACTTTGTAAGGTCCACAGTACAGAGGTTCACGGCACGCAATGTCTGGAAGCAGAGGTCTCAGTACCTGATGGATGATCAACTACTGAATGGTTTGTTGCTTCTAAATCAAAACTGTGGTAGCCATTAATGACAGCCGTAAGTTACCCTAAGGAATTCATTTCTGCAGAACTTGGCAAAGACAAAGTTTGCTATAAATAAGTATAGTTTCATCGACATTTGGTCTAGGGCAAGTAAATTACCCAATGAGGTGATTTATACATTCATTCAACTTAACTCTCTGATAGGAAGCTGAGCAGCAGTGCTCTGATCATTGGGTCTGATTTATGTCAAGAAAGTGTACAAAAGAAAATGGAGGTTCTCTATCTCACTCTTGCTCTCTCCTGATCTCCTGTTACTATATAACAGGCATCCTTTTCCTTTAATTACCTTCTTCATGGCTTGAGAGCTTTGATGACTTGATTAAGCCTTGCAGTGCAGTTCCAGTCCCTACCCAGCTGATTAATTAGCCCAAACCTTATTAACTTCCTAATTCTGATCAATAAGGCACTGATGCTAAACTGTGCAAGGGCAAACTAAGGAGGCAATTTTATTGCAAGACACAGAGTCCCTATTGGTTTTTTTAATCATCTTTTTTGTTTAATCTTACTTTTTAATGCCAACCAGGTTGGAATATGGTAATTCAATAATAGTCCTATGCAGACTACCCACTTTCCAATCACAACCACTTTGCTTGCTGCACCAGCACTATTTGATGGCACGACTGGGGGGACTTTGCTTAAAAATGCAGGATATTGGATAAGAGTTGCTTACAGCCAGAGAAAGAATAGGATGATAACAATGCTGCAGTCATTTCTTCTCTGCGGGAAAATGACGAAATATGTAGCAAATCTTCCAATATCCTACACCAACACTATTGAATAGAAATATTTTGAATTTTCTAGAAGGCATATTGAAAAAATTAAAAATTAACTAGTGAAATGAACTTCCCTCCCCTGCTACTGCCCCTGTTAACCACTATTCTATTGTTTCTTTGAGTTCAGCTTATTACATTACACGTATAAGTAAGATCATACAACATTTGTCTTTTTCTGTCTGATTTATTTCACTTAACATAATGTGTCCTCAAGGTCTATCCGTGCTGTTACAAATGGCACAATTTCCTTCTTATTATGGCCAAATGATATCCCATTGTATGTATGGATATATGGTTGGTTGATTGGTTGGTTTAGTCGCTAAGTTGTGTCTGGCCCTTGTGACCCCATAGACTGTCGCCTGCCAGACTCCTCTGTCTTTCTGATTCTCCAGGCAAGAATACTGGAGTGGGTTGCCATTTCCTTCTCCAGGGGATCTTACCAACCCAGAGATCGAACCCGGGTCTCCTGAATTGCAGGCAGATTCTTTAGCAACTGAGTTACAAGGGAAGCCCGTATGTGTATATATATCACATTTTTAAAACCCATTGATTCATTGGTGGGAGATATAGGTCAAAGGGGACAAGCTTCCAGTTATAAGATGAATAAATTCAGGGGTTCTAAAATGTACAGCATGATGACAAGGGAACTGATCCTGGGAACCCCACTCTGAGGACCACTGTGGAACTTGAACGGATTTCAATCCTTCTCCCTCAGGATATAGAGGTCTGTGCAGATGTGACACCCCCTGCCACCAAGACAGGCTTGTGACTTTGCATCAGTTCTATTTCCCTCAGTCACTTTTAGAGCCCGGTCTATCTTCAACCTTCCAATTGTCCCCCAAATCCCATGAAATTCGGAAGTTTAAAGAAAAGACTAGGGACTTCCCTGGTAATCCAGTGCTAAAGAATCCACCTTCCAATCTGATCCCTGGTCAGGGAACTAAGATCCCACATGCCACTGGGCAACTAAGCCTGCATGCCACAACTGGAGAAGACTTTCAACCACAATGAAGACCCAGCATAGCTGAAAAATTTTTAAAGGAACTAATAAAGAGTAAAATACATTTTACTTTGAACTTTGAAATCATTTCAGCTCTTTGCATGAGCTGATACGTTGAACTACTTAGCTTGATGGTGGTCTTTCTCCACTTCGAAGGGCAGGGCTACAAACTACTGAAGCCTCTGAGAAAGGCGTCACTCACTCCCCTGCTCTGATCCCTCCTCTACCATCTCAGGTGACTGTTTCCTCTTTCCCCCACACCCTGCCTCACCTTCCCCTCCCCCCCATCCCCCACCCCCTCACAGCAGTTTTCTCAGGGTTATTTGAGATGCTGTATCTCAGGGCTTGAAGTCCTAAAACTTTCCACTGCATAAAACAACTGTCAGGACTTGCTTCGTAGTCCAGTGGCTGAGACTCCACACTCCCAACGCAGGGGGCCAAGGTTTCATCCCTGGTCAGGGAACTAAGATCCTACATCCAACAACTAAGTCTTCACATGGGTCAACTAAAGATTCTGCATGCTGCAATTAAGACTCAGTGAAATCAAATAAATAAATATAAATATGTACAAAGACATAACTCTCAATTTTTAAGTTGTGACTATTTTTTAAGTCAACAGGCCCTTCCTTCCTATTCTGAAGATTGAAAAAAAGAAGATATATTAAAAACATAATCTTTCTGGGATTTCCCTGGCAGTCCAGTGGTTAAGACTTCACCTTCCAGTTCAGGGGATGTGGGTTCAAATCCTGATCAGGGAGCTAAGATTCCATATACATTGTGGCCAAAAAAAGCAAAACATGAAACAGAAGCACTATTGTAACAAATTCAATAAAGACTTTTAAAATGGTCCACATCAAAAAAACAACACAAAAACCCCATAATCCTTCCACTTTGAAAAAGCAACAGAAAAGTTCTTCATAAAATACCGGTGATGCTGAGATAGGTCATTAGGGTTTATCAACAGCTATGCATTGCTCTCTCCCAGGTGCAAAGTACTAGGCACAACTGCTTCAGGTGAAGATGACCATCCTTAGAATAACTCAGAAATACGATCGGCCCACCAGCTCCCACCCTCCTTCCAAATATTCTCCCCACCTTGCAGCCTGATAGTCACCTCAGGACCTTTGTCAATAAGGCCAGAGGTGCAATCAAAAGTGCCACTCCGGAGTCATGCTTTAAAACTCTTCACTGGCCTTCACAGCTTACAAACCCTTGTCTAATTCTTTTTTTACATTTAATTTATTTTTAAATGCTTATTTTTTATTTATTTGGTTGCACCCAGCTCTTTGTTGCAGTATGTGGGATCTAGTTCCCTGACCAGGGATCAAAGCCCTGTCCCCTGTATTGGGAGCTCAGAGTCTTAGCCACTGGACCACTAGGGAAGACCCTCCCCTGCTTAATTCCTGTTTTTTATGTCTTTCCCATTCCCAACCATCTATTTTTGGAACTGCTTATACTTTTAGACTTGATCAAGGCAATCCCAAACTCTGTCATTAGCAAATGTGTGACCTTAGGCAGGTTTCAAAACTCTCAGCACCTTGGTTGTTAACAGCTTTAAAATGAGAGTCAGCATCTTTCTGGGTGGCACCCAAGCAAATGGAGATGAACATTCCCAGAGGTGTTGAAAATTCTCCCTCTCATGGACATGTCCCACAGCCGTCTTCACACTGGAGTGTAACCACCCCTGCAGTACACAAAGACTTTTCAGACATCCTGTGACCTTGGATGGTCTTAAAGGAATTAAGTTCCACATCCTTTATTTACTCCCATCGTTACGGAGCTTCCCAATAGCCTGACAAAGGAAAATGCCACTCTTAACTCAAACCAAACTAAATTCTGATCATTGCTCCAGGAAATAAAGCCTTCCTAGGGCCACAGAAAGGGAGCCTTTTTAATGACTATTCCAGTCACCTATCTTGCATTTCCTTATATTTTCCTATCTAGTCACACCTCTATTAAAAGAGAAGCATATCCTTAGGGCATCCCTGGTAGTTCAGACAGTAAAGAATCTGCCTGCAACACGGGAGACCCTGGTTTGATTCTTGGGTCAAGAAGATCCCCTGTAGAAGGGATAGGCTACCCACTCCGGTATTCTTCCCTGCAGAATTCTATGCACAGAGGAGCCTGGCAGGCTGCAGTCCATGGGATCACAGAGTCAGTGAGAGACTTTCACTTCACTTCATAGCCTTAGAAATATGGTGTTTTGGTCTGCTTTGGGTAAATTTGATTTTAAATCTAGGTAGACTAAACGGTGGGATAAAGACAATTTTTGTTTGACTTTGCTTCTTCCAGATTATTTGTCACAGAATGCTTCACTCCTGATAGACAGTCCAAGAGAGTAAGGAAAGGAAGCATTAAAAGGGATGTTAAATGCTAAAACAGACCTCCGATCATTTAAATACAAGCAATTCTTAGTGCCTATGTGCTCAGTTGCTCAGTCATGTCCTACTCTTTGTGACCCCATGGACTGTAGCCTGCCAGGCTCCTCTGTCCATGGAATTTTCCAGGCATGAATACTGGAGTGGGTTTCCTTCTCCAGGAGATCTTCCCCGCCCAGGGGTCGAATCGGCGTCTCCTGCAGACAGGTTCTTTACCGCTGAGCCAACAGGGAAGCCCTCTTAGATACTGTGCTGCTGCTGCTGCTGCTAAGTCGCTTCAGTCGTGTCTGACTCTGCGCGACCCTAGTTCTCCAGAAACTGACAAGATAAGTACATCCAGACTTACGGTAAAAAATGAAAACCCTAACTACTACACAGTTACGTGCAGCATGATCCAATACGTTTTTTAATGACTCCACAAAATAAAAGGATATGTTGCCAACAGGGTCTCTATATGCACGTAATGCATTGACAAATTTCTTGAGAAAACACACTAACCTGTTAAGGAGGAGGGAGCTGGTAACGAAGTAAGAAGGACAAAGGAGACTACTGCTTTACCTGTATTGAGTAATTCTCAGTGAGAATGTATGCAAGAATTATTTGTGTAAATAAAGCAATATTTAGAACAGAAAAATAAATACAAGCAATTCTTTTTCAGTTATTCTCCATACTCAGTCCTGGACTCAACACTGTGGGAACACATTTAGATATCAAATTTAAAATGTGAACATCCTAGAGAAGGAAATGGCAACCCACTCGTGTTTTCTTGCCTGAAAAATTCCATGGACAGAGGAACCTGGTAGGTTGCAGTCCATGGGGTCGGAGTCGGACACAACGGAAGTGACTGAGCAAAGCACTTCAAGAAACATATATTGGGCTTGGTCAATGTGGATATGAAATACTAGGGATATAAAACAAAACACTGTCATACCTCGGGAAAAAAAAGATGTGAACAGAATACCCATGGTTTTCCAAGATTAATTTATGGAAAGCGTTAGTCTCCTAGTCCTCAGTCATACCTGACTCTTTGTGACCCTATGGACCATCGCCTGCCAGGCTCCTTTGTCCATGGGATTCTGCAGGCAAGAATACTGGAGTGTGTTGTCATGCCTTCCTCCAGGGAATCTTCCCAACTCAGGGATCGAACCCAAGACTCCTGCATCTCCTGCACGGCAGGCAGATTCTTTACCCACTGAGTCACCTGGGATTTCAAAACAGCAAATCTCCATAAATTGGGTAATAAGCTTGGCAGGGCTGTGAGGGAAAGGGTACCCTCTTACATTGCTGAGGGGAGTGTAAACTGGCACAGCCCTCTTTGGACCACAATTTGGCAATATCTGTCAGTGTTATACATATTTAACGACATCTGGCATGCATCCAGCTGTCTTTGCACACAAGCAAACGGAGGATGGGCAAGACTATTCACTTGTCTTTTGCTGCCTTAATTACGTTAGCAAACACCGGAAAAAAACAGTCCATTGCTTGGAGATAAAAGAAATAAACTATGGCATATCCATGCAATGGAGTACTATGTAGTTCCAAAAAAGAATGAGAAAGCTCCGTGTTCTGATTGGAAAAGGTTTTGAAGACATGTTGATAAATAAGAAAATTTCACATAGAAGAAAAGGCAGAAGAAGTAAGACATACATCTGTATTTTAAAAAGAAACTCTGGAAAGACATCTCAGAAGCTGGTAAAAATGGTTGCTCATGAGAAGAGAAGATACTTCATCATATATACTCACCATATATGTACTTTGTTTTATTTTTAAGTTATGTGAATGTCTTACCTAGTCAAAAAATTTAAAAATTAAAAGGACTCTGCAGGGGGATGCCTGTGTGGAGTTGCAGCTCTAACTTGAGCAGATTACTCTTCTCTCTGTGTTTCAGTTTCCTCATCTGTACAAGGGGTTGAGATGATAACAAAAGCCACCATAAAGTATTTAGAACTGGGCCTGGCACATCAAATTTTTTGAAGGCAAAATTTTAGTCAGGGTGTTTCAAGTTTTAGAAATAAAATATAATCCTATTTTCAGAAAGGACTTGATATCCACCATACAATGAGTGAAAAAAAATACTACTGTATTTGAACTAGTAGTGTTCTAAGTATTTAGAAAATACTGAATTCACACTAAAAGCCTGTGTGATAGGAATTGTTATCTCAGAAGTTTGTTGCCCCAAATCATACAATTAGTTACATCTGTTTCTAACATCCAGACTCTTAATTACTACACCGCATGCCTGTCAGAAAAGAAGAGGTAGGTTCTTCAACTTGTAAAAGCAAGTAAAATTTCAAATACAACAGCTTAAAAATCTCCAAGCCTAATTACCATATTGGGCAGCATTGTAAGGCTAATACTCTGCTTACAAAGCAATTATGACTGAATGGGGGTGGGGTGGGGTGGGAAGTAGAAAACGTGGGCTTTGCTTTTCATGTAGTGAGTACTGTCTTTAAAACAGCAGAGCAACTGTCAACAGCAAGGAAAAAACTGACATGGAAAATAACAGAAAAACTATTAAATAACTTAAAGAGAATCTCAGCCAGAAAAATACTCTCAAACTCCAAATGAACTCCTAGTAGGAAATGTAAAATGAAAATGTTATACTGTTCCTGCTTTGATAATCAGGTACCCTCAAGTCGAAGATAGAAAATTCCAGTTCTTCTGTTTTAAAATTTGCAGCTACAAGAACTCACAAGAATGGTATTAACAGTTTCACTTACAGGATGCTTTTAGCGAAAAGGCATTGTCCTCTTTTCTTCAACTACTCTGCATGAAGTGTGATCTGAAATTAAAGATTTCACAATGAGAGCTTCCTGAAGACTGAGCTCTTGCTTAGACTATGTTCATGTTCCTCTTGATTGCTCTACGTGGCCTAGTCAAATAAACCAAAAAAATCTCATGTGACAATATCTGAAATTAAGGCAGTGATTTTTTTATCCGAAGGATATGCAGCCCTCATCCTATCCAGTTGCTCGGGCTTTCACCTCCTTTGGTCTGGCACAGAAATTAAGTTCATTTTACAGCTCATCACACTCAGCATATGCTCCAACAAATGGATTCCTGTGTCCAGAGACCAGTAAAATCCCTGTCTCCCTTGGGGATTCTGCTATAGCACTTGTTCGAGGACATTAATGGATATCCTAACCAGTCCATGGTTTCTAAAGCAATGACAACTCAAGGTCATACTCTCAAAATGAGACATGTTCAATATAATGGCTACAAAACGATTGTATGTGAGTAGCACACACAAGACATTCTTGGTGATGTCAATCATACATATTGGTTCTTTTTCCAATATGGAATTTAATGGGAATTCTTATTTTAAGAAGCATTTTAAAAATCAACAAATCAATCTCTCGTAAGAAGCCTTTTGCATAAGAACCCAATGTTTGCTCAGAGGCATTGCAGGGAAACGTAACTAGAAATGTGTACCAGCTGATTGATGAAAAAATGGCCAAGAAGATAAGCTCTCTCAAAACTTATGCCCTAAGCTCCCCAAAAGGTTCCATTATGATCTCCATCAAATTACTTCAAATGGAAGTTCAGCAACTCTGTCTTTTAGGCAAAATATTTTTAATAACCTGGAGTTTATTGTTCCATAAACTAAACTGCTCAGTAAGACAGAAGAATGGATGTATTTCAGTACAGGAGTTGTGATTTTAAAATGGAAAATGTTTAGAATAAAGGGACACTTCCCAAGGCAAATGGGAAAGAAAAATACAACTTGGAATTTGAAACAGTGAGCCAAAAAATCTGCATGGCAAATCATATAACATATTACAAAATCAAAACACCACACTCATCTCGTGGAAAGGCAGGCCAGCCAGTGGATTAAGGCAATGCTGAGTATGAAAGATACACTAACAGAAATAGACCAAAAGTAAAAAGACATTTTCATTTGACTGAACTGGAAGGAAGTAGATTTTATCCTATTTATAGGTTGAGCTAATAGGTATGAATAGAATTTTTTTACCCAGTTTATGGACACACTTCTAATCAACTTTATTATTATTGTCTAGATTTCACTCAATGTCCATATTGTATATTATAAAACCATAAAAGGGCACCCAAGTGTGGATTTTTCATGTACAATTTTCAATTACTACAAATCAAACCAGCATGGGATTCAAAATTAAAAATAGTTACAAATACAGGACTGTCCTTGTGGTCCAGTGGCTAAGAGTCAGTGCTTCCAACTCAGGAGGCCTGGGTTCAATTCCTGGTCAGGGAACTCGGTCCCACATGCCGCAACTAAGACCTGACACAACCAAATAAATTAAGGAAAAAAAGTAACAAACATGTAAAAGTGAGCTTATCAAAACAGCATTGCTCAGTCCAGTTGAACTGTCTTAGATTTCTGGGTGTCCAAGCTCTCCCATCCTCTGCAGAAACAACAGCAGCCACCAGTACATTGTCTGGCATCTCAGACCCCCTCACTATCCCCTCCCTTGGTGGATGGAGGTTCCTAGTAAAATTCAGAACAGGGTTATCTGAACAGAAAGGGACAAAAACTGTATATAGAGAGAGACACACACACACATAATTTGGGAAATACCAAAACGGCAAAAATTATTATCAGACTCACTGTTTTCTCCATCTCTCTTTAAGAGTGTAATAAAAGACAAAAAAAAAAAAAAAAGGAAAGGAGAGAATAGAAAAAAGTAGATCTATCAGGTAAATGCTAATAAAAAGAAAGTAGATATAATAAATATTATCAGACAAATTAGAACAATCAAGGCTTAAAGTACTAAAAGGGCCAAGAGGAATATTCTATATTCATAAAAGGTATGATCCACCAAGAATAAATAGCAGCCAGGCAACTGTACGTACCTAGTAACATATATTTAAAATAAGTAAAGTAAAACCTGACAGCAAGACAAAGTTGTTGACAAACCCACAACCAACAGAATGGGAGATTTTAACACAGAACTAAGAAATCAACAGATCAAATGCATACAAAAAATATGCATGCAGATGATTAAGTAACACAATCCAATTAACAGACTTGAATTCGTAAAGAAGCATTTTTTTACCCAACAAAAGATTACACATCCTTTTCAGACACTCATGGCATATTTTGCAACTATTAGCCATGTATTAATTAGGCAAGTAAAAATTTAAATGAATTCCTCAAATTAGAAGTTTATATAGGCCACAGTCATTGACTATAATATACTGAAATTTGAAATTAGAAGTCAACCAAAAAGAGCACCCCTTCCAGAAAACTTTTTTAGTATGTCTTGGGAGGTCTGAGATTTCTGTGAAGTTTTCCTCTGCCCCACGCCTTGTTTCCTCCCAGGTTTTGTTTGTTTGTTTGTTTACTATTTTCTTATTTTGAACTCTGGCACACTGAAGGCTTTGTTCAGGGCGCTGGATAACTTCCTGTGCTGAGAAGTCACTGCTGCCAAAGCCCCCATTTCTGTGGGACACTGAACTATGAGGCACGTGGGATGAGACAGTTCCTGAGTTGAGAGGGGGGCGAAAACTCTGAGCACACCCACGTGTCCAGGAGCCAGTGGCTGAAACGAGTCGCAGCGACCTCACCCTAAGAAGAGGCGAATGCTCGGACCACACAGCCCAGTGGAACCAGAACCAACCCGGAGATTCCAGCATCCACGGAAGTGGACAGAGATGCCATCAGATCGCTGCCGGCGGTCCCCGTAAGATGCTGGAAACTCAGGCCTCTAACAAGATGGAACCCGGGAAAGAAAGAAAGAAAACCGGAGCCTTACACACGGCCCGGCCCACAACGCCCTTTTGACGATGTCCTGGCCTAGAGCCCCAAACACCCCAGGAGGACCCTCATTCATCCTGTGCAGACTTCTCCCAGGGTCGGCCCTGCACCGGGATGAGCCTGGAGTCCCTGCGGTGCTCACATTTCTTATTGTTCTTCCTTTCCTGAATTACAATTACATCATTCGATCAATCATAGCATAAGGAACGTTCCTTCTAGATCTGCTTGGAATTGTCCTGGTTATCTCACTCGAACTGTACACTATGGTTAAAAAAGAAAAAAAGAAACCGGTCGCCTCATCTCAGTGTGCAAGTAGAGAGCCCCGAGTTAGACCTTTCCTCAAAGGGAGGGTCTCTAGCTGCCGCCTGGGTGGCTCCCCAAAGTTAGGAGAGAGCCGGCCCAGCCTGCAGGGTTAGGGCGGTGAGCGGAGTTGGGGGCGGGCCGGGGTGGAGCCTGGATGCGGGTGTAGGAGCTCGGATGCTCCGGGCTGCGCGTGGAGCAGGGAGAGGATCCGCGCTCCGCCTCGCCTCCCGGGTTCTCCCTGCAGGATGCGCGCTGACCCCAGCCTCGTTTGCTCGCCCGCCCCCTCTCTGGCCCCTGGCGGGCGGCTGGGCTTCCCACTCACCGGGGCTTGGGGGCTCCGGCAGTCGCGGGTGGAGGGGAGGGGGAAGGAAGTCCGGTGCGGGGTTGGGGAGGGAGAGGAGAAAGGAAGAAGGGGGAGACTGAGGCTCCCCATGACCAGAGGCTCAGTTGAGGGCCACCTGTCGTCAAGGCCATTGTCACGACCCCCCGCCGCCCGCCGCCACGCCCAAACAGGGGATGGGGAGGGGCCTGTCACCTGGGACGGACATCCATCCATAAACTGGGTCTGGAGCCCCGCCTGTCCCTGTTCCCTTCCGGAACTCCCAGCCTCACTCTAGATGCCTGGTCTCTTGGCCACGTCCGTCCTCCCTGATAGGGAGACCTCTGGTAGTCCAGGTGAAACCAGGGCCACGCTTTACCCAGGAGGGCTCGGAATAATAATTATTGGTGGAGGAGAAGGGGGAAGGGAGGGGCAGCTAGAGAGAAAAATTAGGAAAGTATTAACAATAGCTGCTGTTGCACGCTCCATCGCTGCAGCACACTTGTGCCCACCTGAACCTTACCATTTTCTTGCCTGTGTTTGGTCCATTTGTTCCTCTCTAGGAACTGATTCGAATGTAAAACAATCCGGCATGTAGGCAAATACCTACACTGATGCTCAGCGCAGCTATTTTTAATATTGAGAAATTAGAAGCTACTTAAACGATCAACATTGATTCTAAATCATGGCTCACCCTTTCAGTGGGATTTAATGTGCCCGTTTAAAGTCATTTTTACGGACGGATACTTTTGGTAAACAGTGTTCATTATACAGTAAGTGGAGAAGGCGCAGTTTACAAAACAGTTTCTGTTGAATAACGACATACAGACAAAACCTGGATGGATGGAGACTGGAAATCGGTTACCTGTAGGTGGCTGGATGCAGAGTATCAGTTTCCTCCAAAGATAAGAGAAAACAATTACTTCAAAAATCTGGATTCTGCTCTTCAGATTCTCTCCTGGTCTTCCTCGCTCGAGGTTGTGGAGTTCTAAGATATGGTGGCGGCTAGGGCGGCTGCAGAACATCTCCAGCGCTCCTTCACAGCCCTTTCCAGCCCCTGCCACCGGCAGGGAACTTAGGGTTCCAAAATATGCCCCTGGAAGGACCCCGGGAGGGGTGGAGCCGGCTGGCCAGGGGTCCTGGTGCCTCCCCTCCCTTCTTGCCCCTGGCCCCTTTCCTCCCAGTTTGCTGAATTTGGGACGCGATGGGAAATGACAAGGCCAACGAAACGTCCTCCAATTTGTTGTTTCGGTAGAGCCCGAGAACAAATTTTCCCCCATTCCCTTGGAGCTCTCCACCTTATTGATCTCTGGTGTTTCCACACCCAGAAATCACCCCGAGGTGATCATTTGCACCATTTGCTGGTGCGAGGGACCACTGCAGGCAGGAAAGAAGGGTCTCTGAGATCCAGAGCAACTCCCACCCAAGTCCAGAAAACCAGGGAGAGGTGGAACCCGGGGTAGCTACTGGCTCCCTGGAGACCCAGCCAGGAGACGGTGTCCTGGCCATCTGTCCTCAGGTCCCTGGGAACAGTGATGTGTTCCTCAGAATCTACCACGTGCCCCAACCCCCCCAAATAAATAGTTAGCCTCTTTCCACTGGAGGCTGCTACCTGTTTCTTGAGTTTTCAAATTCTTACCAGCTTTGCACAGCAATTTGGCCTCTTCAAAAGGGCCCAGAAAAGAAGGGCTGACAATAGCAAACATTAAGGGAGACTGCACCTTCCTTGCATGTTTGTTTATCTTATCCATGATAAAAAATAGTTGAACCGCTTCATTTAACAGACAAGGAAACTGAAGCCCAGTGGACTGACAAGCCAGTCCTGGGGGTCAGGATAGCTTCAGCACATAAAGACAGCCCTGAAAGAATTTAAATAAAGCCTGCTAGGAGGGCTTCCGGGCTAATCCCCCCTGCCTAGTTACTAACTTCTGGAAAATGGTAGTTTCTATCCATCTGTAAGCTCTGTACAGATGCTTACCTGCTATACAGAGTTTGGGCTCTTTTTTGGCTTCACATTAACACTGTGAGCTTTGCCCAATGTCATGCAGTAGGTTTATAGAAAGAATGTCAAACATCCTTTGAAAAAAGCTCAATTAAAAAAAAGGAAAAAAGCTCCATTTTATTGAACCCCCCTACACTCCGTTGTATCACAGGCCACCAGCTCTGTCACTGGACATTTATGTTATCATGTTTTTCATTGTCAAAAACAGTGCCGCAAAGAACATGCTGGTTCATAAATCTTTGCATTTCTAACTCTCTACAGAATGGATTCCTAGAATTACATACATTTTTTAAAAGGCTTGAGACTTCCCTGGTGGTCCAGTGGTTAAAACTCTGCACTCCCAATGTAGGCGGTGCAAGTTTGATTCCTGGTCAGGGAATTAAAATCTCACATCCTTCAAGGTGTGGACAATTAAAATAAAAAAACTCTCAGTGCCCAGTGCCTAACTGTCTTCTAAGAATGGTGCCAGCTTATACACTGTATATATATAGCAGAATGAATGTGTCTTGGCTCTGATCACTGGCAAACATCTGAATTTGCTGTGAGTGTATAAAAGTGACAAGGTGTAGAAGCAGCCTGCTGGTGGCCATATGAGATCTTGCAGAAGCATCCCAGGATAGTGTAACTTCTTCAAGCTTACCTTGAACACATCCCATGTTCCCACCAGGACTCCCACCCTACACCCAAACCCCTCCCCTCCTTCATAGATTTCACCTGGCAGATCTGGGCTCTCACCTCTCCACCTTCCATCACAGGGTGAAAGTTCATCATGACTTTTCCCTCCTTGTGTTCACACCTGCTGTGCTTTCCCACTTGTTTTTTGGTTCTGTGTACTTGTCCTCCCCTCTCCATTCGGTCACGTATCCTGGGTGGCTGCTCTCACTCTTTGGTTCCACGTGCACGGGTTAAGTCAGTTCAGTCTTTGCAACCCTATGGACGGTAGCCCACCAGGCTCCTCTGTCCATGGGATTCACCAGGCAAGAATACTGGATTAGGTTGCCATACCCTCCTCCAGGGGATCTTCCCCACCCAGGAATCAAACCTGTGCATTTTAACATCTCCTGCATTGGCAGGCAGATTCTTTACCACTAGCACCACCTGGAAAGCCACAGTAATGACAATAAAGGGATGGCCAGATCTCACCTTTCCTGTGCTCATTCATTCATTCAATAAATATCAAACCACCCTGTCATAAATATAGGGTACTATGTTTATCGGAAACACAGAAGAAAATATCAGTGATGCTTATCTCTAGCATTTATTGAACACATACTAACTGCCTTAGACATTAAGGATAAGATTCAGTTCAGTTCAGTCGCTCAGTCGTGTCCGACTCTGCGACCTCATGAGCCGCAGCACGCCAAGCCTCCTTGTCCATCACCAACTCCTGGAGTTTACCCAAACTCAAGTCCATCCAGTCGGTGATGCCATCCAACCATCTCACCTTCTGTTGTTCCCTTCTCCTCCTGCCTTCAATCTTTCCCAGCATCAGGGTCTTTTCCAATGAGTTAATTCTTCGCATCAGCTGGCCAAAGTATTGGAGCTTCAGCATCAGTCCTTCCAATGAATACTCAGGACTGATCTCCTTTAGGATTGACAGGTTGGATCTCCTTGCAGTCCCAGGGACTCTCAAGAGTCTTCTCCAACACCACAGTTCAAAAGCATCAATTCTCTGGCACTCAGCTTTCTTTATAGTCCAACTCTCACATCCATATATGACTACTAGAAAGGATAAGATTAGGTACATGATTTTACTTAATCCTTATATAACTCAATCAGGTAAGTGCTATTATTTCCTGTATTTCACAGATAGTCTACAGAAACTAAAGGTCACATAACTGGTTAAATGGTGGCATTTAGATCCAAATCTAGGTGGTCAGCACTCAAAGCTAGATTCAAGAAGGGTGGAGAGTGCTCCAGGCAGAAGGCAGACAATCAGTGAAGGCCCTGAGGCAGAATGTAATCTGACTTGTTAAAGAGACTTTCAGAAAGCTAGTGGCTGAAACAGAGTCCTAAGGGAGATTGTTTCAAAATGAGGCTGAAGACTTTATAGGTTAAGGTTAAAATTTTTGGACTATAATCTTGGAAGCTATTAAAAGGCCTCGAGTAAAGAAGTGATTTGTATTTTGAAAAGATGCCTCTGGCTAGGAAGGAAGGGATCTGGAGGGGTAGAAATAGATGTTAGCGCTATTGTGTCTGTTGGGGTGGAGATGATGGGCCTCAGGCTTCTGAGATGAAATGTATGAACTGGAGGTGAGGTGTGACTGCCAGGTAGGAACCTGGATAGGAGGTAGTGGGGCCATTCCTAAGGTAGGGATCTGGTGGGCTGTCAGACTTGTAGGAAAGATCTTTAGTTTAGTTGGACACTTCACAAAATCAGTTGCCTCCGGGGCACATGGCACACAGTAGCAGGAAGTCAGGTCAAAATGTAGGATGGAGATGGCGATTTAAGAATCTGCATGCCAGTGCAGGGGCCACCAGAGATAAGGGTTCAATCTCTGGGTCGAGAAGGTCCCCTGGAAGAGGAAATGGCAACCCACTCCAGTATTCTTGGGTGGGAAATCCCAGAGACAGAGGAGCCTAGCAAGCTACAGTCCATGGGGTCACAAGAGTTGGACACAACTTACCAATTAAACAACTGCTGGGAGTTCGGGACAGTGCAGAGACAGTGTGCGGTAGGAAGAGAAGGCAGGTCTCAGAGGAAACAGGAGTGTCCAGGATCAGGAGAGGGACCTGGGTTTCACATGCAGACTCACATCCAATGGAGGTTAGAATAGCCCTGGGGGTCAGGCTTGTAAATTGGGAATGGAAGTAACTTTACCCCTCTCTTGGCTCCCCCGATTTGTGGGCTGACTGGCCATCCACCTCTTGTCCCTGTTTAGTTTCAGCAGAACACAATTCTGAAGTGACTTTAAGGGCTCTCTTTGTCGTTTCTTTCAAATTTTTACATTTATGTCTCACGTAACAAAAGAAAAGGGAGGAGGGCAGAATTGAATGAAAGGACACTTACATGTCATTGTATCCCCTTTCATTACTCCTATTTCTCTCCGTGTGCACAGAATAGCCGTGCAACTGAACGTTTAAAAGCATCTCTCAGGGACTTCCCTGGTGGTCCAGTGGTTAAGACTTCACCTTCTAACGTAGAGGGTGCAGGTTTGGTCTCTGGTCAGGGAGCTAAGGCCCCACATGCCTCAGGTCCAGAAAGAAAACCAAAAACGTAAAACAGAAGCAATGTTGTAACAAATTCAATAAAGACTTTAAAAAAGATCCACATCAAGAAAAATCTTTAAAAAAAATTCATCGAACTGCACTAATAGAAACAGTAAATCCAGTTATGGGTCCTGATCTTCCAAAACACCAGTGTGCGAAGTCCCAGCTCTTTCCCAAGATCCCTCAAAGATGAGTCTCATTGGGGCAGTACTTTTTCTCCAAAAAAACTGTCGCCAACCATCAGTCCCTGCTGGGCAAGACACACAGGTGCTGAGATATCTAAATTCAGTGCTGAGTATTTATTTCATGAAGGAAGGACTGGAAGAAGGAAAGGAACGTGAGAAAGAGGGACAGTCTTGCCATAAAAGAGCTCACAGTTGGGTGGTGAAGATCTTTCAATGACTGAAGGATATTTGGTTAAGGGTGGTGATGTACTTATTTCCTACAAACATGGTTGAAAATGGATCTTTATGAGCTTTGATCACATAGGTGTACAAATATGAAATGTTTGATATGAAGCGAATAACATAGACTATAAGGGCAGGGGGTTTGTGTTTGAAATGAAAACACACAGTTATCCTGTACACTATCAAAATAGAGTGCACTGCATGATAGAAATTCAAGGCAATTTCAGCATGTCTGGTTTTTAGCAGGCTTATCAACCAATTAATAAGGGAATGAACGTTATTTCACGGGAATGCTGATGGCATCATTAGCTATAAATAAATAAGCTAGCCATTAATAGATAAGCTAATATGTATAATACCTAAATGAATAGACTTTTCCTCCATTGTTTCATGGCCTGAAAAGAGCGCAGCTTTTCATTAGAGGAATCATTTTAAAATGTAGAAACTGATACTGCTGCAGCTCAGCGCTCTCTGCCCATTGATAATGGCCTCTGGATAAGCAGTGGGGGTGGGAGACCGATGTCCATTTACTTTTGCCAAGATTGTTATTGAATGAAACCTTTAATGGGGACATTTATGAGCCCACTCAGCTAAGAGCTCAGGGCAGCCTTAGAATAGTCTTTCCCTCCACCTTGACGGCTCTTAGAGAATCAATATAGGTAATATGTCAGTCGGTGGTCAGCTGTCCCGTAAATAGGTAGAGCTGAAATGGAAACTGACAGGTAGCCACTTAAAGAGAGGGTCTGGGTAAACACTCCAAAAGTGAAGCTCCTCTCGGTAGTAGGGGAGTGTCCAGCCCCCTATCAGAGTCAAGCCTGTGATCAGATAGGCAGAGATTAGGAACAAAGGCTTAGCTAGCAAGAAAAAAGCCACTTAGAGCTTAGGAAAGGCCTTCTATCAGGGTAGTCCTTTTAGAGCCCCAGAACTCGTGTTGGGTTGTCTATTTGTAGTAGCTATACTTGGTCTCATTAAAAAAAAAAAAAAAAAAATTGTGGTAAAATATACAGAACAAAATTTCCCATTGTAAACTTGTTTTGTTTTGTTTTGCTTTTTTGGCCAGGCCACTCATTCTGTGAGATGTTAGTTCCCCAGCCAGGGATGGAAACTGCCCTCTGCAGTGGAATTGCAAAGTCCTAACCACTGGACTGCCAGGTAATTTCCCATCATAACCATTTTTAACTGTACAGTTCAGGGACATTAAGTACATTCACACTGTTTTACAGCCCTTACCACCATCCACTTCTAAAGCACTTCATCTGGCAAAACTGAAACTCTGTACCCATGACTCATTCATTCTGTTTTCCTTATCACCCCCAAACCACGATTCTACTTTCAGCTTGTTTTATTCAGCATCATGTCCTCAAGATTCATCCACGTTGTAGCAAGTAGGAATTTTTTCCTTTTTAAGGTGGAATCTTGTTCCATTAGATATTAGATATACAGACCAACTTTGTTTATCTATGCATCTGTTCACAGACACAGGTTGCTTCCACCTTTTGGCTACTGTGTGGTCTCACTTGTGACCCAAATTCACACAGTCATCTTCTTTGCTGAAGTGAAGTGAAAGTCGCTCAGTTGCATCTGACTCTTTGCAACCCCATGGACTGTACAGTCCATGGAATTCTCCAGGCCAGAATATGGAAGTGGGTAGCCATTCCCTTCTCCAGGGTATCTGCCCAACCCAGGGAGCAAACCCAGGTCTCCCACATTGCAGGCAGATTCTTTACCAGCTGAGCCACCAGGGAAGCCCAAGAATACTGGAGTGGATAGCCTATCCCTTCTCCATCGGATCTTCTGAACCCAGGAGTTGAACTGGGGTCTCCTGCGTTGCAGGAGGACTCTACCAGCTGAGCTACCAGGTAGGCCCATCTTCTTTCCTAAACACCAATTTAAAAGCCAAAACAGGGCACTTCTCTGGTGATCCAGTGGTTAAGACTCCCTGCTATCTATGCATGGGGCATGGGTTTGCTCCCTGGTCAAGGAACTAAGAACCTTGTAGTATGGACAAAATGTTAAAAAGAAACAAAAAAACTCAGAAAACCTTCCTGGAATTCGTATAAAAAATAATGCTTAGTTTGGAGTACCCCAAGCCTCCTCTCCCTCCAGCCTGAGGGTACATAGGCAAGAGGGTGATTCTTATCTTCAGGCAGGTTTGAGAGACTTGGACTTCCACTTGATAGGAACCCCTTTGCTACTGATCAGCCCCTTTTATTTGGGAGTTAGAACGCTGCAAACTCAATAAATGGATGGCTGGTTGTATTAATATTTCTTTCAAAATATGAATTCTCAGTCTTGCAGTCTGTCATCTATTATGAGAAACTTAGAGGTCAGGCACTATCTCAGATTGAATTAAGTAAACAGCTGTAACCACAAACCTGCTCTCATCTGACATTTGAAATCAGTTCGGAAACCTGGACTGATAGACCAATTGATGGATGACAGATGGGTTGTAGGATTAGGTGTCCCAGAGAAAACTTCTCATTTTGCATTTAAGTGTGCCTATAATTAAGATAATTCACATGTAGACTTCCAATTTTTAATGTCTCTTGATATTGTGTATTTGCTATTTGTAATGTGCTGCAGTCCATGGAGTCACAAAGAGTCAGACATGATTTAGCAAGTGAACAACAACATAGATTAAACACACCCAGTTCTTCCTTTTTATTTCCTCTCCTGAGCTCAAATCCTGCCACTCCTTGAAAACAGCAATGGCATACACATTCCCGGGTAACTAACTAGTGGAGGACTTTTCAATTTGTAAGTGGACCAAAGTTGCCAAATTTGGCAATTTATAAGTTGACAAAGTTCCTGACTAGCCCTGTACAAGGTTCTCTCTGGAAATGCCCCTGGGCATTTGTGAGTCATCAGACTCAGGACCCCCAGGGTGCCCAGACCCGTGAACAGCCTAAGGGGCCTATATTCCAGCACTAGCCTTTCCAGGTCCTTCAGTCTTCCCTTTTGGCAAATGGGGATTCCAAAAGACTGGAATCCTAAATCATGCCTGCTCTGCAGACTACCCAGCCCAGGGCTTCTAGTCACCACTGAAGATTTCAGGCCCTCCAATTATAGGAATGGGCTTTCCCACTGGTGCTGTGGTAAAGAACTGGGAGGATCCCCTGGGAAGGAAATGGCAACCCACTCCAGGATTCTTGCATGGGTAACCCCATGGATGGAGGAGCCTGGTGGCTTAACGTTCTCAGAACTGCAAATAGTCAAACACGACTAAACCCACACACACACAGTTACAGGAATAGACTGCCCTGGGCTTGCCCCCAGGGGGCTTTGGGACTGAAGAGATTTGATGTTTAAGGGAAACAGAGCAGCTTCCTTCTAAGGAAGAACCTTGGAAGACACCCTGCCCATTTTTAGTGGATAATGTAATACATAGCTTGCTGTTGTTTAGTTGCTAAGTCGTGTCCAACTCTTTTGCAGCTCCATGGGCTATAGCCCTCCAGGCTCCTCCGTTCATGGGATTTCCCAGGCAAGGGTACAGGAGTGGGTTGCCATTTCCTTCTCCAGGGATCTTTCTGACCCAGCAACTGAACCTGCATCTCCTTCCTTGCAGACGGATTCTTTACCAGTAAGCCACCTGGGCTCCCCTAGTGGAAGAGAATTTTTAATGGAAGGAGTTTGCAAATCAAATGGAAGAGAATTTGGCTCCAGCATCTTTAAATCAGGTAACTAGGGAGAAGGGAATTCACCAGCATGGCTCGGCTTCCCTTCCCTGGTTCAGGCCTTCACAGTCCTGTGGCCAAATGGAGGTTGAGAAAATCTTTCCAAAAGAAAACAGAAGAAAAATCCTTCTGTCATGAAAAACAAGCTGTCTTCTGTCTCAGTCATCTTGCTTCGTCAAATTGGTTAAGAGTGGGGGAAAAAATCACATATTTGGCCATAAAATCGTACCTGGTATTTTTACTAGCATTTAAATAACAATCGATAGATGTCAAATAAAACACACCGTGGAAGCAGATGGAAAAACACTGGTGTTTTAAAACAGTTTGTAAAATCGAGAATGGAATTCCAGTCCCTTTGGTATATTGTCAGCAAACAGATTTCAACACAAACCGCGGTGCTGTGCTTAGTTGCTCAGTTGTGTCTGACTCTTGCAAACCCATAGACTGTAGCCTGCCAGGCTCCCGTCTATGGGATTCTCCAGGCAAGAATACTGGAATGGGTTGCCATTCCCTTCTCCATTCAATGAAATTAGTATGCTATAAATAAATCCAGAACAAAGTACACAAATTGATGGATAGAATTTACATAATGTTATAACAATTTATCCCACATTTTGAGATAATGAAAAAGATGAAAAAGAATGATGGTGAAAGAATACTTTATCCTGAGATAATCTTCTTTCTCCATAGACATTCTTCACTCTAGTTGTAATTAGAGCTAAATATCATTTCAAAACATTATAATTCAAGGAGTTCCCTGGCAGTCCAGTGTTTAAAACTCTGCATTTCTACTGCAGGGGGCCGAGGTGTGAACCCTGATCAGGGAACTAAGATCTCACATGCTGAGTGGCATGGCCACACACATACACACAAATTATAATTATTTTTTGTTAAAGTTACTTTGAGCCCACAAAGCAATAAAGTTTAAATTCTTTTCAGCAACAAAAGGAAGCATCATGTACTTTATATTTCCTGAATATAGAACTTCTTTTAAAAATGGAGAAGACTATTTGTTTCTGAGATTCCCATACTTTATGCACAGATTATCAATGAGGAAGAAGTTTATTTCTATTTTATACTATTATAACGCTTTTTCTTTTAAAATAAATTTGGCCATTCCATTTTGATACACATTTGATGTACGGCTGTGAGAGTTGGACTATACTATGAAGAAAGCTGAGCAACGAAGAATTGGTGCTTTTGAACTGTGGTGTTGGAGAAGACTCTTGAGAGTCCCTTGGACTGCAAGGAGATCCAGCCAGTCCATCCTAAAGGAAATCATTCCTGAATATTCATTGGAAGGACTGATGCTGAAACTCCAATACTTTGGCCACCTGATGAAGCACTGACTTATTGGCAAAGACCCTGATGCTGGGAGAGAATGAAGATGGGAGGAGAAGGGGATGACAGAGGATGAGATGGTTGGATGGCATCACTGACTCGATGGACATGAGTTTGAGTAAGCTTCAGGAGTTGGTGATGGACAGGGAAGCCTAGTGTGCTGAAGTCCATGGGGTTGCAAAGAGTTGGACACAACTGAGTGACTGAACTGAACTGATTTTGATACAGTCAATCAACAAAAAAGAGCAGTGATATATTTGAGTTACATGTTTCTATGGAAAGAATTCAATATATGAATTTCTTCTGCTTAGTTTTGGATATAGTCCATAAAGTAGCAGCATAAGGCATTCTGAAAATACATAGAACTACTGGGTCTTAGTTGCTGTATGTAGGATCTAGTTCCCCAACCAGGGTTCTCACCCAGGCCCCCTGCATTGGGAGTGCCTGGAGTCTTAGCCACTAGACCACTAGGAAAGTCCCAGTATTTGTGATTTTATCTCTATAATACTGTGAATGGTAGTTTCTTGAGACCCCAATCTGCCTTGTCCTCCGTGGGTACAAACCAAGCTATGACTTTACGGCCGTAACCCTGTGAGCCTACCTACTGCAGGCCCCATAGAGGCCCAAACATCTGTCCACTTTGATAGCACTGTGCATTGCAGCCACCAACTTCTCAAGTCCTAGAAGAGCACCCCGAGGGCCCATTAAGAGCTCCATCAATATCACGGATACCACTTTGAGCCTTGTTGTTTTCCCGGGTTCACATGTCCCTTTTTATACATTTTTTCCTTTAATAAATTAACAGATATTTATCATCAAATATAGACTCAGATAGGAAAAGGAATATAAGCACAGAGATTATCTCATAAGAAGGTCTCTGAATTCCATCAATCAGGTTTATAGCTGTAGAGAGGGTTCCATGTTTCCAGCAGTAAAATGACAACTGTGTCCTATGGGTTTCCATTATTCTCAGGAAGAGCACCATTTTGCCTGCCATCTGCATTCTAATTGTTCCTCTTAATGAACCACTTTGTGATTTTACCAAGTCACTGAGCTACTCAGTTTTACCCATTGCTATGTTGCAGGGACTGTGAAGATAATCACATAAAGCAATGGTTTCTGAACTTTGATATGATAATTGTGTGCCACCTTCAGAATTTCTGATTTAGTAGATACTCAGCAGGGATACAGAATTTGCTTTTCTAACAAATTTCCAGGCAATTCTGATGCAGCTGGTCCATGAACCACTGAAAGAAAGTATATTTATCTATAATAGAATTTGAATAGTTGTCTCCCTTTTGCTTTCATTGACAGGTTAAGAAAAAAGAAATAGCTTTAATAAGTATTACACAGAAGGCAAGTTGTTTCATTTTACTTAATTCTCACAACACCCTACAACATAATTATTACCTTATTTTATGGATAAGCCTGTTAAACCTTAAAGATTAAGTGGCCTGCCCAGGATTATACAGTGGGGACATGGTGCACAAATATAAGTTTGGCCAGCTCCAAAATATAGCCTATGCTTTGTGTTCCAACAATGTTTGGCCAACACAATTATGTAGGCTGAAAGGTTTAATACTTTCTATAGAGTGGTTTCCAGTGTTCTTGCCTGGAGAATCCCAGGGACGGCAGAGCCTGGTGGGCTGCCGTCTATGGGGTGGCACAGAGTCGGACACGACTGAAGTGACTTGGCAGCAGGATGGAGTGGTTTGTCTTCTACTTTTAATTCTTGGTCCATTAAAAAAAATTCTTATTTCTCTAAGCTAATCTAAATTGTCTTTAGAAATCTGAGATGTACTTTTAAACACAAGACAGCTTAAGGTAATTACTAACAGGGAGATGTTATGAATTTACTGTATTTTCCAAACCAAAAAGTGATACAGGTAATGTGATCAATATGACCAAAACTTTGTAGAAAAAAGCTTGGATTAATTTAAAAAGGTCCAAAGCATTCCAGTTAGTGTAGGCAGGCATGATCTGTATACTAACGTATTACTTGACATGCATGCATTTTGGAATTAGTGCTAGAAAAGAGGAATTTTTTTTTTAAACCTTTCTCTGCTACTCTTCCAGTTCAAAGAACAGAGTAGTTAATTTGAATTATTCAACTAGTGAAAATATTGGCATCACACCCTGATGTCTTGCTTTACTACTTGGTTTTAAAATAATGTTCAAATCCATACGGACCGAGAAATATATTTTGAACTAGCAGGCAAAGAAAGGCTGCCTAATTACAGGTCTGAGCCCCCTGATCTTTTCAAATGATCATTGTTCTGACTTAATTAACACGAACTAAAACAGTCCTGAAACAACAGGGCACACTCCCATTAGGATAAATTACTCAGTCCTACTCACCGCAGCCAAGCGTTCCCCAGAGAAAAATCTGTCACTGCTTTTTCCACGTGCACTACATCTCTTTTCAAAGGATTCTGCTGCAGCTGGGAGCCCCCTCTGAAGGGACATCTGCTCTGTATTGAAATCTCTTAAGTTTGAAGGAGATGAGGACCATGAATAAAGCGTGGAGGAAAACCCATGGTCGATAGAGCCATGACCTAGTGGCTTAGCAGCATGCTTGCCTACAATACAGTTTTATTCTGGTCTCCCATTTTCCACTGAGTATTTAAAACTTTGCTGTTGCTGGCCCCAAAAGAGGGAAGAATGGGCGTAGTCAATAGAAAAATACTATTTCCTTAGCAAGGTTCATAAGCTGAGCATCACTAGTTCATTAAAAGCCTGGCTTTTGGAGTCAGGCCAACCTAGTTTTGCCCCTTAAGAGGCAAATGCTGGACCACTTCCTTCTTCCTTCAGCCTTGATTTCCTTATCCGTCCGGTGGTAAACTCAGCACTGCCATGTCATAGGATTCATGATCTATAGATGTTGGCCATTTTGACCCATGTGAGTCAATAAATAAAATAAAAGATTATTCTCAGGACTTCCCTGGTGGTCCAGTGGTTAAGAATCCATCTTGCAATGCAGGAGACACAGGTTTGATTCCCTGGTCAGGGAAGTAAAAGCCCACATGCCACAGAGCAACTCAGCCTGCACACAACTGAGACCTGACACAGCCAAGTAAACAAATAACTATTTAAAAAGAAAGCAAGAAAAGATCATTCTCCACAAGCTTGCGTTCGTCTTGTGACAATGTCTGCAAAAGCGCTATAGTTGTCTCTTCATCAGGAATGAAATCACATTTAAACCTAGGGCAATATAAATACACTTATTTATTTATTAGCCTATTGCAATTTTTAGCCATTCTTCACTTGGTAATAACATTTCTCTTGAAAGTCGCTTGGATAGCAAGATCAAACCAGTCAATCCTAAAAGAAATCAACCCTAAATATTCACAGGAAGGACTGATGCTGAAGCTCCAATACTTTGGCCACCTGATGCAAAGAGCAGACTCATTGGAAAAGACTGTGATGCTGGGAAAGATTGAGGGTGGGAGGAGAAGGGGGTGACAGAGGATGAGATGGTTGGATGCCATCTCCGACTCAATGGACATGAGTTTGAGCAGACTGCGGGAGATAGTGAAGGACAGGGAAGCCTGGTGTGCTGCAGTCCATGGGGTTGCAGAGTGGGACGTGACTTAGCAACTGAACAGCAACAATAACTTTTCTTCCCCAATTGTTAAAGGTCACAGATGGTGAATGAGTACCTTCTGTGTCCTCCAAGAAATTCTGTTTGGTGCTAAACAAACTATTAACAGGCATTTGTCAGTTGACAAGGTAGAGGCAGAAACTAAGGGTTTAAAGAATGAATTCAGGGGACTTTCCTGCTGGTTCAGTGGTTAAGAATCCACCTTCCAATGCAGGGGACATGAGTTCCATACTTGGTGGAGGAACATACCACGGGGCAACTAAGTCCAAGAGCTGCAATGAAGACTCAGTGCAGCCAAAAAAGGAGTTGAAATAAAATGGGACCTTAGTTCATGTCTGAACACTTAGTTACGATACTAATGAAGCTCCGGCTTGAATGGATTTTTAAAGAATTTATTCTGTTAAGAAATATAACAGGGGATGGCCACAGATATATTACAATCAGGAGCGAGGCAAATAGTAAACAAAAATCCTCCTTTTTTTTTTTCCAATTAAGAAATCAAAGACTCTGCTTCCTAGTCCCTGAAATGAAACAGTCCCTTTCAGGGCTGATGTGTTTCCAGACCTTTAAGCACTGTAAACCATCTGCCTTTCACTCCTTCTAGGTGAATGCACCCAAACTCCATTCTTGTGAGAAACTGTGATAAATCATTCCTGCAAAAGCTGTTAAAACTACAGACTTAATAAATCTGGTAAATTCTACTGCTCGGTCAGTTCCATTATTCTGTTCCTCATCTCAATATAACTACCACTGGTTTGTGAGATATACCCATGAACACAAGAAACATCAAGACACATCTAGAGGCCTTGTCTTCAGACTCTCGGAGGGCTAGCAGTCTTCATGAGACTTCATGTGGGAGTGGAAGGCTTCTTGATCCGAGAAGGTTTTTCCACAGGGGTTACAGGGAGAGCCGTCATCCTCCCTGTGCGAGCGCCGGACATGGCTGTCGTGAGCAGCGTGCGATGCAAAAGATTTACCACAGTACTTGCATTTGAAGGGCTTCTCCCCCGAGTGCTGCCTGATATGCGTGCGGAGTATACTGGAGGCAGTGAATTTCTGCAGAGGACAGAAAGCAGAGGAAAAAATAAAACGCCATCCATCAATGAAACAAAAGAGTTAATTTCATTGTGACTGATCCTTGGTGTTGTTTAGCTGCAAAGTTGTGTCCGACTCTTTTGTGACCCCATGGACTGTAGCCCACCAGCCTTTTCTGTCCCTGGGATTCTCCAGGCAAGAATACTAGAATGGGCTGCCATTTCCTCTTCCAGGGGATCTTCATGACCCAGGGATTGAACCCATATTTCCTACACTGGCAGGCGGATCCTTTACCCCTGAGCCACCTTAGAAGCCCCCACTGGTCCTGATATTGCCGTTTAGTTCTCCAGTCAACAAATCCTAGGCTTTAATGCTATAGGGCATTCTTGGTCACCAGGAGTAGCCTTAGTAAAAAAAGGACATGATGGACATGCCACTGGTTACAACAGTGGCCCTTCAATGGCTAAGATCACCTGGGTGTCTAGTCAAATATGCAGGTTGACCTGATGAGTAAACTCTTTTGGGTAAGAAGTCAGCTGCATTTAAGCAGATGGTACTGAGATCACCCTCCAGGATGATTTGCATTGTGGAAGGAATTGCTAACACTGGCCACTGTCTTTGCATACATGGGTACCTTATCGGTTTCTTCTTTTTTTTTTTTAGCTAAACTTTTAGAGTAATAGTGATTCATGTGCAGTTAGAAGAAACAATAGAGATTCTGGGTACCCTTTACCCAGTTTCTCCAATGGTTGTATCTTACAACTATAGGACAATATCACAATCAGGATGTTGACATTGAAAGAGTCAAGAAAATTAGAGACACCAAGGGAATATTTCATGCAAAGTTGGGCACAATAAAGGACAGAAATGGTATAGATCTAGCAGAAGCAGAAGATATTAAGAAGAGGTGGCAGGAATACACAGAAGAACTAAACAAAAAAGATCTTCATGACCCAGATAATCACGATGGTGTGATCACTCATCTAGAGCCAGACATCCAGGAATGCAAAGTCAAGGGGGCCTTAGAAAGCATCGCTACAAACAAAGCTAGTGGAGGTGATAGAATTCCAGTTAGTTATTTCATATCCTAAAAGATGATGCTGTGAAAGTGCTGCACACAATATACCAGCAAATTTGGAAAACTCAGCAGTGGCCACAGGACTGGAAAAGGTCAGTTTTCATTCCAATCCCCAAGAAAGGAAATGCCAAATAATGCTCAAACTACTGCACAATTGCACTCATCTCACACGCTAGGAAAGTAATGCTCAAAATTCTCCAAGCCAGACTTCAGCAATACGTGAACCGTGAACTTCCAGATGTTCAAGCTGGTTTTAGAAAAGGCAGAGGAACCAGAGATCAAATTGCCAACATCCATTGGATCATCAAAAAAGCAAGAGAGTTCCAGAAAAACATCTATTTCTGCTTTATTTTATGCCAAAGCCTTTGACTATGTGGATCACAAGAAACTGTGGAAAATTCTGAGAGAGATGGGAATATCAGACCACCTGACCTGCCTCTTGAGAAATCTGTATGTGGGTCAAGAAGCAACAGTTAGAACCAGACATGGAACAACAGACTGGTTCCAAATTGGGAAAGGAGTATATCAAGGCTGTATATTGTCACCCTGCTTATACAACTTCTATACAGAGTACATCATGTGAAATGCTGGGCTCGATGAAGCACAAGCTGGAATCAAGATTGCCAGGAGAAAATATCAATAACCTCATATATGCAGAGGATGCCACCCTTATGGCAGAAAGTGAAGAGGAACTAAAGAGCCTCTTGATCAAAGTGAAAGAGGAGAGTGAAAAAGCTGGCTTAAAACTCAACATTCAGAAAACTAAGATCATGGCATCTGGTCCCATCACTTTATGGCAAACAGATGGGGAAACAATGGAAACAGTGAGAGACTTTATTTTGGGGGCCTCCAAGATCACTGCAGATGGTGACTGCAGCCATGAAATTAAAAGACCCTTGCTCCTTGGAAGAAAAGTTATGACCAACCTAGACAGCATATTAAAAAGCAGAGATATTACTTTGCCAACAAAGGTCCATCTAGTCAAAGCTGTGGTTTTTCCAGTTGTCTTGTATGGATGTGAGAGTTGGACTATACTATAAAGAAAGCTGAGCACCGAAGAATTGATGCTTTTGAACTGTGGTATTGGAGAAGACTCTTGAGAGTCCCTTGGACTGCAAGGAGATCCAGCCATTCCACCCTAAAGTTAAATCATTCCTGAATATTCATTGGAAGGACTGATGCTGAAGCTGAAACTCCAATACTTTGGCCACCTGATGCGAAGCAGTGACTCATTGGCAAAGACCCTGATGCTGGGAAAGATTGAAGGTGGGAGGAGAAGGGGACGACAGAGGATGAGATGGTTGGATGGCATCACCGACTCAATGGACATGAGTTTGAGTAAGTTGCAGGAGTTCGTGATGGACAGGGAAGCATGGCATGCTGCAGTCCACGAGGTTGCAAAGGGTCACACGTGACTGAGCGACTGGACTGAACTGAACAGAACATTTCCATCACAAGGACCCTCATGTCACCCTGTGACAGGCACACATAGTTCCCTCCCACGCCTACTTTTAAGCCATTGCAATCACTAATCTGTTCTCCATTTCTGTAATTTTATTATTTTGAGAATGTTTGTACATGGAAGCATACAATATGTAACCTTTGGGGACTGGCAGTTCCCCGCAGAATTTTTTTTTGCAGACTCACACAAGTTCTTTCATGTACAACAGCTCATCCTTTGTTTTAAAAAATTATTTATTTATTCTGGCTGTGCTGTTCTTTGTTGCTGCGAGGCCCTTTTGTGGCACGTAGGCTCACTAGTTGCGGCTTTTCAGCTATATAGCACAGGCTCAACGTTTCGGGCACACAGGCTTAGTTGCTCCGCAACATATGGGATCTTCCTCGATCAGGGATCGTTCCCGTGTCTCCTACCCTGGCAGGTGGATTCTTTCCCACTGGACCACCAGAGAAGTCCCAGCTCGCCCATTTTGATTGCTGAGAAGAACTCCATGGTGTGGATGTTCCAGTCTGTTTAATCACCTACCCGTGGAACGGTATCTGAGTTATTTCCAGTTTGAGGTTTCTATGACTAAAGCTGCTGTTAATATTTGTGTACAGGTTTTAGCATGAACACATAAACTTTCATTGCTCTGGGATAAATGCCCAGGAGAGCAATTGCTGGGCTGAATGGTTGTTACAAGTTTAGCTCTTAAACTGCCAAACAGCTTTCCAGAGTAGTTCTACTATTTTAGGTTCACAAGTGCTTTGCTGTTTTTACATGGCCATTTCTTTTCTTTCCCTTACTTACACCCTTTCCCCTAATTCATTTCAATACTCTGCTCTGACCTTTGTCACTTTCAAGTATGTATTAGAGATGTAATGACGCCAATCTGGGAGTCTGCTGACAGTGATACAAAACACCAGGTTAAACCAGTGACCCTGGAGTTTCAGGCCTGGGTCCATGTGGGGCTGCACCACTGCTCACTAAGGAGCACAAGGTGTACGTGCCTAGGACACCCAGATGAGGACAGCCTCCACCTCAGGTGACAGGAGTCTAACTAGAAGTCAGAACCTCAGGGCTTCCCTATGGCTCAGTGGTAAAGAGTTCTGTCTGCCAAATGCAGGAGACGTAGGTTTGATTGCTGGTCTGGGAAGATGCCACATGCCTAGGAGTAACTAAGCCTGTGCGCCACACTACTGAGCCTGTTCCCTAGAGCCTGGAAGTTGCAATTATTGAGCCCATGGGCTGCAACTACTGAAGCTTGTGAGCCCTAGAGCCTGTGCCCTGCAACAAGAGAAGCCACTGCAAGGAGAAGCCTGTGAACTTCTAGAGAGTAGGCCCTGCTTGCCACAACTAGAGAAAAGCCTGTGCAGCCACGAAGACCCAGCAGAGCCAAAACCAACTACCTAACTAGCTAAAAAAAAAAATCAGAACACCAAACAGCTCATTTATGACCCAAGTGCATTGAGACACCCCTCTGGGCATCTCTCATTCCCAGATTAGCCAGCAATTCAAGGTGAGGATCAGAATTAGAACGCCAGGAAGAGGTGGGATATTTTGAGCCTGCTCTGGAAATCTGGCAGATCATTGATCTCTCAGGATAGAGTCCCCGTCCAGACAAATTCAGAGCCACCCTCCTTAGGTCTGTGCTAGCTGCACACTGTCTAGTTATGTCTTAGCCCCAATTTGCTACACTGATTATTTCCATTCTATTGACACAGTTTCTTTGGTGGTGTCTGTTTCCCTAAGCCAGGTAGTTTTATTCCTCTTTTGGAAGTTTAAAAGTCACCCTAATAGAGACTATATTTCATGGCTACATTATTTTTTAAAAATAAATGGCTTGATGATAGAAATAGCAGATTCCAGCGTATCCAATAAGATTTTCTAAAATGATGGAAATGTTATATCCGTGCCAGTGTGGTGGTTGCCAGCCATCAATGGTGGGACTGTTGAGCACCTGAAATGTGGCCAGTGCCACCATGTTACTAAATTTTCAATTTTATTTCATTTTTAGTAAATTAAATAGCCACATATGGCTAATGGATAACATTGGACAGCCCAGATGTACCTTATCAAAATAGGACATGAGATGTTTTGGTATAGTATTTTTAAAGCTAACCCAGCAACTTTTGTTCCCAACCCCAGCAACCCCTAACCACGATATATTTGTCTCTTCATTTTTATAAATTAATATTCTGTTTAACAAGATTAGATGCTACTTCAGCAAAAGTGCTCTGGAAACCAAGATGAGCAAAACTTAAGAGTGTGTATCTTAAAAAAAAAAAAGGCAGTCTGTACTTCATGTCTGTTTATCATTGGAATATTATAAATTTAGGGTCCATTTCATAACAAATGCCTTAAGTGCCAATTTGGCGATAGTAGGTTGTATCTGATCATTGTAAGCAAACATGAATATAATCTGGGGTGGAAACTAATGATGAATTAATTTACCAGGGACTCATTATAAGCCAGGGTTTATTCTGTAAGTTCTTATCCATGGACACCCAAACAGGGCTCAAGGCAGATTCCTTAAAAGAAGATTCCACTGAGACTTCCCCGGCAGTTTAGTGGTTAAGACTCTGCCCTTCCACTGCAGGAACATGAGATTGATCCCTGGTCGGCAAACTAAGATCCCACATGCTGTGTGCGGTGCACTGCGTGGGGTGGGGCAAAAAAAAAGGAAGGTTCCATTTACCTTAGTACAATACACACAGTGGTAGGGTCTGTCTCCAGAGTGGACTCTCATGTGTTTGTTTAGACTGGAAGATTGAGAGAAACACTTCCCGCATGTAGAACACTAGGACAGAAAAGAGAAATAGAGCTGAATCCACATTTTCCCCCTAAGGAGTTAACTTCACCGTTATGTTGATCTCGGGCGGTGGTGACTGGGGGAGGACTGCTGTATTCATTCTGTGCTCATCTGTGGGCAGAGGATCGAGCAGCCGCAGGCTGAGGGTCTAGCTGAGACAGGTGAGGGCATCACAGGACTCTGGGGAAGAATCCGACACCACATTCTGGTCCACAGCCTACTCAGCGCTGTGGCTCCAAGCCTTTCCTCGAAAGTCTTTGGACGTTAGCTGCCTAGATATATGACCCTGGTGGGTAACAGAGGCCTGACTCTGTCCTGCTCTGTCAACAGGTAGCTGTGTGACCAGAACAAATCAGTTAAACTCGGAGTCTTTGCTCAGTTTTCCTCATGGGTAAAATACTTGCCCTGCCTTTCTCACAAGGCTGGGAGGAAATTGCAAGCCCTCAGCAATGAATTCACCAAGTATTTAAGAGAACCTCTCAACACTCTGCTAGAGACAAGGGGTAAAAACCTCATGGGAGTGGGGACAGATATGTAGATCCAAGTGGCAATACAGGTGGCAGATGACGCAAAACATGCACCTACAAAGAAAAGGGCAATGGGGGGGTGGTCAGTGAGAGCAAGCAGTACAGCCACCTGCTGCAGGAACGGCAGGCATGACCTGCTGCAGGAACGGCAGGCATGACCTGCTGCAGGAACGGCAGGCATGAACTGCTGCAGGAATGACAGGCATGCATCATTTCTCTGTGTCCTGGACTCTGATGACTCCTGTCTGATCTCAGGAATTCTGAACCAGGTAAAAGAAACTGTGTTTCTGGACTCTCTTCCACAGGTGTCCTTATGGGCACACATGGTAGCCTGGCTATTTTTATTATTTTTATTTACTTAACTTATTTATTTTAACAATTTATATTGGAGTAGAGTTGCTTTGCACTGTTTTGTTAGTTTCTGCTGTACAGCAATATGAATCAGTCACACGTGTCTATGTGCACACATATATATATATACATCCTCTTGTTTGGATTTCTTTCCCATTTAGGTCACCCCAGAGCACTGAGTTCCCTGTGCTACACAATAGGTTTTCATGAGTATCTATTTTATACATAGTAGTGTATAATGTCAATCCCAATCTCCCAGTCCACCCCCCCTTCCCCCTTTGGTATGCATGTCTGCTTTGCAAAAATAGGTTTATTTGAACCATTTTTCTAGATTCCACACATAAGCGATATTATGTCTGTTTTTCTCTTTCCGACTTACTTCACTCTATTCGACAGTCTCTAGGTCTATCCACGTCTCTGCAAATGAACCTAGGTATTTTTAGATGGTGGGATTTCGGGGTGGATTTTAAAAATCTTCTCTAATTTTTCTTTACTACTTGAAGTTTGAATAAGGAGCATGTATTGACATTGAAAATGAAGGTCACTCAGTCATGTCCAAATCTGTGACCCCGTGAACTACACAGTCCAAGGAATTCTCCAAGACTATAGTACCAGAGTGGGTAGCCTTTCTCTTCTCCAGGAGATCTTCCCAACCCAGGGACGGAACCCAGATCTCCTGCATTGCAGGTGGATTCTTTACCAGCTGAGCCACAAGGGAAGCCCATATTGTCATTACTAAAGCAAAAATAGTCAGATGTTGAAGTTAACATTGCAAAAAGAACAGATCAGTTTTAAATGAAAGGGAAGCGATTAGAACATGAACCTGTTCTTGGAAATTAAAAATAACCAATGAAAATGCACAGAATGAAATGCTGTATTCAATAGGCTCAGTTGACTGCTAAAGACTGAAGCATGACATAAAAATGAAGGCTGAGAACTCTCAGAGAATGCTGATGAAAAAGAATTAAGGTTTAATAAGTACAGAGAAGTGGATTCAACCTAACATTTGGCTAAAGGAAGAGAACAAAAATGGAAGATAGATAATGGCCAAGGAAAGTACGAGAGGGCCTTCCCTGGTGGTACAGTGGTGAGGACTCCAAGCTTCCACAGCAGGGGTAGAGGTTCAGTCCCTATTTGGGGAACTAAGATTCTGCAGGCTGAAAAAGAAAGCCCGAAAGTGCAGGAGAACTCCTCTGAGCTTAGGATCTGTGCCTTCAGATAGAAAGAATACTTTGTCTCTTACTGACTACAAAGCAGGCAGGGGTGAAAAAAAAGGAAGGAAAGAAGAAAGAAATATTTAATACATTCTGTCAAAATTTCAGACATAAATTGACAAACCACAAGACAAATACAAACTAGCCAAGAAAATATATCTTATTTTATTTTTTAGATTACTGTTGATCTTAATCACTGAACCACCAGGGGAGGTCTCAGAAAATATATTTTAAAATGTAAACCTCATAAATAACAAAGATGCAAAGCCAAGCAAGATACCATTTTCCATCTAAAAAAATGTGAACATAAGAAGGATAATATTATTGTGGGAGACCTGGGGTTACTGAGTACATACACTGCAAACCCAGCTGGTTGGACTGTCTGGGAAGGTGTGTGGTACCTTAAATCAAGTGCCTTAAAATTGTACCTTTGACTCAATCTTTCTACTTCTAGGACCGTACCCCAAAGAAATAATCAGAAATGAAAAACAGAGTGATTTATATATAATATTGTTCACTGCAGCCATACTGGGGGGAAATGCACAAAACAATGGATTTGTTAAGTATATAACATCAGTATGACCCCAAGTGTATTAAAAATATATACACATATAGAAAAAAATTATACGTAAAATAACTTAAGGCCATAGCATATCTAGTGGTCTCAAGTCCCTATTGATTTACATGTAGAATACTGGACAGTATAACTTTTTACTCTGCCAATCTATAGCTGAGAATAAAGAAGGCTGAGCACCAAAGAACTGATGCTTTTGAATTGTGGTGCTGGAGAAGACTCTTGAGAGTTCCTTGGACTGCAAGGAGATCAAACCAGTCAATCCTAATGGAAATCAACCCTGAATATTCACTGGACGGACTGATGCTAAAGGTGAAGCTCCAATACTTTGGCCACCTGATGCAAAAAGCAGACTCATTGGAAAAGACCCTGATGCTGATGCCAGGAAAGATTGAGGGCAGCAGGAGGAGAAGGGGGCAACAGAGGATGAGATGGTTGGATGCTATCATTGACTCAATGGACATGAGTTTGAGCAAACTCTGGGAGATAGCGGAGGACAGGGAAGCCTGGTGTGCCGCAGTCTATGGGGTTGCAAAGAGTTGGCCATGACTGAGCAACCGAACAACAAAAGGTGAGAAATGATTTCACTGTCTTAATAATTTAAAATATTCTTAGATTTACAAAAACAATTTGAGATAATTGTAAAAATACTCAGATTTTACAGTTGTATATAACACAGTGATTGTGATATTTCCAGGAGCTTTGCTGTGAACAGAAGGGGAGAGACAAGAGCCGTTTTATTTCTTCAAATGAAGAAAAGTGGGGCTGGCTGACAGCACTGAAGTCTAATTTGAATCTGTCGGTCTGTACCCAAGCCGCATCCTCTTTACCCTAATTAAGACCAGTGGTAGTCAGCACTGTCTTGCACCAAGTCTGGCAGAGCCACCACATATCCAGAATGGTAGACAATGGCTCCCCAATGCACGGTTTCTTTCTTCCTTACAAAGTCCCTGACATGGCACAAAAGCCATCCAGCCTTTCGACCATGCCCGTAACTATCAATATGCCTGTACATTGGACCTAGAGATTATCATACTAAGCAAAGAAAGTCAGAAGCGGAAGACAAATGTCATATGATATCACTACTATGTGGAATCTAAAATATGACACAAATGAAGTTATCTACAAAACAGAAACAGGCTCACAGACACCGAGGTCCTTACGGTTGCCAACGGAGAAGAGGGTGGGGGAGGGAAGGACTGGGAGTTTGGGAATAGCAGATGCAACCTAGTATATATAGGATGGATGGACAACACAGTCCTACTGTATGGGAAGGGGAACTATATTTAATATCCTATGATAAACCATAATGGAAAATGATATGAAAACAAATGTATATATGCATATAACTGAGTCACTGCTGTATAGCAGAAATTAATACAACATTGTAAATCAACTATGCTTCAATAAAACATTAAAAAAAAATGCTTGAACACATTATGGAACAAGGTGTAGTTACATAAAACCACAGGCCAAGGTCTTTCCCAGCTGGGATGTCTCAACCCTCCCCCCAACCCCCAATCAACCCCACCTCCAAATAAACCAGACACTTCCACAGTCCTAGGTTCTGCTCACGGCCACCTGTCTATGAGGCCTTTCATGGTCCACATGTAGAAAGACACCACCTTCTGCCCCTGTCTGCCATGCATCCGCCAGCTTCAACACTCAGGCATCGTATCTTGGTCCATGGACCATCACATTCAGTCCATGTCTGCCCTTTCACAGTACTGTCACTTCCTTCAGAGACCCGGTCCCATCCTCCCGTTCCAGTAATTTGCGCCCAGGAGGCCCTCAGGGTGCACCCAGGGGTTTGGGGAATAAGCATGAAAGCAGAGTGCTGGAGAGAGATGGGTCGCTGCCCTAAGTCTTACCTTGTGAGGCCGATGCTTCTCATGAACGTGAAGGATGTGGATCCGGAGCCGGTCTCTCTTCTCAAAGGATCGTTTGCATAAAGAACAGGGAAATTTCCTGTCACCCTTGTCCACACAAGGCGTGTACTTCAGATGCTTGTCCCTGTAGTATTTGTAGGTGAACACCTTGCCACATCTTTCACACCTGTACCCTTCCGCAGACTCTGTCAAACACAGGGGGAAAGGTGGCTTGGTCAGCTACCTTCCCTCATTCTTACTTTCATCAGGACGGTCTGTTACAACCTTTTATTACAAAGTTTTAAACAAATACCAAAGTCAAAATAATAGAATAAACACTCTTGGGCCCAAACACCAGGCTTTGACAGTGACTGACTCACATCACCTCCCCCAGTGGATTACTTTTAATACCGATTTCTCATTTGTTTCATAAACACCTTAGCCCACAATCTTTAATGGATAATGACTTTCTTGGGGGGGGCAGGGCGGCATGTGGGATCTTAGTTCCCCAACCAGGGATCGAACTCGTGTCCCCTGCTGTGGAAGTGCAGTCTTAACCACTGGACTGCCAGGCAAGTCCCTGATAACAACTTTTTGAAAAGCATAACCATAAAGCCACTGTCATACCTAATTGTCAAACCCTTATTCCTTAATAGATAGAAACACATATATATTTGTTTATAATACACATGCATGCACTTATGTTTGTTTATTTTTCAGTCAGTTGGTTCAGTTTAGGATTCAAAGTCTACATGTTGTCCACAGTTACTACGTCTCTTCAATGTCTTAATCTATAGGTTCCTTTTCCTTTTTGTTCCTGAAATATATTTATTGAAGACGCCCTTCCTCCAGCCCTATTTATGAGCAGGTCTGTCCTATAGTTACTTCCTAACTGGCCTGTGTTACAAGGTTCATGTACCAAACAGCTGTTGTATTTGTGCTTTTCAGAACAGACTGAGCTACAAGTTCAAGCAGTTCACCCTTTGGGGGCCTTGATGGGCACCCAGAGCTTCTTCCCAGGCTTCATTAAGTGCTGCTCCACTGGATCCCACGTACAAAGACTTAGGTACCCTTTTAGCTAACAATTCATTTCTCTGAGCTTTTGGGGAAGATTCCAGAACTAAAACATGGGATTATTATGATGACTAATTTAACCCTAACACTGAGTTCAAACCAACAAGTGGCACTATCACTGAGTGACAGACAAGACTGAGAAAGGTAAATCCGTTTTCATCAGAGGAGGAGAGAGGTGGGGGAGAGGTTAGAGAAGGTGCAGCCAAAGCTAGCAAAGGAGATGGCAGGCTCAGGGGTGTCTATGTGTTGGGGTGAGAAAGGGAAGGACCCGGGCCACCTACAAAAGCGTTCCTGCTGAGGACACTTTGGATTCCAGAGGATCAAGTGGTTTTGACTATGAATGCATCAATGAAACCTCATTGCCTCTGCCCCAGGGAGGCAGAGAGTAGCCAGGACTGAGTATATGCAAGCCTGTAGGTGGAAATTTTTTAGTTAGCTTGGGGACAGCAGGAAAGCTATCCACTGGGGGCTTTGTTAGTCAACAACCGCATCCTGGGCACATTTAACAGGTGGCTAAGGAAAGAAATCATCTTATTTATTAAGTAAGTAAGCAGGAAGGCAGCCACCAGCCCCAGGACGATCCATTGCTCAAGTCTCGTCTATCGCTTTCATTGAGGTGCTAATACTCTCAGAACCTCCCCGCTGGGACGGTTTTTGCTCGAAGCTAGAATTTTCATTGGTTAGAAATACCTGGCCTTCCAGCTTCCGGGGTGGGAAGGGGGTTGTCTAGAAGACAGGGTCAGCGGGTCTTTACAAATTAAAGCCCGAAGGCACACAAAATTCAGAATAGGGGCACAATAGTCAATTTGCATAAGAACCACCACTTAGGCAGAAATGACACAGCACCCTTACTAATTAGGCTTCAGCCGCCTACGTTTTCGGCTCAGGTTCTTGGAAATTTTATCTTAACCTAATTTTGTCCTGTTTCCTTTCCTTCCTCCTCCCTCCCATCTCAATTTTTTTTAGCCAAATGGTTTCCTAAAACTGAAAATGATGCTTTCTGCCCCACCTAGACAACTCTTTAGATAGAGTTTGGTAGTGATTAAGAACTATCTACACATTCCCCACCCCCCACCCCCCCGCCCAAAACACACACTCTGCGGGTTTGCAAACTCTAGATAACCCGCCCACATAGGGCCCTTCCCTCCCACTCAAGACCTTAAAGGGGAAGCTCCTACCAAGTCTCAAGAAAAGGCTTGGATAAAACGCAAAAACAAAAACTTTTTTTTGAGAGGACAGAAGAATGTTGACTTTTCTTACCTTTTAATTCTATTCTCAACCATTCTTATTAACAGAAAACCATGAATTTATCCAGATATAATTTGGTTCCGAAGTGTAATACAGGGGCTTCCCTGGTGGTCCAGTGGCTAGGACTCTGTGCTTCCAATGCCAGGGACTTGAGTTCGGTCCCTAGGTGAAGGCACTAGATCCCAAGTTCTGCTAAAGAACCTGCATGCCCCAACTATGATCCAGTGAAGCCAAATAAATATTTTAAAAAAGAAAGAAATGTAGTACAGATGGGGTACTACACCAGGTACTACACCTGCTGGGGTTTCTCCCCACCCTACTGACCATTGTAAGCCCTTATCCCTGTTGCTTATGATTTACTTAAAAATTATTCTACTGTTGGGCATTTGTTTGTGACTTTTCACAAATAGGAATGATGCTGTATTAAAACTCCCTGTGGACAAAGCTTTTCCTAATGGAGTATTTCCTAAAGATAAATTTCCAGAAGAGTATTAGTGATATATCAAAGGTGATGAACATTTTAATAGCTCTGATACATAGTGCTGAATAACTTTTCAAAAGGATAATGATTCTATTTTGTGAGTTGTCAAGCATGTATCTTTCTCAAATCCATTTGGCACTTCTATTTCAGCAGTGCTTGGTATCTCTTGGGAAGTGACTAAAAAGGCTTGGTTTGGTGCCAACTATGGGGCAACTATGAAGTCCAGACCCCAGAGAATTCTGCCATCTCACCCCTCACCCTCATCCCCACACCATCCATAAGCTGGGGTACCGAGGAGATAGTTCAACAGCCCCTCATTATTTGACCCCTAGAAAGAGACTGTTCATTGTTCACCTCTTAATCCCTGGTGAACACATTCTTGCCCTTGGCTTCACTATTCCCCAAGCCTGGATTGTCTTGCCTCTCTCTGCCTAAACTGTGGTGAGCGTGCATGCATGCTTAATCGTGTCTCTCTGCTAGCCCAAGGACTGTAGCCCTCCAGGATCCTCTCTCCCTGCAATTTTCCAGGCAGGAATACTAGAGTGGGTTGCCATTTCCTACTCCAGGGGATCTTCCTGACCTGGGGATGGAACTTGAGTCTCCTGCATTGGCAGGAAGATTCTTTACCACTGTGCCACCTGGGAAGCCCAAAACTTATCCCTTATTTCACCACATCCCTAAGCAGTTTTCCCCAGTCTAGTCTACTCTTCCACCTTCCTTCAAAACACGTGGGAATTCAGAGCAGGAGCTATTAAGGTGTTTACAGTTGTCTCCTGCCCTGAAGGGTCTCAGTCTAGTAGGGGGACACGCATGCAGACCATCACTGCAGTGTGATGAATGCAATTCACATGCTCTTTTACCTGCTACTTACGACATCTATCCTAACAGAACAGGATGGTCTTCTACCTGGTAACACATACTAATTTGCATCTGTCTGGTCCCACGTATGAGATGACTGGTTCCCAGGCTTTTGTGGTTATAAAAATCAACCGCCCAGAGAGCTTTTTCAAAATGCAAATCCCCAGCGAGTGGGTTTGTGGTCCTCCAGCTCCCTGTTACTGAAATCTGGTCCAGGGAACAGCAGCAGCAGCATCCCCTAGTAGCTTGATAGAAATGCAAAATCTCCCAGCCTGGAATGAGAATCTGCATCTTACGAAAGGGCCCCACATGTTAACACAACACTAAAACTGGAGAGCAAGAGTCTAGCTCCATTATCCTCTAAGTGGACTGAGACCCAGTAAGAAAAACATTTTCTACTTGAGACCCGGTTCACACACATCCAGGTGAAACAAAAGCCTCACCAAACAATGCTTAAGTGAGAGTCGTATCAATATTTTCTGTTCTATTTTATTCTTATTCTTTTTTCTTCTTTAATGCTGATCTCTACCACCAAATTGATTTCCCACCCTATTAACATATTGCAAGTCACCATTTGAAAAGCAGTGCTCTGCGTATGGCTGAGACCCTTTGCTGTCCACCTGAGACTATCACAACATTGTTCATCGGCCATGCTGTTGCTGTTAAGTCACTGAGTTGTGTCCAGCTCTTTTCAACCCCATGGACTGTGAAGGGGACTCTTCAGGCAAGAATACTGGAGCAGGTTGCCATTTCCTTCTCTTGGGAATCTTCCCGACTCAGGGATTGAACCTGTGTCTCCTGCACTGCAGGCAGATTCTTTACCACGGAGCTACCAGGGAAGATCTAATCGATCATACTCCAATACAAAATAAAAAGCTTAATTAAAAAAAATTTAATGAAAAAACAGTGACTTCCTGAGTTGCGTGAGCCTCTGCAGAGATGAATCAGAAGCTGGCTCATCTAAGGCAGAGGCTGCATCCATTTATCTCAGTTTTATTTTATTCTCTGGGAGCGGGTGAAACGGTAGAAGAAAAGGTATCCTGGTGACCAGCAGTAGCATCAGCAGCTTTGGGAAGAGGAGGGCATCGTCCTTCAGCTGAGCAAGACTCATGTGGCTAGAGATGCCCTTGAGTTCGGGGTTCTACATTAGAGCTTGGAGGCAGAAGTTCCACAAGCAAGTGGAGAAGCTACAGGAAGGTGCTGGTCTGAGCAAAGAGCCCAGTCCTTCAACTAAGAGGAGCTCACTGGGTGAGGGACAGGTGCGCACTCACCTTCAGAGGACCCAGACGCCTGCTTCCCCTGCTTGAGGAGGCTCACGGGAATGTCCAGAAATTTCTCATAGCAATCTCCGTACCACACGAGGAGCTCCTGGTTCTGGTAGATCTCCTTGCAGCTCTCGTAGAAGATCTGCCCTTGACATTGTACTGCCACCAGGTTCTGCTCCGACGGGAAACGGGCACAGTTGACATAGGACATCCAGTTCCCTGCACCTCCTTTTCCATCAATAAAGTGGCTCAACTGACCATCTTCAAAGATCTAAATGGAATCAAACAAACTTTAGAAATGTACCTTTTATTTTTCTTTTGGTTTGACATAGAAAATAAATTTACTTATTAAAAATGTACAATTCAAATCTCACACTTGATCTCTTTGAATATATTTATTTATCAATATTATTAAGCCTAAATGGATTTATTAGCTGAAAGATATCTGTCTAGGTGGTGTGACATTTTTAAAAGGTTTCTACTTTTATCACATCATTTTTCTAATGGGGATTTTTAAAAACAGCTACTCTTAACTATGTATGAAGCATGATGGTCGGATTGCAGTTTGTCAGACTGTATCAGATTATCCTCCCTTGCCCTGAATTTTGAGGAATATACTTTAAGGAAAATTATCTGAAATCCAGACTTGATTCCCAAGTTTCTAGGGTGAACATATATTAATTTCATAAACAGAAGCAAAGGGAACAGGAGGTTACATTTAATTCTATCAGTTCAAGACAACCAATTCGTTTGTTAGTTTATCTCAAATGAGTTTTCGTGTGTATTGATGGAGATATAATTTAATTCTTTCTCTCCAGTGGGTAATTCTGCAGTCTTTGATGCTTTGGTGTTACAAACAGATCCTGGGAAGTCTGGATTTCAGATAATTTCCCTAAAGTATATTCCTCAAAATTCAGGGCAAGGGAGGATAATCTGATAGTCTGACAAACTGCAATCCTACCATCATGCCTCATACAGAGTTAAGAGTAGCTGTTTTTAAAAATCCCCATGAGACAAATGATGTCAAAAATTTTAAATCTGGTCTTTGTCCTTTTGGACATATTCTTAGCATCACGCGGTAATATTTAAAGTATTTGTTTTGTCTGTAAATATAACCCAGGGTATTGGCTCTTTGTATTCTGGGGCTAATCTTCAGATGAAATGCCTTAAGGCACTGAAAAGATACACAGACTCCATGTGGAGGTGCTATCCCTAGCAGCTCTGCAGTTGCCTTTTTTTCTCTTTATGTTGCAAAACAGACAGCACAAGACAGCTGATTACTGGGAGAGGGTGTCCTCTCCCAGAGGGCCGGAGGCCAGGCTTTATCCCCAGTGACCCTCCTCCCCACTTTCTGACAATCCATCAGAAACAAATTTACCTCCCACATCAGGGAATTGTCTCCGTGTGTCTTGACTTCGCTGGTGTTGACCACTTTACCCTGAAAGGGCCCAAACCTGACTCCTTTGGCCACAAGACTACTGCAGAACACCCCAAAATGTGCGACTTCACCAAACTTCGTCTGCTGGAGGCAGAGACCTAGCGGGAGATCCAGGGTAGGAAGGAAAGCCAGTGAAGAAACCTACTGTTTTTGCTGCTGTTAAAAAAAAAAAAATCCAAGCCAGGAGCCCTGCCCACCTTCTGGTAGCTGAAGGGAGTCGTTATCCAGAGTCTGAGGAAGAGAATCAGCCCCTAGAAAAAGACAGGATTAAATTCTTATTTTTTAGATAAAAGGTATTATAAAAGCCGTCTTCCTCCTCATTCTCTAGAGCTTACCATTTGACCCTTAGAGGCTTCCGGCTCCTTTTACATATGCAGTGTCTCATTTTAGACTCAAAAGGACCCTAGTTGGTTAGGTGGTAATTAACCCCCGTTAGCAAATTCAAGGAGAAGGAAATGGCAACCCACTCCAGTGTTCTTGCCTGGAGAATCCCAGGGACGGGGGAGCCTGGTGAGCTGCCCTCTCTGGGGTCGCACAGAGTCGGACACGACTGAAGCTACTTAGCTTAGCAGCAGCAAATTCAAGGAACTTGAGAATCAGAGGTAATGCTGATTTTGACTAAGGTCAGATGACTGGAGGGAGACTCTCAGAGTGAATGGCAGCTGGCTCTCACTGAGACGCCTTGGGCATCCCGGTAGAACTTGAGCCCACTAGATCAGCCCACACACAGCATAAGCCATTTCTCTTAAGACAACCTTGTTGTTTAATCGTTAAGTCGTGTCTGACTCTGTGACCCTATGGACTGCAGCCCGCCAGGCTCCTCCGTCCATGGGATTCTCCAGGCAAGAACACTGGAGTGGGTTGTCATTGCCTTTTCCAGGGATTCTTCCCCATTCAGGGATGGAACCGCGTCTCCTGCATTGGCACCGGGGAAGCAAAACAAAATTACGAGTCATGCGGGTAGGGTTTCGGAGGTGAGCCTGGCCTCCCCACCTCTATCTTCTGATGGAAGCACACACCTTCCCCTTCAGCACTCCCACTGCCTGGGATCCACCTGGAAGCGCCCGTTCTGCCTCCTGCTCCCACCTCTCTTCCAGTTGCCCCCGGCTCCCGCGTCTTGGGGCCCACCTTTACCGGCGCTGTCGGTGGGGATCAGGAGGCCCGAGATCGCGTGGTGCAGGCGGGCTGAGTGCTGCGGGCTGGGGATGACCCCGTACAGAACCAAGTGCAGGTCTTCCTGGGTGAAGTGGTAGCGGCGAGAAGCCTTCCCCTCTCGGTTCACGAGTTTGGCGCCATCCTCAGAGGGCTCGCTAGGGGACCCCGATAACAGCTGCGAGGGCTTCGGCCTCTCAGGTAACAACGAAGCATCCACGGGGGGCGGCGGAACGAAAATCTCAGGTCCCCAACACTGGCCACTGTCGCTCCGGCCGGCGGTGTGTGCCAAGTCCTCGCTGGCGGCGCCGGTAAACTCGCGACTGCTGTTTTGGAAGTGTGGCACCTCCCTGGGGAGGTGGGGAACAGGGTACCAGGTCGGCAGCTTGCTGTACCAGGGCAGGTCGCACAGCGGCTCCCTCGGCAGGGCCAGGCCCGGGCTCAGCAAGGGAGGCGCGGTCCGGAAGCCGAAGGGGGGCAGAGCCGGGGAGGCTCCCAAGGCTTCCAGAGGCCGGAAAGGTTGGAAGCCCTCCTCCGCCGCGGTCAGGGTGTTCCCGTAGTGGCCGTAGGGCGGGAAAGGCGTGTAGTAGGCGGCCAGGTGTTGGGGGCTGCCCTGGAGCCAGTCGGCCGGGTAGCATCCCTTGTCCTGGGGTCCGGCCTCCCCCGGCGGCCGCAGGGCCATCCCCGGGCCACGACGCTCGGCGGGTCTACAGAAAAGTAAGGGCGGCCGGGTGAGGGGCGCGGGGCGCTGCAAGCCGGATCCTGCGCGCCCAGCCTCCCCTGCCCGAGTCCAAAGAAACTGGATAAACTTCCCACTTCGATTCCTCAAGACCAACCCGGCAAACGAAACAAAAACAGCAATTAAAAATACCGCCCCCCTCCCAAACGAAATAAAAACGAAAATCTGCCGGGATTCTGTCCGACACCGAGTTCCGGGTAACTGTCGCCTTCGCGCTCCCTCTACAGACACCTGGACCTGGCAGCGCTCCTTTCCAACACCCACGCTCGACGCCCGCCCCAAACCCGGCTCCGGCAAAATCCGCTTCAAGTTCCCTCCTCCGCTCTCTTCTCTGTCCTCCACACCCTCTTTTCCAGGGTGGGTCGGAGCTGCAGGACCTCCCCTCTCACCGGGGCGGGGGCCGAGTGCTAGGCCGCGCCTGGGGGCAGGCGGCAGCTCCGGGCGCTCCTGGGTCTCTAGCAGAAAGGGCAAGGCCGAAAGCCCGATCGGATCGCGTGGGAGTCGCGCTCCCCTAGCCCGGCTGCAGGTCCCGGGAGGCCGCTCCTCTGCGAGGCCCGGGTCTGACCCCAAGGACCCCGGCGGTCCCCGCTGCGAAGAGGAGGAGGTGGAGAAAGTGAGTGCCACTTTCGGCTCCCCTCTCAACTCCGGAGCCAGAACGGGCTCCCTACGTGCGCCGAGTCCCGCCACATTCCCCAGGTCCCTCGGGAAACTCGCCACCTCGCCTGGGGACTTAGGGATCCCGGGGTGGCCTCTCGGGAGCAGGCGACGACGAGCCCCAGGTCAGGTGGGAGAGAACTGGCTCACGCCCCAGCGCCGCTGCCGCCCCCACCCGAAATGGACAGCGTTTCAATGGACAGAAGTTCACCAAGCCTGGAGGCTGGAGCCCCTTCAGGGCAGGCGGGTCTCGAGGGCATGATCAATGAGCCCGTAAGGAAACCAAGCGGGGTCGTGACTCAGAAATTAAAGAACACGGGGTCAGGAGAAGAGGTCAGCCACGACGAAGGCATCTACGCGTCCCCTTCTGAGACTCCCCAAAGGCGCTCGGCTCACCCCGAGGACCTGCGACTTGGGGTTGAAAGCCGCTTAAGCGAGTTAAAAAAACAAAACAAAACAACAACTCAGAGAGGGCAAAACGACCCCTCAGAACGAACTGCGCCAGAGACTACTGCCTTCCCGACCATCCCGGCAGGCGACAGCCCCGGGCCACAGCTGCACGCGGGGCTCCGCACCCACCTTGGAGAGCGCGCAGCCCGGCGAGAGGGCGCCCCGGGTCCACGGAAGGGCGGCGCGGGTTCAGGATCCGAAGGCTTCGGGCGGGCCCGCAGGGCTGAGTCGGGCTTAAGAGGGCGGCGGGCGGGCGGGGCAGCGGGACCCGGAGAGCGCTAGGGTGGGGAAGGGACGCGGTCCACGCGGGTCCCCGGGGCGCGGCTCCTCCCCGCCCACCGCGACCATTGGCCGGCGCTGGGCGCGCCCCGCTCCCAGGGGGTCGCGCGCTTAACTCTTCGCTTCTCCAAACCTCCCCTAGACCCCGGCGGAGAGCTCTCGCGGCCCGCTTTCTGGGGCGGGCACCGGTGCAGCTCCTGGCTGACAGTTGTTCAGTCGCTTAGTCGTGTCCGACTCTGCGACTCCATGGACTGCACGCCAGGCTTCCTTGTCCATCACTATCTCCTGGAGTTTGCTCAAACTCAAGTCCATTGAGTAGGTTATACCATCCAACCATCTATTCCTCTGTTGCCTCCTTCTCCTGCCCTCAATCTTTCTCAGCATCAGGGCCTTTTCCAATAAGTCGGCTCTTCACATCAGGTGGAAATATTGGAGTTTCAGCTTCAGCATCAGTCCTTCCAGTGACTGTTCAGGGTTGATTTCCTTTAGGATTGACTGATTTGATCTCCCTGCAATCCAAGGGACCCTAAAAAGTCTTCTCCTAGGAGCAATAACCGTGGGCAAGTGTGGCCGGGGTCCCCAGACAGGCCCCTCTGCGCTCACATCCACCTGCACCCGCGCCCTTACAGGCTGGGACTCGAGTCCCGGGGTCTCGCCCATGCCTCTCCGCTTCCAGTTTCCATGAGCCGAGCCTGGCCGAAAGCGGCGTCCAACCCCTAGGACCCGATGGACATTTGTCCCTGACACCTCGTGGGGAGCAGGTATCACCCCCTCAGAGCTCAGATCCGGGTGGGCTCGGCGCCCGTGCCGCTCCCAAGGCTTGGGGGACGGGGGAGATTGTTGAACCCTCTAGGGGGCTTTTTACTTCTCCAGCATCTTTCACTGTCGGAGAACCGGCCCGCGCGCCGCCCGGCGGTCTCTACCCCCGGGGAAGGCACGCCACCTCCGACGCGCGGGGCTTTTCAGACCCAAACCCGGCGCTCAAAGGCCGCATTTTTATTCTTCTCGCCGGCTATTGAGGGAAAGAAAGGAACACTTAGACCCATTGACATTCACACGAGGAAGCATCTAGGGTGGGGGAAACCTTGGTCAGTCCCGGTGACCTTGGGTCAGGTTCCTCTCTGCCCCAGCCGCGGCTTCCTCTTGCCAAAATGGAGCGAACCTCTGAGCGCAGCGGTGCGGGCTGGAAGGAGAGACGCAGACCCTGATGCCCGGCTTGGCCTCGACTGTGTCACTAAACCTGGAGGGAAGGAAAGGAAGCGGCATCCATCCGGCCGAGAGGCCACCAGAGGTCCTAAAGTCGGTGGAGAGAGAGGAGGCCTGCGGCGGAGCAGGGCTTCCTCCGTGACCCACCCCACTTACCAGAGCAGCCGCGATGCGGCTGGCGCCCTCTCCTCGAGCCCCGGGGACCTGACCTTGTAGACTTCACTGCCCGCGAGGCAGTGCGGGGGGCGGGGGGCGGGGGGATGGGGAGGAAGGCTAGCTCAGGGCCCCGGGTCTTCCAGGGCGCGGGCGGCGCGCGCCCGGCTGCTTCTCCAAGCCGCCTGCCACGCCCACATGCGGGGCCAGGTCACCTCGCCAGCGCGACGCGGTTGGTGTCGGCCGCGCAGCCCTGGGTCCAGACCCGTTTCCCAGTCGCCAGGATGATCGGAGAGGCGGGCGGCGTGTGGTTTTCTCAACAGGGCTTGGGGTGACAAGGAGCCCAGGATTTCCTTCTGCTCCTGGTTCTAGACTCTCTGCCTCACCTGGGTTCTTAAGATCTTGGCTGATAGGTCAAAGATATCCGTCGGATCTTGTCCGAGGAGCCTCTGGGGAGGATATTGTACTTGGAAATGCAGAATAAATTCTGCCGTCTTCCTTCCGGAGGCAAGCACATCCCAGGACCCCCACGACCTCCCTCATTTACTGTGTCTTCCTTCCTCCCAGACCTCACCCGAGGATTTAAAGACTGATGAGCCTGTATTTGGGTGGTCCCTGAGTGTTAGGTCCTCAAGGGACCATTGTTTAGTGCAGTTGCTCACTGGTAGCTTTAATTTAACCTTCTCAAGGTGAACCCTACCTTGTAAGTGAACCTTATAAGTCTTGTCCTGCAAAGATTCTAGATTTTAAAATATTTTTAGATGTATTTTAAATTATAAGCTTGCCTGTTTACATAGTTTAGAGATATTGATAAAAGTGAAAATTCCCACCCACCCCTCATCCCTACTCTGCAGAGGTGAAACTGACCAACGGTTTGGTTTATTCTCTACCTCCATTATTTTTTTAAAAAACACCAAACTTTTATTTGTGTTTATATATGGAGAATTAAAAAAAAAAAAACCTGGGCTTAACTTTTCTCATTAACCATTAGTTTTGTTACTAACAGTATATTTGTGTTGTTAGTCCCTAAATCATGTCTGACTCTTTTGCAACCTCATAGAATAGCCGGCTAGGCTCCTCTGTCCTTGGGATTTCCCAGGCAAGGATACTGGAGCGAGTTGTCATTTCTTCCTCCAGGGGATCTTCCTGACCCACGGATCAAATCAAGTCTCCTACATTAGCAGGCAAATTCTTTATCACTGAGCCCCCAGAGAACCTTATAATAGTTGCATGGTGCAGAAATTAATTTTATGAGTGTACCCTTAATTTTTAAGTATCCTCTTACAAAGGTACTTAAGTTGTGACCAGTTTTTCGAGCTGTTACTTCCGGGAACATTGTTATAGAGATACGTATTTGTGCTACTGTGCTTGCAGAATAAATACTCAGGTGCTAAATCCCTGGATCAACAGGTATCAACAGTGAACATTTTTATAGGTACATGAAGCCATTACCAATTAATGCCTCCATCAACAATGGGTGTGAGTGCCCTGTGTCTCCACACCCTCACCTAACACTGAATATGGCCAGTCCATTAAAACAGGGGTCCCCGACCTCTGGGATCTAATGCCTGATGATCTGAGGTGGACCTGATGTAATAATAACAGAAATAAAGTGCACAATAAATGTAATGTGTTTCATTACATTTCCTGAACCATTTCCCCCCACTCCCAGTGGAAAGATTGTCTTTCAGAGAACTGGTCCGTGGTGCCAAAAAGGTTGGGGACCACTGTGTTTAAAGCTATTATCTCTCACATGAAAAGTGTATCTTATTCTAATTTGCTTTTTAGTCATTTACCCAACAGAATCCCTGAACACCTTGCTGTCGATGTGCTGGTCACAGAGAATACAGTTGTGAGCAAACCAGCTCTGTCCAGCCCTGGTCCCTAAAGCGGTCTTATGAGAATGATACATTTTTGTGTGAATACTTGATGAATGTGTAACTATGAGCTGCGATCCAGTGAGAGCAAAGAAGAAAGAATAAAGAAGAAATGTAAGGGAAGAGAAGCATGTCCTGACTTGGGCTGAGAGGACAGGGTTGGTTCCCCTGCTCCAGAAAGTGTGAAAGATCTGAAATTAACTAAGTGATGAGAGCAAGTGATCATCACTTGTGATTCCAGATCAGTGGGATACTTGGTGCCAAGGCTCTGACACCTGGAAGGCATGTGACTCATAATAGTTCATGCTAATCCTGAGAGTTTAAGGCAAGAATTCAAGTTGGCTGCTGCCTCCTCCTTGGAATTCCTCTTATCTGTTAGAGCTTTTCCCTGCCCACAGTGGGGCAGTTGGTCTTCCAGCATCTCTTTTGTTCATAATGACAGCAAGTATTCCTTCTAGGGGGATCCTTTTTATGTAAAGGCATAGAGAACATCTGGGGCTATCTAGGTGTTTAATTTGAAAAATCACTAGCTTGATTAGAGTCTAACTCTGTTTTTCTTCTCTAACCTTCTCCAACGCTATACATCTATCCCACTCTAGCCATGAAGTATTAATTCTCTGACTTCTGGCTTAAGGCTGTTCATTAAAAAATGAGGATGATGTGACAAGAGCGTCTTTCTATTGATCTACTCCAGATTGTTGCCTGGAGGCAATTTTTAAAATCCTCACTGAATTTGTTTAAAAAAAAATTTGAATTGCTATCCAGTCAGTCTTCACTCAAAATAAACCAAGTATTGCCTTCAGTAAGGACTGTACCATGTTTTGTGCTTTCTTTAGTCCCTGTTCTGTTTGACCGACCCCAGGAATACATAGACTGATTTCAAGGTCCTTTCAATCAACTCTTCCTATTCAGCCGTGTGCATCTGAAGGAACTGTTAATACATATGCTAGATGACAGAGTGCCTGAAGAACTATGGACAGAGATTCAGGACATTGTACAGGAGACAGGGATCAAGACCATCCTCAAGAAAAAGAAATGCAAAACAGCAAAATGGCTGTCTGAGGAAGCCTTACAAATAGCTATGAAAATAAGAGAAACGACAAGCAAAGGAGACAAGGAAAGATATGCCCATTTGAATGTACAGTTCCAAAGAATATCAAGGAGAGATAAGAAAGACTTCCTCAGTGATCAGTGCAAAGAAATAGAGGGAAAAAATAGAATGGGAATGACTAGAGATCTCTTCAAGAAAATTAGAGATACCAAGGGAACATTTCATGCTAAGATGTGCACAATAAAGGACAGAAATGGTATGGACCTTACAGAAGCAGAAGATATTAAGAAGAGGTGGCAAGAATAAACAGAAGAATTATACAAAAAATATCTTCATGACCCAGATAATCACAGTGGTATGATCACTCACCTAGAGCCAGACATCCTGGAATGTGAAGTCAAGTGGGCCTTAGGAAGCATCACTACGAACAAAGCTAGTGGAGGTGATGGCATTCCAGTTGAGCTATTTCAAATCCTGAAAGATGATGCTGTGAAAGTGTTGCACTCAATATGCCAGCAAATTTGGAAAACTCAGCAGTGACCACAGGACTGGAAAAGGTCAGTTTTCATTCCAATCCCTAAGAAAGGCAATGCCAAAGAATGCTCAAACTACCGCACAATTGCACGCATCTCACACACTAGTAAAGTAATGCCCCAAATTCTCCAAACCAGGCTTGGAACCCAGAACTTCCAGATGTTCAAGCTGAATTTAGAAAAAGGCAGAGGAACCAGAGATCAAATTGCCAAAATCAGTTGGATCATCAAAAAAGCAAGAGAGTTCCAGAAAAAAATATCTATTTCTGCTGTATTGACTATGCCAAAGCCTTTGAATGTGTGGATCACAACCATCTGTGGAAAATTCTGAAAGAGATGGGAATACCAGTCTACCTGACCTGCCTCTTGAGAAACCTATATGCAGGTCAGGAAGCAAGAGTTAGAATTGCACATGGAACCACAGACTGGTTCCAAATAGGAAATGGAGTACATCAAGGCTGTATATTGTCACCCTGCTTATTTAACTTATATGCAAAGTACAACATGAAAAATGCCTTGCTGGCTAAAGCACAAGCTGGAATCAAGATTGCTGGGAGAACTATCAATAACCTCAGATGTGCAGATGACACCACCCTTATAGCAGAAAGTGAAGAAGAAATAAAGAGCCTCTTGATGAAAGTGAAAGAGGAAAGTGAAAAAGCTAGCTTAAAACTCAGCATTCAGAAAACTAAGATCATGGCATCTGGTCCCATTACTTTATGGCAAATAGATGGGGAAACAGTTGAAAGTGACAGACTTTATTTTTGGGGGGCTCCAAAATCACTGCAGATGGTGACTGCAGCCATGAAATTAAAAGACACGTACTCCTTGGAAGAAAAGTAATGACCAACCTAGACAACGTATTAAAAAGCAGAGACATTACATTGTCAACAAAGGTCCATCTAGTCAAAGCTATGGTTTTTCCAGTAGTCTTGTATGGATGTGAGAGTTGGACTATAAAGAAAGCTGAGCGACAAAGAACTGATGCTTTTGAACTATGGTGTTGGAGAAGACTCTTGATTCCCTTGGACTGCAAGGAGACCCATCCAGTCCACCCTAAAGGAGATCAATCCTGAATATTCATTGGAAGGACTGATGCTGAAGCTGAAACTCCAATACTTTGGCCAGCTGATGAGAAGAACTGACTCACTGGAAAAGACCCTGATGCTGAGAAAGATTGAAAGCCAGAGGAGAAGGGGACAACAGAGGATAAGATGGTTGGATGGCATCACCGACTCAATGGACAAGAGTTTGAGTAAACTCCAGGAGTTGATGATGGGCAGGTAGGCCTGGCGTGCTATAGTCCATGGTGTCGCAAAGAGTTGGACATGACTAAGTGACTGAACTGACTGACTGAGATGATGGAAGTCAAGGACACTGGGATCATGGCTTCCTTGTACCAGCTTAAATTCTGGAGTTCTTCATATTAGTCATAAAAGACTGACCACTGAATATGAAATTAAAGATTTAATTGCATTTGCTGCCTCCTCCCGCTTTCCCCCTTTGTTTTTTTCTTTTTTTAAATTTTGACCACATCCCAAGGCGTGTTGGATTTTAGTTCCCTGATCAGGAATGAAATCCATGTCCCCTGCCTTGGAAGGCAGAGTCTTAACCACTGGATCACCAGGGAATTCGAATTGCTCTTTTGTTTTAAGTTGCTTCAAGGATGGATCATTTTGGTCCTATTGGGAACTCCTCAAAGAGGTCACTTGGTAAACTGTGTCACTTTTGTAAGATATGCACAAGAATTTAGATTGCACCGAGAATATATTGGTACCTAAGAAACAGGTTTTGAGCCTGCTGGAGCTGTGGGTTTGGACCCATCAAGACAACCCCATGCAAATTGATAATGATCTGCCAAAAGTTTTGCTTGTGCACAGCCCCATGCTGTCTCTGATCACAGACCTAACAACTGCAGCCCTGAAGACTGAAGCACTGGAGATTTTTTTTTCCCCTCATAAACCAATTCTCAGGGACATAAAGCTGGGTTGAAAGGATAACAGACTTCATAGGGTCTTTAGATGATTAGCCAAGGCAAATTTCATCTACTGAGGGACATTGGCAGGACAAGACTTAAAACTTGCCAGTCCTTTGGACCTGGTGGGCTTCTGTTCATTGTCTGTTCTTTGCCCTTTACTCCCTTTTAGTTAATGACACCTTGTAAAATGGGAAAAGCTGTTTAGATCAAGAGTATCATTTCACCAAGAGTTTTTAGATCTAATCAGAAAATGAAAATTTCAGTGGGTGATACCTAATTTTCCTGATAGAGTTAGGAACATCAATGACATTGGCGCTCAGACCTACTGTGTGACTTGTCTTTCTTTTTTTGGGGCTAGGAACCTCAGGTGGAGAGACGCAGGGTGAGTCATTAGGTCCCCAAATTCAGGGTCCGGGTACATAGTCGGGAGTTGCAGCTAAATCTCCATAGGGCTTCCAAATTGTGGAAGGCTTCCCCCTCAAATAAAGCAACTTGTGAGAATGCCCCACATGTAACCCTAAAATAGCTTCTCATTAGGGGAAATAATGGAGAAGGTGATGGCATCCCACTCCAGTACTCTTGCCTGGAAAATCCCATGGACAGAGGAGCCTGGTAGGCTGCTGTCCAAGGGGTCGCGAAGAGTCGGACATGACTGAAGCGACTTAGCAGCAGCAGCAGCAGCGGCAGGCAGTCTAATTGGAGAAGGTGATGGCACCCCACTCCAGTACTCTTGCCTGGAGAATCCCAGGGACAGGGGAGCCTGGTGGGCTGACATCTACGGGGTCGCAAAGAGTCGGACACGACGGAAGCGACTTAGCAGCAGCAGCAGCAGCGGCAGGCAGTCTAATTGGAGAAGGAAATGGCAACCCACTCCAGTGTCCTTGCCTGGAGAATCCCAGGAATGGGGGAGCCTGGTGGGCTGCCGTCTATGGGGTTGCACAGAGTCGGACACGACTGAAGTGACAGCAGCAGCAGCAATAGGGGAAATAAGTGTACTTTTTTTTTTTTTTTGTATTTTGGATTCAGAAGTTTGTAGGATGGGATATCAGAAGTGGAATGACTTTAATTAATTGATTTCTCAAGGCCATGGTTAATATAAGTGAGGTTCTGACTGAAGAAAGAAGTGATACTCAAAACACAAAACTTTGCACAGTTGTAAGCAAGTAACTGATAGGGTTGTTCTGACTCAGTCTTGTACGACTAATGAGGGTTGGGATTCACTATCACAGTAGTCAAAGCTATAAGTCAAAAAAGTGATAGTCATACATGCTTTATATATATATACATAAACTTGAGGCCATTTAAAAAATATTTGTGTATTTCTGGCTGTGCTGGGTCTTCATTCCTTTCAGTGGGCTTTCTCGAGTTTCAGCGAGCTGGGTCTCCTCTCTAGATGCGATGCTGGGGCTTCTCATTGCATTGGCTGCTTTTGTTGTGGATCACAGGCTCTAGGTGCTTGGGCTCAGTAGTTGCAGCTCGTGGGCTCTAGAGCACAAGCTCAGTAGTTGTGGCTCACAAGCTTAGTTGCTCCGGGGCATGTGGAATCTTCTTGGACCAGGGATTGAACTCGAGTCCCCTGCACTGGCAGGAGGATTCTTATTCACTGCACCACCAGGGAAGTCCATAAATGCTTTTAATATTTAAATAGAAGAGAAAATAAACAAAATGAGAATTCAAGATAAGAATCTAGAAAAAGAACAACTAAATACCCTTAATGAAATCTGGAAGAAGGAATTCATAAAAAATAAAAACCAACTTCACAGGTTGAAAGACTAAAAATAATTGAATTGATGTATACATCCGAGAACTGCTTCTTTGAAAAGATCATTAGAATAGACAAGTATATAAGGAACCCGCAGTTAAAGCCATTTCTCTGGTTTTCATTAGTTTTAGAGTTAGTTTGGTTATAATATGTGACAATTTGTTACATATACAACAGGTTTCTCCGTTGTACAAAATGCTTACCTTCAAAGTGCAGGATTTCTCCTGCTGTATTACAGCCACAAAAGGGAGCCAGCTTTGTTTAAAATTCTGTATCAGTCTGGGACGCATCGGAAGAGAAAAATCGAACAGTAATTTGAATAGGGAAAGCTTAATATAAAGAATTATTATCAACACCAAGGGAGTGGAGTGATCCTCCACTAGGGATTTGCTGGGAAGAAGTTGAGAGAACTCTGAAGAATGTAGGAATAGTAAATACAATCTACAACAGCAGATATAATTTTATTTCATACTGGATCTAATACGGCTTCTCAGGTCGTGATAGTGGTAAAGAACCCGCCAGCCGGCAGTAGTGCGCCTCGCCGCCATGGTCCCCGGTTCCGTGCAGTCAGCCGCCGGTGGTGGCGGCGACTTCCCTCAGGAAGTCCGGTCTCCGCCTCCTCCTCCTCCTCTTACTCCGCCTGTTCGGCTGCGGCGGAGGCGGCGGTGCGGCCGCGGTTGTCCCTGCCTCTCCGCCGCCTCCACCTCGGCCTATCCCCGGGCTGGCGGTGCTGGCGGGGAGGGGGACGGTAGTTGTAGACGCTGCCCCTGCCTCAGAGAAGATACCACGTTGAGTGAGCAAAGACTGAACATTTTACAGATACCTTTTGTAAAAGCCTTATAAGAACTAGTGCCATAATTTGAATCATAATGGATTTCACATTATGAGCTCCTCGTTGTTGCACAGTCTCGCTATTTGGAGAAAGTTCATGCTAAAAAACGGAAGCAATTAATGAGTGAATATGATCAGATTTCTCCACCAAGGTCTCAATCTGATAAGCAGAATCCCTCGTCAAGCTAATGAAGCATTCAAAGACATTTGACTCTTTTCAAGATGAACTTGAAGATTATATCAAAGTGCAGAAGGCCAGAAGCTTAGAGCCAAAGACTTGTTTCAGGAAGATGAGAGGATTATTTGGAAACCTATGGGTACAAAGAGAAGGCGATGGCACCCCCCTCCAGTACTCTTGCCTGGAAAATCCCATGGATGGAGGAGCCTGGTGGGCTGCAGTCCATGGGGGCGCTAAGAGTCGGACACGACTGAGCGACTTCCCTTTCACTTTTCACTTTCATGCATTGGAGAAGGAAATGGCAACCCACTCCAGTGTTCTTGCCTGGAGAATCCCAGGGACGGAGGAGCCTGGTGGGCTGCCCTCTATGGGGTCGCACAGAGTCAGACACGACTGAAGTGGCTTAGCAGTATGGGTACAAAGAAGAGGTCGACTCTAGACCCAGGTGTAGAATGTTTGAGCAAAGACTCCCATGTGGAACCGTCCAAACCTACCCAAGATCATGCAGTATTTCACTGAGTGGATAAGCAGTTAACTCAGGGGCTACCAGCTCATGACAGCAGGCTGGGACTAGACTCCCTGAGCTACTCTCAGTTCACCAGGGACTGTTTCTCAGGAAAACCTGTACCCCCGAACCTTAGTCAGCACGAGTCTAACCTGGCGTGCTGCGACTCATGGGGTCGCAAAGAGTCGGACACGACTGAGCAACTGAACTGAACTGAACTGACTCCTCAGAAAATAGTAGCAGTGCCCATCAGGCTAGTTATAAACACGTACATCAGAAGAGGAAAAGGCACACAGAGGAATGCAGAGAAAAGCCAGGGGAGGAGCGGCCCAAGCATAACGGGGAAAAAGCTTGTGAGGAAATAGATTTAGACAAATACAAGAGCATCCAAACAAGCAAAACGGAGGCAGAAACAGTCAGAGTCAGTACGGAAAAGCTTAAGCACCGGAAGGAGGAAAAAAGCCGAGATGTAGCCTCTAAGAAAGAGCAACGTAAGCGCAGAAAAGAGAAAAAGGAACAAGGCCAAGAAAGGACAGAGAAGGAAATGCTTTGGGACCAGTCTATCCTTGGATTTTGAAGCTCTTGCATTGGTTCCCCCAGGGTTAAACTAATAGTTGAGAAGCTTGGTTTTACAGTGTTCATATTCAAATCCCTCTTCTCGCATGAGCAGGTACAAAGGCTAAGAGAACAGGAAACAGGGTACGCTTGCCATCCAACATGGAAATATTTTTCCTCATTTTCTAAAATCATTACTACACTTTTCTTATCCATAATGTAATTTCCCTTAACAGGAGTGGCTCTGCTTTTATTCATCCGGTTGCTGTGATGGTGGAAGTATTTTTTCCCTTGGGAGGTCATTTATATTTGAGTAGGATTAATAGGCTTAACAGAATCTATTTCTTGATTGAGTTTTAGTTTGGGGTGGGTATTTTTATAATCATTAGTTTTCTCTGTGAAGCAATTTAGATAGATATTTTTCGTGTTAGATCTAACTTGCAGTATATTTTCTAGATTGAAAAGTGGAAAATGACATACATTATAATAAGCTTAAGTTACAGTTTTTAAAAAGTCGATACAAAATCAGTTTATATTCTGGAAATGTTTATAATATAATAAAGTTCTAATTTCTTAAAAAAAAAAGAAAGAAAAAAAAAAAAAGAACCCGCCAGCCAATGCAGGAGGCATGAGATGTGGGTTCCATCCCTGGGTCTGGAAGACTCCCTGGTGGAGGAAATGGCACACACTCCAGTGTTCTTGCCTGGAGAATCCCATGGACAGAGGAGCCTGGCGGGCTAATAGGATCTAATAAACACCCCTCACTCCATGAACTGAGATGCAGACCTTGTTGGAAAAGGCTTAGCCATTGCTACTGAAAGGAAGACATGTTGCTGTGGTTCACGCCTTGGAGGTCGCTGGACACCTGCCCTCTGGAGCTGATTGTAAATCCGCCCCATAGCGTGCTGGGGAAGGTTGTTCACAGAGATGTCTCATTGCAGGCACTCTGCTACAAGACCACCCGAGGGAGTTGCTAGGAGGAGCTGCCGGCTACCGAGGGTTGCTGGCTGCTGTGTAGGGATAGGTGGGCACTGGGGAAGCCAAACAACTGGTCCGCCCAGATGGCCTCAGAATTAGAAAATGAAGCTGTTTCTTTGGGCAATGCCTCTCCAGCGCCCTCTGCTGACAAAACTTCAGTGCCTGCGGCAACTTATTTAAAGGGCTCAGATTCCTTTTCATTAAAGCACTCAAGTAGGGTGAGTTTTGGGGCTGAGAGGAAATTACGGGGGAAAAAAGTAGAATACAGACGTTTAATGGGCTATAAATTCAATGTTTAAAAACCATTCATTTATCTTATTATTTATTTGCTTGCTGTTCTGGGTCTTCATTGCTGCTTGGGTTTTTCCCTAGCTGTGGCGGGCAGCGGTTACTCTCTAGTTGCAGAACTCTGGCTGCTCCTTGCGGGGGCTTCTCTTGTTGCTGAACACCGGCGCTAGAGCTTCAGTAGCTGCCACTCCCCGGGTCTAGAGCACAGCCTCAGCAGTGCACGGGCTTAGTTTCCCCGTGGCTTGTGGAATCGTCCTGGACCAGGGATTAAACCCGAGTCTCCTGCATTGGCAGGTGGATTCTCCACCACTGAGTCACCAGGGAAGCCCTGTTTTGTTTTTACTTTTTATCTTATTTATTTTTTAATTTTTAAAATATTTATTTATTTGGCTGCACGTAGTTGAGACACCTGGGATCTTTGATCTTCATTGCAGCATGTGGGATCTAGTTCCCTGACCAGGGACCAAACCAGGCCACCTGCATTGGGATCACAGAGTCCCAGCCACTGGGCCACCAGGGAAGTCCCTTAGTTTTCTTTTTAAATTGCACACGTGGGGAAGAACTAGTCATGACAAGAGCAAGGAAGTTGCTGAGAGGTAGCTCTGCTTGCCAGCGAGCAGTTTGGGGTTAGACTGTCACTGGTTGGACTGGAGAGCCCGAGAGCGAGGCTCTCTGTGTCTGTCCTCCTCCAAGCCTGCATATCTGCTGGAGGAGGTGGAAGGAGGGCCTTCTAGCTTAGCAGGATATTCACATGTCTCTACAAACTTGGTCCCAGAGGGGTTTCCTTCTGGTTGGGAGGCTGGTAGCTCTTGATTCCTTCCCCAGGATGTACCTTCTTCAACTCCGTAAGTCTCCGTAAGTCCTTTAAAGTCTCTGTAACCACCTTGAAACATTAAATGCCACCGCTTCCATGAAATTTCTAATGGAAATTAATTACTCTGATTTCCTCTAACTTTAAAAATTTGCTTCCTTTGAGGAGCACTATGCCTTTGAACCCTACTTTAATTGCTGTTTATAGACTATAAGCGGCTTCCCTGGTGGGCTCAGACAGTAAAGAATCCTGCAATGCGAGGGATCTGAGTTGGATCCCTGGGTCGGGAAGATCCCCTGAAGGAGGGCATGGCAACCCACTCCAGTATTCTTGCCTGGAGAATCCCCGTGGACAGAGGAGCCTGGCAACGGTGCACGTGGTCGCAAACAGACACGACTGAGCGACTAAGCACAGCACAGACCACAGAGACTATGAGCAGGGCTTCCCAGGTGGTAAACAATCTGTCTGCCAGTGCAGGAGACTCGGGTTCAATCCCTGATCCAGGAAGACCCCCTTGAGAAGGGAATGGTAGCTGGCTCCAGTATTCTTGCCTGGGAAATCCCATAGACAGAAGAGCCTGGTGGGCTATAGTCCGTGGGGTCACAAAGAGTTGGCCACGACTTAGTGATTCAACAGCAGACTGTGAGCACATTCATTTTGGTGTCTACCTGCTAAGTGACTTGGTAAATACTTCTGTGACTCAATGAAGGAATGAGTTACACTGGTTCCTGTCATGTCTTCCCTTTCATCATCCTCTGCACCGCCCCCTTGCCCTTTCTTCCTTCCACCTCTCAGCCAGAAAGGCTCCTGCTCTATCCTGGCTACTGGCTGTAGCCAAGCTGCCCAGCTAGACAGAAATGCCACTTTCACTGTTATGCCCACAGAGTTCCGTTTTCTTAAGCCGTGTCCCCAGCTGCCTGGGATGGAGCGACACACATAGCTGTCAGAAGCAGAAACAGAAGAAAGGGCTTTAAGTCACTGACTTGCACAGAATGCCACACTGGATGCCCAGTAACGTGCAGATGCACACACCTGTGAGGGGCGCAGACACAACTCTACAGAACTCGCAGTGCACGGGGGGCCTGTCCACGCGAGGAGCAGCTCCCTGGGGCCAGGCCACATGGCAGAGTGCTTTGTGACAGAGTGACAGGCTACAAGCTGGCAAACCTGGGTGGATGTTTAGACTCCCATCACTCACCAGTTGTGAGTCTTGGGGGCTTCTGGAAGAATCAAGGGAGCCAGTGAAGGAGGATAAACAGAGGCTGACTCTCTGTTCAGCACAGCAGATTGTAACAATAGAACCGAGCATGATAGGGGGTCTCTAGGCTGTCAGCTGGGAGGTCTGGGCTTGTCCCATCTCCGGGCCCCCATCCCACATTGGTAGATCCTGTTACACTGTGTGTGTGTTGTTTAGTCGCTAAGTTGTATCTGACTCTTTGTGACCCCATGGACTGTAGCCCACCAGGCTTCTCTGTCCGTGGGACTCTCCAGGCAAGAATACTGGAGCCGGTTGCCATTTCCTCCTCCAGTGGATCTTCCCGACCCAGGGATTGAATTCGCATCTCTTGCATTGGCAGGAAGATTTTTTTTTTTGTTTTTAAACCACTGAGGCACCAGGGAAGCCTGTTACACTGCATACACTTTGTAAATATACATGCTCGAAGTGAAATGAGTAATCTGTGGGGCAATTTGGAGAAGGATGAAATCAGAGAAAATGCTTACTTTTTCATTAGTATCCTTTTCTGTTTCTGTGTTTTGTTTTTAAATTCTTCTTGAGTTGTTCAGACAAGAGAGAGCCCAAGAGAGCTTCCCTCTCCTGGAGAAATGAGTGGCAAGAGGATGTCAGTCTGAGGGTGGAGGCAGGGGTGTCTCTTTGGAAAAAGCAAATAAATAGTTCAGATCAGGACGGGAAAAAATGGCCCGATTCTGGGAATGAAAATAAGGGATTGGGAATTCCCTGGCGGTCCAGTGGTTGGGACTGTGCCCTTTCACTGCTGAGAGGGGATTGAAGCGCTAACGCTGATAAAAATCTGTGATCTGTAGACATGCTCCCAGAGGTCATAAATGACTGCAGTATCTCCTCCCTCTTCTGGGTGCCACGTCAGACAGTTGGCTTAGGGTTTGGGGCCCCCCAGTGGGGAAGCTTTGTTCTTTCTCTGCACAAGGCTTGTGTGTGTGCTTTTCTGAGTATAAGCAGTTCATCGCCACTACAAAGTATTTACAAAGGATGGAAACGAGTTGAAGGAAAAAAGTAACATAATCTTACCTGCTCTTTTAAAATATCTATCACTTTAGAAGAAATAGAAAAGTTTCGTAGCAACATTGGTAGTGAAAGAACCAGAGAATACCTCCATTCCAGCTTATTCTTTTTCTGTGTGAATAACTCCAGACATCCCTTGTAAACTAGTTTCCTTATTCAGCTTATTCCTTATTCAGTTCACATCCAAGCTGGTAGCACTCCATTTTATCCCAGATATTGTCATGGCAGCTTCTCGTTATTTTAGGATCAAAATTTCAGACTTTCACTATTTGAAGATATAACCAAGATGCTTGTTTGCCATTTTCTTCATTTAGCCCTCTTTTCATCTGATATGTGAAACATAATATAGCTGTTTTATGCATCTGAAAAAAACTTTACTACTATCCAAATAACTGATTAGCACCGATTCACAAATGAATGGCTTCCCAGGTAGCTCCAAGGTAAAGCATCTGCCTGCTGATGGAGGAGACGCAGGAGATGTGGGTTCAATCCCTGGTCAGGAGGCAGCCCACTCCAGTATTCTTGCCTGGAGAATCCCATGGACAGAGGAGCTTGGCAGGCTACAGTCCATGAGGTTGCAAAGAGTCAGACAGGCCACTGAGCACGCACACTACCTTAAATTGGTTAAGGTATTCTTGTACTCTTTATAGTAGAATAAATGATAGTATGTGCTTTCCAAAAATAAAATTTGGCAATATGTATTGGGAACCTTTTCATTCCATTTGGAGATGCTTTCCTAAGGCAAATAATCTGAAATACAGAAATCCATAAGCACACAACTATTTTTGTGCTATTTATGTTATCGAAAATTTGGAAATTACTTAAGTCAATGGGATATTACATGGGATATTAACATTAGTAAACTCAGTTTTCACTAATAAAAGAACAAGCTTAATCAAAATAAGAAAAAAAAGTAGACTGCAGAAGTTTAATGAACTATAAACTCAGTTTTGTTTTTAAATTGCATATGTGAATTAGAGGTAAATACGTCCAAAAAAGTGATGACTCAAAGTCTATTAGAAGTAACACCCCCTTACCTTTTAAGTTATTATCCCCCCCTTTTTTTTCCTGGGCCTTGTGGCTGTGGGATCCTACCTCCCCGACCAGGGATAGAACCCAAGGCCCTAGGTGGTGAAAGCATGGAGTTCTAACTACTCACCACCAGAGAATTCCCATAACACCCCACACTTTTAATTCCTCTTCTTTTACAAACATTTTACTATAGATATTTGGAGAGAACAGAATACCTAGCAGGAAGAAAAAAAATCATCCCTTTTCTCTCTCTGCAGAGAAACTACTGTTCTTATTCAGGGCTATTTCATATTTATGTATTTAAATTAAATCTCATTGGTTTCTAGCTATTTGAAAACTTTTTTTGCATCTGTTTCTTCTTGTGGATAAAATTTAGATAATTTTAGCAAAAATTTAAAAATCCCATTAAAATATGAATTGAAATTAAGCCTGTAAATTAGCTGTGAAAATCCAGCATTCTTGGGTTCATCTACTTACATCTTCTTTTTTGTTACTCTTTTATAGATTTTCTATGCAATTATCCTTAGGAACTTTATAATTTAATAAAACTGATATTGTGAATGGGAATGTTATTTGCAATTATTCACCTTACTTATTTGTCGTGTTGATGATAGTGATCATTTTGAGCTGTTATGAATTCTCATCTGTTTCTGTTGGTTCTGTGGGATTTTCTCAAATGATCTGCATGATGGTAAAGTCATCCCTCCTTTTCATGAACTGTGCAGTCCCACGGTCCTCACTTCTGATCTATCACTTGGTGAAACTGCATCAGAGGTTTTGGGCTGACCAATCATGCCCCGATGATTCAGGCAACACCCCCGTTTGTGCTAAGTGATCCTGCTCTTTAACCATCACTCTTAGAGAGCTGATCTAAGGTAGTTCCATCATATTGAATATTTTTCTTCCTGGGACAAGGAATTCAGAATCTGGGACACTGCAGCTCAAGCACCATAATTGCAGCTCTAGAGAGAAAGTCATTGGCTTCTTGTTAGGGTAGCCCCAGTAGCACTGGCTTCTTCTCCTCGGCTTCTTTTTGCTTGTTTTGTTTTGTTGGTAGAAGGAAAGTTGTTTAAAAAAGTTTCCTTTTATTGCAGTATAGTTGCTTTACCATGTTGTGTAAGTTTCAGGCGTACAGCAAAGTGTCTGTTATACATATACATGTATCCACTCTTTTTTAGATTCTTTTCTCATATAGGTCATTACAGAGTATTGGGAGAATTCCCTGTGTTATGCAGTAGTCCTTATTATCTATTATCTCCTCAACGTCTATATCCTTTTATGAAAACTCTTTGCTCTTTCTCTTCCCTGTGTGTGTCTCTCTTATGTTAAGCTGGAATCAATTCCAACAGGTTGCCACCAGAAGAAGCTCTAATGTTAAAGTCACCTGAAATGTCGTGGGTTTTCATGTAGTGTAAACATCTCACTTTCAGTATTCCTTTCCCGCAGAGCCCAGAATTCTGAGGCACTGTTCCAGCCCCATCACTGAGAACGTGCACAGCCCCAGGCTCCACACTGCTCTCTTCTCAGCGTAGCCCCCACCCTATGTTCAACCAGAGCCCCACCTGCCCAGATACTTTGCCTTGCCCAAACTTCAGTTTGTCCCAGTGCCCGTCCAGGGCAGGGTAAATTTCCTCCAGTGGTCTTTGATCTTTTAAATGTCCATTTGACTCAGGCAAGGATCTACAGGCTTTATCCACAGGTGACACATGTAGGGCTGAAACCATTCAACATCCTCACGCTTACGGTAATTCTGTTACCCTTTACACTATGGTCCTTTTTCTTTTTTAATTGGAGTGTAAGTGCTTTACAATGCTGTGTTAGTCTCTGGAGCAGAACAACATGGATCAGCTATATGTACGCACATGCCTCCCTCCCACTCCCCCAGCCCATCCCTCTAGGTCATCAGGGAGCACTGAGCTGAGCTCCCTGTGTTATACAGCTGCTTCTCACTTGCTTTTTATTTCATGCGATACTGTTTACGTCAGTGTCACTCTCCCAGTTCGTCCTATTCTCTCCTCCTCCCCTTCCCTGTGTCCGCGAGTCTGCCCTCGACATTTGCATCCCACTCCTGTCCTGCAAATAGGCTCTTCAGAGCAACTAAGCCCGTATACCACACCATCTTTCTGGATTCCATATAGATGCATTATATACGATATTTGTTTTTCTCTTTCTGACTTACTTCACTCTGTATGAGAGACTCTGGGTGCATCCACATCACTACAGATGACCCAATTTCGTTCCTTTTTGTGGCTGAGTAATATTCCATTGTATGTATGCACCACATCTTCTTTATCCACTCATCTGTCAGTGGACATCTAGGTTGCTTCCATGTCCTGGCTGTTGTAAATAGTGCTGCAATGAACATTGGGAAACATGTGTCTTTAAAACAAAAAGTGTATATGTATTTACTTGGCTGTGTGGGGTCTTAGTCGTGGCCCATGAGCTCCAGAGCACATGGGCTCAGTAGTTGCAGTGTCTGGGCTTAACTGCTCCATGGCACGTGGGATCTTAATTCTCTAACCAGGAATCAAACCCACATCCCCTGCATTGCAAGGATTCTTAAACACTGGACCACCAGGGAAGTCCCTGTCTTTTTGAATTATGTTTTTCTCAGGGTATATACCCAGTAGTCGGAGAAGGCAATGGCACCCCCCTCCAGTACTCTTGCCTGGAAAATCCCATGGACGGAGGGAGCCTGGTGGGCTGCAGTCCATGGGGGCGCTAAGAGTCGGACACAACCGAGCGACTTCAATTTCACTTTTCACTTTCATGCATTGGAGAAGGAAATGGCAACCCACTCCAGTGTTCTTGCCTGGAGAATCCCAGGGACAGGGGAGCCTGGTGGGCTTCCATCTATGGGGTCGCACAGAGTCGGACACGACTGAAGCAACTTAGCAGCAGCAGCGGCATGCCCAGTAGTGGGATTACTGGGTCATATGGTAGATTCATTTTTCGTTTTTTAAGGAACCTTCATACTGCTCTCTGTACTGCATTCCCACCAACAGCACAAGAGCATTCCCTTTCCTCCACATCATCTCCAGCATGTATTATTCGTAGATTTTTTGGTGTTGGCCATTCTGACCTGTGTGAGGTGATACCACATTAATTTTTATTGAACCATCATTGATTTTGGGCTTCCCAGGTGACTCAGTGGTAAAAAAATTCACCTCCCAGCACTAGAGAAACAAGAAACGTGGGTTCAGTCCTTGAATGGGGAAGATCCCCTGGAGTAGGAAATGGCAACCTGCTCCAGTATTCTTGCTTGAGAAATTCCATGGACAGAGGAGCCTGGAGGGGCAAGTATACTGAGCACAGCATGTAGTTGATTTACAATGTTGTGTTAGTTTCAAGTGTATAGCAAAATGACGCATATATATATATATATATATATATATATGTATGTATATTCTTTTCAGATCCTTTTCCATCTAGATTATCATGAGATATTGAGTAGAGTCCCCTGTGCTATACAGTAGGTCCTGTTGGTTATGCTCTGCTCCTTGAAAGACTGCTTCCATGAACTCCAAACTCAACAAGGGTCCTGAGTTTCTAAGTTCTCTCCTCTAAGGCGTTCTATTCTCTCCAGCCACGTCAGTAATTTCATCTAAGCCCTAGCAGATCCCCTACACCTGTGCATAACTGTTTTCACCATTAAACTCTTAGCTTACATGAAGAATTCAGCGAATTTCTACTTCCACATAAAGAAAACTGGAAAGGGTATTGCTCTCACTGTAATGACAAGAAAAGGCTAGTTAATTATTAATACAAACTCATAACTTGCCGTGAATCCCTCAGAGAGTTGAGGTGGCAGGGCAGCCAAGTAGCCTGAAATCTAGTGACGATGGGTCTCCTACCTGGGGAGCACAGGAGGAAGAAACACCAAGATGTGAGCTGAACTTTTTTTTAGGAATTTCCATATTTTAATTTTTTAACTTTATGTTCAGCTAGAGCATAGTTGCTTTACAATGTTGTGGTAGTCTCTGCTATACAATTAAGTGAATCAGCTATATGTGTACATATAGCCCCTCCTCTCTCATGGACCTACCTCCTAACCCCCCCATCCCACTCCTCTAAGTCGAGAAGATCCCCTGGAGAAGGGCTGGCGACCCACTCCAGTATTTTTTGCCTGGAGAATCCCATGGACAGAGGAGCCTGGTGGACTATAGTTCGTGGGGTTGAAAACAGTTGGACACGACTGAGTGACTAACATTTAAGGTCATCACAGAGCATCCAGCTGTGCTATACAGCAGCTTCTCACTAGCTAGCTGTTTTACACATAGTAGTGTATATATGTGAACTCTACTCTCTCAATTCATCCCACCTTCTCTGAGCTAAACTTTTGAACAAATTGCTGTAGGCTGGTGTAAAAGAATAAGGCTCTTGGGAACCAAGGCTAAAGGCAGGCTTCAGCTTCACCCCACTTGAAGGCTCTTCTCCAAGGATCTCTGCTGGGCTCTCTGAGAAAGCTTTACTTGGGGTGCAGATCTGGAAGAAAGAAGCAGATGGTGCTATAGAAAAGATGCGACACCCTGCCTGCATCTTCTCCCTGGCAGACAAACACAGAAGGGAGGAGGGCAGCAAATGCTTTTGCCCCCATGGCAGAGGCCAAGACCCACCAGGGCTGGGGGAAGGGTCAGAGGAAAACCTTTGTGTCCTGCGATGGAGTCAAGAAACAGTCCCAGGGTCAAGTCAATAGAAGTTTCCAACTGCTGGGGGAAGGGCAGGAATCTCTTCCCCAGGAGACCTGCTTAAAAATTAAGGCAAAGTTCAGCTGTGATTGAGGGAAAGATCACTGAGAACAGCTTGTCTTCAAGTCCCAGGGCCACAGGGCTTTGCCTAAGACTGAGCTGGCAAACGCCATGTATCAGGAATAATCCATCTACCATGGAAAGAGGGTAAGAGGGTGGGCAGGGACCCCCTCTGCAGTTGGTGCAGGGAAACAAGGCCCGATGTAACCCGAGGGTGCAGGCCCTAACCACAGACAGAGCCACACCCAAACCCAGCTCCATACCCGATGAGACTGCTTCAAACTCTGACATAAGTGGCCTGACAGAAGAGTTATGTCCACTTCTCATATACAAGTGGGTCTTCCCTGATGGCTCAGGTGGTAAAGAAATGCCTGCAATGTGGGAGACCTGGGTTAGATCCCTGGGTCGGGAAGATACCCTGGAGAAGGAAATGGCAACCCACTCCAGTATTCTTGCTTGGAGAATCCCATGGACAGAGGAGCCTTGTGGGCTACAGTCCATGGGGTCACAAAGAGTCAGACACAATTGAGCAATTAAATCACACACTGGTATAAATACAGATATCCCTTAATTTTTGCTTTAGGGCACCTTGCTTCACCGCCAGGTACTAAGTATCTGTTTTTGCTAACTGAAATAAAAATGAGCAGTATTTTTGCTTTTACGAAAAAATGTTAAGGTGACAATAGTATGCAGTGTCTGTTTTGCTCTTATAGAGGCAAGACACCCCTCCCCGCCCAGCAATGAGAGTGGCGCCACCAAGCGCCTACCCCTGGAATTGCATTCAGCTTTTTGGCATCTGGCCACCAGAGCTTGGAACTGTGTCTGCAAGCATGTGTGTTATGTCTGGATTTATTTTGTGCATCCCTTAGCAAGATGTGTCCTGTGGGGTCAGGCCACTCAAGATGGCTGTTCTCTTGCTCTCTGTCTATTGGTTGCCCAAACAGGGCCTGTGCCACCCACACCCTACTCACAGGACTGACCTTTCTGTTGCTTACCCCCGGAAATCAGCTGGTGATTGTTTTTATCAAAGGAGCCGTGAGGGCCTGTGCCCCTCTACTGGTTTCCCTGGTAACTAATGAATACATCTGACATCAATTCCCTAAAACTGGTAATCCCTTCTCCTCCCCGCCCCGGAAGTGAAGAAAGCCCCCGTGTCCTGCCTGCAGTCAGCTGCCCATGCTTGGTGGTGTTCCCGGCCCTTGCTTCAGACAGGTAAGCTCCCCTATCTGTTAAACCACTGAGGTCTCTATCACTGGCTCTGGGCTCTTTCTTTGGTCTTTTCTAAAAAGTCTTTAATTATTTGGCTGTGATGGATCTTAGTTTTGGACATGCAGGATCTTGGGTCTTAGTAGTGGCACGTGGGATCTAGTCCTCTGACCAGGGATTGAACCCAGGTCCCTTACATTGGGAGCAGGGAATCCCAGCCACTGGACAACCAGGGAAGTCCTTCAATATTGTTTTTGATTTACCATCTTGACTGGAGTTCTGTTTTAAAGTTTCTGCTTCAACACTTGAGGACTAGGGAAGTGCCCTCAGGATGTCCAGGAAACCAGCGGGCCCACATGAGTGGGACTTCGGCCAGGGCTCCATTGCTTACCTGGCCTCCTGGGCCCCCACTCCAACAGCGGTTCAGGACAATGCTTCTTTTCCTGTGGCAGTGTCAACTCAGACTTGTGTCCATGATCCTCCAAGTGTTTGTTTCTTCCCCTTCCCCAGCATACAGTTACCCAAAGGAATGATTGTAGCTCCCTTAGAGGAAGGCTGGGGAATGCTTAGATGCTGTAGATACCTGTCATGGTACGGCAGGGTTCTTACTCCTAAGGACCAGGCCACCTCTTCAGTCAATGGGTTTTAATTTGAAAATCATCTCAGGCCTGAGAGCTGAACAAGGAACTGAGACTTCTTAAGGAGAAGGCTGCCTTCAGCGTACTGCTCTCCTTTCTGTCCTGTTTGTTCGTCTTGTCCCCTTAATTATTATTACTTATAATAATAAATCACACCAACATGAATAGTGCTGATAACAAATGATAGATCAAATCCTTCTTTTCTTTTCAATGACAGATGTTAAGTCGAGAGCTCTTAGTAGAGAAGGGTGGGCCACCTCTATAAGCTCAGAGGTTTTGTAGGCTTCAAAATCAGCAGCAACCATCTATTAATAGATTGACATTCCCCAACCTTTTTGGCACCAGGGACTGGTTTCATGGAAAACAATGTTTTCACAGACATTGAGCGGGGGATGGTTTCAGGATGATTTGTGCATGTTACATTTATTGTGCAGTTTATTTCTAATCTAATGCTACCTCTGACCTGATAGGAGGTACTAGTGCAAGGCCCAGAGGTGGGGGACCCATAATCTTGATGTCTCTACCCAGGATTCACCCACTTCAGTATTCTTGCCTGGAGAATCCCATGGGCAGAAGACTCTGGTGGGCTACAGTTCACAGGGTTGCAAAGAGTTGGACACAACTGAAGCAACCTAGCATGCATGCACCCACATTTCAGGGGCCCAGGTTTTCCCTATCAGGACCCTGCCTTTTGCATAACAAACCTGCCTCCCTTGAGCATTCTAAAACTGTATTGAGGAGTGCTTCAGCCTGCTGCTCAGCAGTGTCTGCTCTTCCACTGCAGGAGAGTCTTGGGTGCTGGCTCTGCTCTGTTGTCTTATTTATGTGGGTGCATGCTCGGTTGCTTCAGTCGTGTCCAACTCTTTGTGACTCTACGGACCATAGCCCGCCAGGCTCGTCTGTCTGTGGGATTTTCCAGGCAAGAACACTGGAGTGGGTTGCCATGCCCTCCTCTAGGGGATCTTCCTGACCCAGGGATCAAACCAATGTTTTTAATGTCTCCTGCATTGGCAGTCAGGTTCTTTACCACTAGCACCACCTGGGAAGCCCATTATTTAGTGTTAATTGTCCCTTAATGGTCCTCACCAGCATTATCCCTCTCAGTTCAGTTCAGTCACTCAGTCGTGTCCAACTCTGCGGTCCCATGGACTGTAGCATGCCAGGCCTCCCTGTCCATCACCAGCTCCCAGAGTTTATTCAAACTCATGTCTATTCAGTCGGTAAGGCCATCCAACCATCTCATCCTCTGTTGTCCCCTTCTCCTCCCACTTTTCATCTTTCCCAGCATCAAGGACTTTTCAGATGAATCAGTTCTTCCCATCAGGTGGCCAAAGTATTGGAGTTTCAACTTTAGTATCCCTCTGCCTTGCAGCAGTTCAACTAGGCAGTAACCAGCCTTCTCCACAGTGGCATCCTTTTGCCCCCCAATTTTTTTCTCTCAATTATTGAGAGAGAGCTATTGCCATTTCAGACTAACTATAGATTTAAAAATTATTTATTTATTTGACCGCACTGGGTCTTAGTCGTGGCATGTGGGGTCTAGTTCCCTGACCAGGGATTGAACCTGGGCCCCCTGCATTGGGAGCGTGGAGTCTGGACCCCCAGGGAAATCCACCCCCAGATCTTCTGAATGCCTTGCTTTGCCCCATCTCCCGTAGCCTTCCCCTCCACTGGTGTACTTTCTGGGGTTCCCACCAGTCAAATCTTCAGGATTTGAGCCACCACCTTATACCAAGGACTGTCTGTCACACTGGCTGACCACAATGAAATCTCTTCAGCTGGCCTTAAGTGAGCCTGTCCCAAGTCCCGTTCTTACTGCCTACTTCCTTAAAAAAAAAAAAATTATTTGGCTGTGCCAAGTCTTAGTTGTGGCATGCGGGATCTAGTTTTCTGACCAGGGATTGAACCTGGGCCCCCTGCACTGGAAGCTGAGAGTCACAGCCCCTGGATCCCACTGCCTACTTTCTTAGATCACTTAATGTTAGTCTGCACCATCCAAGAAGCAGTCATCGAGATGGCATTAGAAGTGCAAGCGATTTATTAGGTGCAGTACTTATGAGGGAAAGTAAGGAGGAATCCAGGACAAATCAGAGGAAGGAAGATCCCTTAGGGTGCAGCATGCATCTAAGAAAGCTTGGCAAGTCTGCTTAGAGTCTTTGAGGCAAGGCTGTTCATGGGAGCAGTTCCATCTCCTGAGAGCGCCTCTGCCTGCTATTCCTGCTGCACCCAGTCATGAGCTCGGGGCTGCCGGTGGGAAGCATGTTGTAGCTGGGCACTGGGTTGACCACATTCCCCCTGCACAGTACATCTCGGGGTGTGCGTTCATGGCTGCTGTAGTGTCTTTCATTTCCAGGCTTTTCTTGAAACTGTGGTTGAATCTCTTATCTTGTGTTTTAGACAAAGGCACTGAAAGATGTTTGGAAGCTCAGTGTACATGGGGCGGATCATCAGTTGTGGGCTTCACTGTAATGTGACGTGGGTTTTGTCATGAGCAACCAGAATGTTCTTCTCTGTGCGTCCTGCATTTGCAGCTGCTCAGGTTCCCTTGGGAAGACATTTAGGCAACCAGGCAGGAAAGTATGTCTGGGTAGCTAATCTCATGAAGAGGGATCAACATTCAGACTGTAGAATTCATCTTGGTCAGTATGGTACCATCTCCTGGGCTTCCCTGGTGGCTCAGATGGTAAAGAATATGCCTGCAATGCTCAGTCCCTGGGTTGGGAAGATCCCTTGGAGGAGGCAATGGCTACCCACTGTAGTATTCTAGCCTGGAGAATCTCACGGACAGAGGAGCCTGGTGGACTATCAGTCCATGGAGTGGCAAGGAGTCAGACACAGCTGAGCTATTTTCACCATCCCCTGATCGCTGTTAAACTTTTCTGGAGAATACACTTCTATTCTGCTGCCCAGGAGGAAGGTTGCTTGCTTGGAGCCGCTCGGCCAGCTTCTTATCTAGGCTTCTCATGCCCACATCCAGAGGCACCTGCTCTTTGAGAAATTCCAGGGTGAAACTTTTGTTTGCTTCTTGCCATTTCTCTCTCACTTCTGGCTCAGCGTTCAGCTTTGTCAGCTCTACAGAGTAAGTGACCACTCTTCGATCTGCTTTCAACTGCCAAACTTTGTTGGTTTCTATTCCCATGACCTTTGTCCTTGTGGGTTTATGGTTTTGTAAAAACGACTTTACTGTTTTAGTGGGATGTGGGAGGGACCTGGATTGAAGTCATGGGTCCAGTCCTCCATTTTTTTTTCTTTCCACGATACACAGCATGCAAGATCGTAGTTCTCCAATCAGGGATGGAACCCTTGCCCCCTGCAGTATAACCAATGGACCATCAGGGAACTCACAATCCTTTTTTTTTTTTAATTATTTTTTAATAATTGGTGTCTTCAAGTAGCCTATTAGCTGGGTTCCATAGAGATGCTTCTCCACAGAGTAGTCAGTCTTTAAAAACACAAATTAGATCATATTACTTTCTTGCTGAAAACTCTTTGCTGAAGGTTTCTCATTACACAGAATAAAACCTAAGTTGCTTGCCTTTGGGGCTGGCCTATATGACCTCATGTGATCTGGCCCTGGCTGCTTCTTGGCCCTCATCTCCTACATCTCACCCCGTCGGTTATCTTCTCCAGTCACACTGGCTTTCTTGCTGTCTTCCAGACAAAATGTTCTTAATGTTAGTTTGACTTCCCAGGTGGTGCAGAAGTAAAGAATCTGCCTGCAATGCAGGAGACTCATGTTTGATCTCTGGGTTGGGAAGAACCCCTGGAAAAGGGTATGACAACCCACTCCAGTATTCTTGCCTGGGAAATCCCATGGACAGAGGAGCCTGGCAGGCTACAGTCCATGGGGGTCCCAAAGAGTCAGACATGACTGAGTATGCATGCGCACGTTAGATTATGTAACATTAGTTTGTGTTCTATTACATTTGCTATGTACTGACTTTTTTTGACAGAATATTAATTTTTATAAATTTAAATAATTTTTGTATTTTGTCCTTAAGAATGACTTCACTTTTCCAACAATGTAAACATGTACTTTTCTAGTTTTATGTTTCATTATGTTTACACCCTGGTTCCATGTTAATATTGTGAGGAAGGGGTTTAACTTGGTATTTTCTCCAAATGTGGCCAACTGTCTCAACACCAATTTTTTTTTGGAACAGATTCCTACTGATTAGAAATGGCATCTCTATCGTATACTTACCGACATACAGTGACCTGTCTCTGGGCTCTATAATCTTCTGAGTCATTTAGCCAGTTCAGTGTAAGTACTCTGCAATACTCACTTCTGGCTCAGCGTTCAGCTTTGTCAGGTCTAAAGCTGTTTCTTTTAAAATCATTTTACTCATTTACTTACCCACTTTTGGTTGTGCCAGGTCTTTGCTGCTGTGCAGGCCCTTCTCCAGTTGTGGCGAGTGGTGGAGGGGAGGGTGGCTGCTCTCTAGCTGCGGCGCGAGGCTTCTCCTTACATTGGCTTCTCCGGTTTCGGGGCGCGGGCCTCAGTAGCTGCGGTGGAGGCGAGGGTGGCTGCTCTCTAGCTGTGGCGCGAGGCTTCTCCTTACACTGGCTTCTCCGGTTTCGGGGCGCGGGCCTCAGTAGCTGCGGTGGAGGGGAGGGCTTCTCCTTACACTGGCTTCTCCGGTTGCGGGGCGCGGGCCTCAGTAGCTGTGGTTCGTGGGCTCAGCAGTTGCAGCTCCGACTCTAGAGCACCGGCTCCGTCGCTGTGGTGCACTGGCTTCGTTGCTTCTCAGCATGTGGGATCTTCCTGGACAAGGGATCGAACCCGTATCTCCTGCATTGGTAGGCAGATTCTTTACCACTGAGCCACCAGGGAAGCCCCTCACCAGTGTTTTAAAATGTTTCTGGAAGTTTTTCTAACATTTCCATTATTGTCCATCTTATCTTTCGAATGTACACTACTTTTCTGATGTGCACTCGAATTGTAATGATGTAGGGGCAGGAATATATATATATATATATATATATATTTTATCCTGGGCTTTCCTTTTCTTGCCTGGAAAATCCCATGGATGGAGGAGCCTGGTGGGCTGCAGTCCATGGGGTCGCAGAGTCGGACATGACTGAGCGCCTTCACTCCCTTTTCTAGGTTCACGGCATGCCTCCCTCGTTCAGGTCTTTTGCACCTTTCAGTAGAACTTTAGTTTTCTTCATAAAGGTCTTTCACGGTTTATGTTAGGCGGGATATAATCCTATTTTATAATGTTTGTTATTGTAAATGGGGGTTTAAGAAACTAGTTATTACTGTGAGTGGAAGTTAGTGATTTTTGTATGTTCCAGACATCTGACTGAAATTTTTCACTCGTTCTAAGAGCTAGTGCTCAGCCGCTCAGTCATGTCCAACTCTTAATGGGCCCATGGACTGTAGACGTGGCACCTCTGTCCATGGAATTTTCCAGGCAAGAATGCTGGAGTGGCCTTTAATTCCCTACTCCAGGGGATCTTCTGGACCCAGGGGTCGAACCTGCATCTTCTGCAAGTCTCCTGTGCATGGCAGGATTCTTTACCATTAATGCCACCTGGGTACCCCTAGAGTGGGTAGGTAGATTTATTTTGGCTTTCCCGTAGACGGTTAGAAGGCAATGGCAATTCACTCCAGTACCCTTGCCTGGAAAATCCCATGGATGGAGGAGCCTGGTAGGCTGCAGTCCAAGGGGTTACGAAGAGTTGGACATGACTGAGCAACTTCACTTTCACTTTTCACTTTCATGCATTGGAGAAGGAAATGGCAACCCACTCCAGTGTTCTTGCCTGGAGAATCCGAGACGGGGGAACCTGGTGGGCTGCCGTCTATGGGGTTGCACAGAGTCGGACACGACTGAAGTGACTTAGCAGCAGTGGCATAGATGATTAAATGTGCTGAAAATGTTTTTCCTCTTCTATTCCACCAGTGATACCCATTTCTTTTAAATATTTATTTTATTTGACTTTACTGGGTCTTAGTTGTTGTGGCACACAGGATATTCGATTTTGTCATGCCATGCAAGATCTTTAATTAAGGCATGTGGAATCTAGTTCCCTGCCAGGGATCAAACCTGGGCCTTCTGCATTGGGAGCTCAGAGTCTTAGCCACTGGACCACCAGGGAAGTCCTGAAAACCTAATTTCTTAGCACAAGTAGTGGGCTACTTATTTTGTTCTGATATCTTTTAATATTTCAACATGAAGTCACAGTGGGATTGTATCAAATAACTTTAAACAACTTTAGGACATTCACTTTGCTGAGAAGCTTTACTTTTCCTTGAGATTTTCTCATGTATGGGGGCTGAAATTTATCCTGTGCAAATCTATCCAACAGTGTTATTAAGTTAATCATGTTTTTTTAATTCTTCTTTTACTTTGCTAATATGGTGACTAGCATAGATTTTTCTCATCATTCATTTCAGTTTTGGTATATTTTAAAAAATACTATTTCAGATTTACTATTTCGATCTGGGTTTTAAGTATTGTACTTGCATTGCTTATTGACTACTAATAAGCCAATCTATTAAAACCATCATGATTATTCTAATGTGTAAAGTATAACCTTAATAAACCAGTAAGAAGCCCGCATTATTCTCATAAATGTTTTTTGAGAAACGGGAATGAGAGGTGATAGCATCATTTAGGATTCATTTAGATTCCACCTCTATTTGCCATTAAGTTGTCAGATAATCTTAAGCAAGACACACCCCTCTTGGCTTCAGACTGAAAATCTAGAAAATGGGACACTGAAAAAATAAATGTTAACATGCTGAGAACAGTGCCAACTACTGTATAAGTCTAAATTATTAAATGGCAAGTCAGGTAATTTTATATTTAACTGCAATTGTGAATGAGGATACAATATAAACTCAAGAAAATCTTCAAAGCCATGTAAAACCCGAAGGCATTAAAATTTATTAAATGATGCAATAACAACAGAATTCTTTATTTACAATAGCATTATTTAACATCAAATAAGCAAATAGCATCAGCAAAGCAATATTAACTTGCATAAATGTATTTAAAATTTCTCTTGAATATATCTACCTTTTGCATAAACTGCTCACACTAGAAATACAAACATCAATGCAGGTGAACAAAGTGATGTTTGGAGTCAACTCCATTTTGAAAATAAATCACAACCTGAAACACTGTAAGCTTTCTCCTGAAGAACCATAGTTAATATATTGCTTAATTTTACCCTTGTATAATCTTTTCATATACACACATCTCAGATGCAACTTCATGAGGAACTGTACAAATAAAACCACAAATGGCATAAGAAAAAAAAAGACAGTTAAATGTTTGAAGAAATGTATCATCATCACCATTCAACAACATAAAGTTTAAGTGATGATGCACTTATTCAAAAAATTGTACACAGTTCACTATACAAATATAATACATCGGACAGCTATGTAGGAATATACAAGACTTAAAAACAGATCTAAGGCATTATGCTAGATTTTAGCATTTTGAGGTTCTTGCACATAGCTTTTACCTGTAGTAAGAAACTTAAAAGGTTTCGTTTTAGTCTATAAAGAAACACCAGGGAGAAAATTCTAATTAAAATTGAAGCCACTACAGTAATTTCCTTTTGTGCAGAGAATGCTTTGCTCGGAGGCAGCATACTACCATACAAATACTAGAAAATTTTAAATTCACACCAACAATTAATGGCTTAAGTTGCATTTCAAAATTGATTGTGTATCTTTGGGTTCTGCAAGGGGATCTGTGCCACCCATTTCATGTGTTAAGCCCATAGGAACTCCGTTTTTAAACACAGATTAAAAACTGCATTATATAAACTGCAAAAACATTGCTTTCAATGGTTACAGGCCATGAGAGATACACGTGGGAGGGGGCATCTTCATCTTTTGAGTCCAACGAATTCATTGCAGGAAAACAGCTCACTTCACTTTTTCAACTTACCACGTTACATGAACACGTAGATGAGCTTCACAACCAAGTTAATGTATGTATACTTTTCACATTATGTGTTTTTCACATTTAGTAATATAAGTAAAACACTGATTATTTGTTCTATTAAATGAAAACCGAGGACTCGGTCTAACAAGTTTATTGTGTACACCATGAGAAATACTGATCATGGAGGGACTGATTTGGCCTTTGCTTCTATCATGATCAATGTGATCAGAGGATTCCTTCACTGACTTTTCTTAATTAGATGTAAAAAACCCATGACCTGATCTAAGCCGTAAGAGAACGGATCACCTCTCTTCCTTCAAAATGGCAATGATTATGAGTTATTCCCAATGACCAGAATGGCAGGTTTGCAGATCAGATCTGTCTGAACTGGAGAACACAGTGGGCAGAGAGTTAAGCAAGAGAAGGTACACAGGGGTTTCTGGACAGTGTCCAGTGGAAAGGGACTCCAACTCAGACAAGCAACTCCAGCTTACACTCCATTTTCTCTTCTGTGCTGTGTGACGTTCAAGGCATTCTAATTCACGTTTCTAAACGTCAACTGGAAACTGGTCACATGACACCAACTGGGACGTAAGCCTCGGGGTGCCACTGAGGGTGCTGAGCTCTGGTCGAGGTCTGCCCGAGTTGTTTCTCCACCACAGTTGGGCGACCCAATGGTTTGGTTGAGAAAAGCAGAGCCTTTTGAGGGGGGGACTGTGAATTGGTGGCCCCCAAGAAGTGCTGTTCCTGGGCCACCTTTCTGTAGTGAGACCCCCTAAGTGGAAAAGAAAGTAGCGAAATGCAGATTTCCCAGGACATTTCTTTAGCACGGAGCCACGCTTTCAGACTGTCTACTTAACCATTTATCTTTGAGCTCTATCTCTTTCTATACTTCTGTAATCTGTCCATAGAGAGAGACACGTATAAGTAGGGGTAGTTTGTCTATTTTTCACCCTTCCACAAAAAAACAAGCAAATTTCAAGGAAAAAAGACTTCTCTGTTCCTAAAAGGCCTGGCTAATGAGATATAAAATGCTTTGCTTTTTAGACATCAAAAAGACATCATTCTGAAATTTAGGTAAGAAAGTAGGTATCTTAGGAGTTGGGGAGAAATAGCTCAAAAAGGTCACCAGTTTCTTGGTATTACAGTTGTCTGAAACTGATGCCAATTAAGAAAAGATTATTCCCCTACCAGAGTGGGCAAGAAAAACAACCAGAAAAGTGGCGGGCTTAGTAACACGTAGTCTTCCTAAGGTTAAGAATATAAACATATAAAAATCAAGAACTGGTTTCTACAGCGGCTGCATATCAGATAGATTAGATAAATGACTTATGAGCAGAATCACAAGATTTAGAAAATAAAAAGTCTTAAGTCTACAAATCAGGTCTAATCGAGGCCTTGAGAGCCTTTACAAAACACTTTCAGGAGACACTGCTATGAAGATATCTAATTGTAACACTGAAGTACCTCATTTTGGATTCGATTCCACAATATGTATACCTCACAAAAAATTACACAATTAAAACACTTAAGTCCTCAACTTAAATTATTGCTTGTTTACATATAAATTGGATTTTATGTACCTTACAAAACTTCGGCTTATTAAGTCAGCACTGCTAAAAAAAAAACAAAATAAAAGACACATGGCGGAGGTGAACTCTGTCCTGATGCCTGCGGTCAATTTTAAGCACACTGTGGTTTTCTCCTGTGTGGAGGGCCAGTGTCGCGGGGAACAGAATGAACACACTTCCCGGGCAGGTGTCCAAAGTCTGATGGGTTTCGAGTACTAACTTTGTTCCTCTCCTTCCAGTAAATGCATTTTTTTCTGGAATTTCAGAGTTAGCGGCTGGTAAGTGGCTGGCAAAACATGGAAGGAAATAATAAAGGGCTTACCTGGTTTCTGTTGCTTTTATTAAAACAAAAAAAAAAAGTGGGGAGAATGGGGAAGGCAGAGGGGGAAGGGAAGGATCAGATGGAAGAAGAGGCGCTGATTCAAGCTTCTGATGGATCTAAAGCCAATTGAATTTGGAAATCAATTTCTTTTTGATTCATGATTTGGGCGAACTAGTTTGGTTTGAATCAAATAAATTGAAAAAAAAAAGAGGAAGAAGGACTTGTTACTGTTAACAGCCCTTCCACAGGCTCTTTTTCATCTGTTCAGGAACTGGAAATGATTTCCAACACTGTCTTGAGAACTTTCTACAAAGATACAACTACGATGTCTTGGTCTTCACCTCTTGGGCATGTCTGTACATACGGCATGGTCCATGGTGTCTGTCCTGCTTATCCCAGAGGCAGGCTTAGCTTAAAACATCTTTAGTTTGATTTTTTTTTAAAATCTTTTCTTTCCCCCAGATGAAATCTTAATCGTTTGGACTGGTTAGCCAGGGAAAACAAAGCAAGAAACCAGTGTCTGGAGCCAGACAGGAAGAGAACAAGAGCATGGGTTGTTTTCCTTAAATACATACATTTAGATACATTCAATCTGACAAGGGTGTGAAGTCTGCCTGTCAACATTTACTCTGCAGGAGAGATCTAAGTTGCACTAAGGTGAATGCAGTGAACAGACTGACAACTGTCCGGACGCGAGCTGCAGGCCACCTGTCAACATGACAGGCGGCTCCTCCAGGAGGAGGAGCCGAGGGACTCGGCCCGTCAGCCCATCTTGCTCGGGCAGGGCTGGATGGCAGGTCGGTTGGGTCGAAACGAAGAGACGCAACTCTCCAGATTGGTAAGTGTCTTGAGCAAGTGAGCCCAGTCAGCTGAAGAAAGAAGCAACCAGCTACCTTCAGTGTCAGCAGTATTTCTGCAGGAAAATAAAGAGAAAGTTGTGATGCCTCAGAATTTTTGGTAAAACCATCATGAGGCCCAGCATGAAAACATCAGACTACTCGGCCATTTTAAATAACGCCAATCACAAAGGTTACATTCACTTTTGTTTGTTTGTTTTGTAGGAAATTCAACATCAATTCTACATTTTCTCACTTAAGAGAGAACTTGAAAATAGTTATCTATGGCTAGGGACAACGTTTTCTACCATAAGAGGCCCCCTCACCTGTGCCAAACTGTTCAGAGTCCTTCCTCTTGTTAACAGGCCTGTCACCAGGCTCCCAACTCAGGTGGGTTCTCAGTACTAACTGTTCTACTGTTTCAAGATCTAGTTGGACACAGTAATATCACTCTTCTTAGAAAAAGTGTTTAAGGTGATAAAGAAATAATGTAGATCAGATTTTAAGACTGTTGCTTAAATAAAAAGAAATCTAGAACACTTAGAATAAACAGGCTTAATGCAGGGAGAGTGGGGTCTTAGCCACTGAACCACCAGGGAAGGTCCACCCCTAGATCTTCTGAATGCCCTGCACCATCTGACCTGCAGTAGGCTTCCCCTTAGAATAAACTTAGATTAATTAAGGAAGAAAGAACAATCAGAAGCTAGTTCCTCTTCATCCTTCTGAAAATCAAACATTACAATTCACAAACAAAAAAATCAAAGTTTGTGCTAACATGATAAATTCTTTGGTATTTCATTTTTTGCTTTGCTATAATCATTCCATTCTGGGGCAAAATGAGTGTTTTGCCACCATCAGCTCAATTAAAATGAGCTTAAATAAAAAATTACACAAACATCACTGTATATCCAATAAAATTAGATTTTTTTTTCTTCTTTTTTTGGTTGCATTGCACAGCATGTGGCTCCTGCATTGGAAGGGCAGGGTCTTAGCCACTGGACCACTGGGGAAGTCCATATTACACAATTCTCCTCAGTCTACTGGCTGACAACATGCCTGTGCCAATTCTAGTCTATGGAATATTCACAGCCACGGGTTTATTTCTCTGTTGTTTCTTACCCGTGATGCATCTCCCTCCTGCTTAATCATGTCCATTCCAGGCAGCTGGCTAGGGAAAAGGCCACCTCCCCTCAGAGCAGGGTCATTCACCTGAGTGCGACAGGACAGGATGTGGCTTTATCTGGAGAGACATACATACGCCTACGGGGGAGCAGCCACCCACCAAGCTTCTGCTTTGTTTCTAGGAGCAGAATTACCAGGACTGAAGGCCACTTCCCTTATCTAGTCTCCCACATGCAAGTTCTGGAGGGAGTGTGGAGGAACGTGAAAATGTGCTGTGCTCAGACTCTCATTTGTGTCCGACTCTCTGCGACCTCATGGACTGTAGCCTGACAGGCTCCTCTGTCCATGGGATTCTCCAGGCAAGAATACTAGAGTGGGTTACCATTTTCTTCTCTAGAGGATTTTCTCAACCCAAGGATCAAACCCACATCTCTCAGGTGTCCTGAACGGGCAGGTGGGTTCTTTACCACTAGCATCACCTGAGAAGCCCCTATAAATACACAGGCTACCTTCACAATTAATTTTTATTTGCATTCTATATAGAAATTCAACAGAGATAATCATATTAGAAACATTCTTGTCTTTCAGTTCAGTTCAGTCACTCAGTCTTGCCCGACTCTTTGCGACACCATGGACTGCAGCAAGCCAGGCTTCCCTGTCCATCACCAACTCCGGGAGCTTGCTGAAACTCATGTTCATTGTGTCGGTGATGCCATCCAACCATCTCATCCTCTGTTGTCCACTTCTCCTCCTGTCTTCAATCTTTCCCAGCATTAGGGTTTTTCCAGTGAGTCGGTTCTTTGCATCAGGTGGCCAAAGTATTGGAGTTTCAGCTTCAGCATCAGTCCTTCCAATGAATATTCAGGACTGATTTCCTTTAGGATGGAGTGGCTGGATCTCCCTGCAGTCCAAGGCACTCTCTCAAGTCTTCTCCAACACCACAGTTTAAAACCATCAATTCTTCAACACTCAGCTTTCTTTACAGTCCAACTCTCACATCCATACATGACTACTGGAAAAACCACAGCTTTGACTAGATGGACCTTTGTTGGTAAAGTAATATCTCTGCTTTTTAATATGCAGTCTAGGTTGGTCATAGTTTTTCTTCCAAGGAGTAAGCGTCTTCATGGCTGCAGTCACCATCTGCAATGATTTTGCAGCCCCCCAGAATAAAGTCTGTCACTGTTTCCACTGTTTCCCCATCTATTTGCCATGAAATGATGGGACTGGATCCCGTGATCTTAGTTTTTTGAATGTTGAGTCTTAAGCCAACTTTTCACTCTCCTCTCACTTTCATCAAGAGGCTCTTTAGTTCTTTGCTTTCTGCTATAGGTTAGTGTCATCTGAGAATCTGAGGTTATTGATATTTCTCCTAGTCAATCCTGATTCCAGCTTGTGTTTCATTCAGCCTGGCATTTCAAATGATGTACTCTTCATTTAAGTTAAATAAGCAAGGTGACAATATACAGCCTTGACGTACTCCTTTTCTGATTTTTCTAACTGTTGCCTCTTGACCTGCATATAGATTTCTCTGAAGGCAGGTCAGGTGGTCTGGTATTCCCATCTCTTTCAGAATTTTCCAGTTTGTTGTGATCCACACAGTCAAAGGCTTTGGCATAGTCAGCACAGCAGAAGTAGACATTTTTCTGGAATTCGCCTGCTTTTTTGATGATTCAAAGGATGTTGGCAATTTGATCTCTGGTTCCTCTGCCTTTTCTAAATCCAGCTAGAACATCTGGAAGTTCACGGTTCATATACTGTTGAAGCCTGGCTTGGAGAATTTTGAGCATTACTTAACTAGCGTGTGAGATGAGTGCAATTGTGTGGTAGTTTGAACATCCTTTGGCATTGCCTTTCTTTGGGATTGGAATGAAAACTGACCTTTTCCAGTCCTGCAGCCACTGCTGAGTTTTCCAAATTGGCTGGCATATTGAGTGTAGCACTTTCACAGCATCATCTTTTAGGATTTGAAGTAGCTCAACTGGAATTCCATCACCTCCACTAGCTTTGTTTGTAGTGACGCTTCCTAAGGCCCACTTGACTTCACATTCCAGGATGTCTGGCTCTAGGTGAGCGATCACAGCATTGTGGTTATCTGTGTCATGAAGATCTTTTTTGTTTAGTTCTTCTGTGTATTCTTGCCACTTCTTAGTATCTTCTGCTTCTGTTAGGTCCATACCATTTCTGTCCTTTATTGTGTCCACCTTTGCATGAAATGTTCCCTTGGTATCTCTAATTTTCTTGAAGAGATCTCTAGTCTTTCCCATTCTATTATTTTCTTCTATTTTTTTGCATTGATTGCTGAAGAAGGCTTTCTCATCTCTCCTTGCTATTCTCTGGAACTCTGCATTCAAATATTATATTTTTCCTTTTTTCCACTGCCTTTAGCTTTTCTTCTTTTCTCAGCTATTTGTAAGGCCTTGTCAGACAATCATTTTGCCTTTTTGCATTTCTTTTTCTTCGAGATGGTCTTGAATACTGCCTCCTGTACAATGTTCCTCTGTCCATAGTTCTTCAGGCACTGCCTATCAGATCTAATCCCTTGAATCCATTTGTCACTTCCACTGTATAATCGCAAGGGATTTGATTTAGGTCATAGCTGAATGGTCTAGTGGTTTTCCCTACTTTCTCAATTTAAGTCTGAATTTGGCAATAAGGAGTTCATGACCTGAGCCACAGTCAGCTCCCGGTTTTGTTTTTGCTGACTGTATAAAGCTACTCCATCTTTTGCTGCCAAGCATATAATCAATCTGATTTCAGTGTTGGCCATCTGGTGATGTCCATGTGTCGAGTCTTCTCTTGTGTTGTTGGAAAAGGGTGTTTGCTATGACCAGTGCGTTCTCTTGGCAAAACTCTGTTAGCCTTTGATCTGCTGCGCTTTGTACTCCAAGGCCAAATCTGCCTGTTATTCCAGGTAGCTCCTGACTTCCTACTACTGTATTCCTGTCTCCTATAAGGAAGAGGACATTGTTTTTGGGTGTTAGTTCTAGAAGGTCTTGTAGGTCTTCACAGAACCGTTCAGCTTCTTTAGCATTACTAGTCAGGGAATAGACTTGGAATACTGTGATACTGGTTAGACTTGGAAATGAACAGAGATCAATCATTCTGTTGTTTTTGAGACTGTATCCAAGTACTGCATTTTGGACTCTTTTGTTGACTGTGACGGCTACTCCATTTCTTACAAACAAGAGCAATATTGTCTAGGAACCTGGAATGTTAGGTCCATCCATGAATCAAGGCAAATCATAAGTGGTTAAACAGGAGATGGCAAGAGTGAACATCGACATTTTAGTAATCAGTGAACTAAAATGGACTGGAATAGGTGAATTTAACTCAGATGACCGTTATATCTTATGTCTTTACATGTTTACTTTTCTGAGTGCAAATTAGACCAATGATCCTTTCCCACACACTGTCCTTCTTTGGCCATGCTGCGCGACTTGTGGAATCTTAGTTCCCTAACCAGGGACTGAACCTGCACCCTCAGCAGTGAAAGCAATGTCCTAACCACTGGATTGCCAGGGAGCTCCCTTCACCTGGTTTTATGTTTAGGAGAAAAAAACATCAGTTCTTGAAAATCCCCAAATATAATTATTTAAGAAAGTGCATTTCATCACTCCATTTTTTGACGCTCATTTTTTGATACTGCAAAATCCTTCAAATAAGATAAAAATTTAGAAGACAAGAAAGTTAAGAAATATTTTAAAAGATCTTTGAGCTGTCAGGGATCCTTTTGTATTTCATCATCAAGTATTTCTGTTAATTGCACTAACACTAGTGATGCTAAGGTGAAAAAACACTCTTCAAAATAAATGTGGGAGTTGATGGCAGATGTTAAGCACATGGAAAGACTCATTCAATTGCAGAAACAGTCAAAAAGTTGCAATCAGGAAACTGAGGGTGGTTTCTCCTTGAGGTGCTCACCTGCTCGGGACCCATGGAGGACAGCCCTGACGTAGGCACGGAGGTCACTGAGGTCATGCTGATCTGTCCAGTCATCTGGTTCATGTTGCTCATCCCGCCTGTGTTGGTTGCCATGGATACATTGATGTTCATGTTGTTGTTGTACATGCTGGTGTTTGCCTGCTGTGCGAAGTGTGGAGGGGACTGTTGCGAGAACATGCTAGAAACACAGTGAAAAATTAAAATGTTAGAGCCCTTGGGCAAACAGGGAGGCAGGATGAATAAACCTAGGCTGAGAGGACCCGGGGAGTGGGGCATAGGGTGATGGCCAGGAGATGGTGAGATCAGAGACAGCAGGGGAAGGGCTCAGCCAAGCTGCAGGGGTCACTGCGTTCTGGCCTGTCCCCATCATCACCTTTTTGGGGTGGTGGACAAAGTCTGCAGGGACACTTTGCACTCTCATGTCTGCACCAGACAAGGATTCTGTTTGCTTTTATTACCTGCACCGATGGGGGGTGGGCTTCCCAGGTGGCGTTAGTGATAAAGAACGTGCCTGCGATGCGGGTTCAGTCCCTGGGTTGGGAAGATCCCCTGGAGGACAGCATGGCAGCCCACTCCAGTATTCTTGCCTGGAGAATCCCATGGACAGAGGAGCCTGCTGTGCTATAGTGTTGCAAAGAGCTGGACATGAATGAAGCAACTGAATATGTACACATGGTAAGAAGGTGGCTTCCAGGCCACTGCCTTCCACACCACTTGCTCTCATACATTGGGGGTGCTACCTTCTTGCGGTGGGGGTGGGGCGGGGTTCCTTTTACTCCCAAGGCAAAAATATTAAGCTAGGGTTTGGTAAATTCTGCTAACTTCTGCCCTAGGAAAGGCAGATTGGCTTATTACTCAGAGGTTTACTTGGTATTGTTTGCTTGAACAAAGAAGAACTATCCAGAAGAGAGACAGGTGGGCTATAGAAAGACTGCCTGGTGATTGTTTCAAAAAGACACAGCCATGTGGCATACCTGTTTGCACCCATGCTCCCCTGCGCCCACCCGTTCATGTCCGAGGAGGCCTGGTAGGCTGGGTTTGCCTGGGACTGCTGCAGCATGGGGCTCTGGGTGTGCGCCAGCCGGGGTGATATCAGAGGGCTCTGGGGTGCGGCGGCTCCAGTGAAGCCAGGGTCAGGCTGCTGACTTATTCCTTAAAAGACAGAATAGAAATCCCATGGAGACTGTTAGTTTTATCATAGGGGCAGGGGACAAAAGAGAACATTCAAATCAACTATACAAAGAAAATTACTTTCATGAGGGAGGTTCAAGAGGGAGGGGACATATGTACATCTATCGCTAACTCATGTTGAGGTATGGCAGAAATCAAAACAATGTTGCAAAGCACTTATCCTTCAAATAAAAACAAATTTCTTAAAAAAAGAAAATTACTTTCAAATACCCTATCCTGTGCTGGTAAGTTATACACATTTAAAAAAGATTCCAAGTTGGGATAAAATGCATTAAGAAAAAGTCTCCATACCTTGGTTCTCTATGGTAATTAGAGGTGTGCCCAGGAGACATATTAACCATTGAGACTAAAGATAAAGAAAATACCATTCTTGCCCCATATCCCTTGCAAATCAAGAATGGGTCAAATGTATGTATTTCTCTTTGACTGGAAACAGTCTTCCAATGTTTATGTGTCACTACAATTGGATTAAACTGGGTTAAAGTTTGGCTTTCTATAAAAAGTCAACACACTTGAATATTTTTTTATTAAGTTATTGTATGATGAGATAGCTATGTTTTTAAAAATAAGTGACCATGAGAATTCCCTGGCAGTCCAGTGGCTAGGAGTCTCCACTTTTACTGTCAAGGGCCTGGGTTCAATCCCCAGTGAGGGAACTGGGATTCTACAAGTCACATGGTATGGCTAAAAAATACAAAATTTAAAAAAGTAAGTGCATTCATGATTAGCTTGTGGTGTATTCATAAAGGATACTTTTATAGATTATAGATTAAGATTACTTGTACACTATATAAAATTACTTGTACACTATACAAGTATCTGGGATACTTTTGCACTATATAAGATTAACAAGAAAAAGAAAAACAAACTCCATGTAAGCTGCTTGTTCAGTTTAGAGGCAAATGGTGTTTACATTAAAAGGAAAGAAAGAACTTCAAGCAGACTTTCTTAAATCATCAAAAAAAGAAAGAGAGGAAGAGTTGGGAAACAAAGGAGGCAGCTTTTTAGAAAATTTCAGGGATGACATTAAGGTAATCCCATTTTTGCCTAGAAGATCTGTAAAACATGCATATTTAATGACTACTTTAATAAGCTATGAAAGAAAAACTTAAGATCACACAGGAAAAAAGCTGCACGTTATCCTTCTGTGTCTTTAAAGAAATAGGAGATGTGAGGTTCAAGCACCACAAAGACTGGGTAGTTGTTTTTAGAGAACTCTGGTAGGAGATGGGGAGAGTCACTTCGAATGTGAACCTTGATGTAAGCACTTAACTTTTATCAATAATTCAATTATTAACTGAGTATGACATGCACACAAATATTAATGTTTATGACACAGCATGCTTGTTTCTTAAGACTGACATTAAACAATAAATCAATACAAGGAAAATGAAGAGCTAGTCCACTGTGGTTTCTGTAAGGCACTTATGAAGAATTATCAATTCATTAAAGATTTGGTGTAATATTGAAAGTGGAAGTGTTAGTCGCTTAGTTGTATCCAACTCTCTGTGACCCCATGGACTGTAGCCTGCCAGGCTCCTCTGTCCATGTGATTTCCCAGGCAAGAATACTGGAGTATCCTTTCTCCAGGGGATCTTCCCTATCCTGGCATCAAACCTGGGTCCTCCTGTATTGCAGGCAGATTCTTTGTCATCTGAGCAACCAGGGAAGCCTTTATTTTTATAAAGTCATAGAAGTTCTGTAACACTTAAAGGATATACGTCTTTCAACATTTTGTATCTATCAGTTTGTCTAAGCAGACTCAGAGCTTTTCAAGGACAAGTATATGCACACGCACCTGTGTTTACAGACATGGACGTAAACACAGACATGCGTACATGCTTATGCACACGACTGGCACTCTAGGCATGCCCACCTAGTCTGGTTATTCTTAAAGTAAGACCTGTGCTCGGAGACAGGGTAGTGGCTGAGCTGAGAGATGGGAAGACACTGCACTGGACCCGGGGACTCCTGATGAGCCCCAGCTACCCTTGCGGGTTTCCTAGCATCCCCTGGTTAGCCAGGTTCATCTGGGATCCACACAAAGAGCTGTGACCCCGGACGGTGAGGGGACCCTGGGAAGAAAGGACTGGTGAAAGGTGGTGGGGGTCTAGGTCCCATACCGTAGTTTGGAGGGAATGGAAACTGCTGCGCATTTGCCTGAGGGAGCCGGGGGTTGCTCATGGTTGCTGGCACGCCACTGGGAGCCACCACGCTGGGCGTCATGTTCAGCCCCTGCCCTCGCATCATCAGGGTTCGCTGCTGAACCTGCTGCTGCTGATGATGCATCTGTCTTTGCCGAAGATGTTGGTTCAGGATTTCCCTCTGTCTCTGGGCCAGCATCTGGGCGTTAATAGGTGCCTGGAATGGGGGCGGGCAATACACGGAGGAAGATGTGGGGGTGGGCACAGATCAAAAAAGAAACCGCATGTTAGAAACAGGATAACAGAGGGTACAGGCTCATGCAACATTATTTGGAAAATAAAGAGAGAACATTTTAGAGCTGAACAACTGGGTGGAGAATGTGAGCCCTGAGTTCTGTACACACAGTGAGGATTCGGAACCCTCGCAATGACTGATGTGGGTCAGTTCAGTGTGACTATCAATAAACTGGAGACTCACTGTGAGAGGACACCATTAATTGCAGGACCCCAAGATAACATCAGCCCTGTCTGTAAGAAGACTCTGTACAGAAACCTTGAAGATGGCAGTTTAGAGGCTCATTAAGGGACATTCAAGTCTAAAGGGACACCAAGTCACTTTGCCGAAAGGTGGCTTTCAAGCACTTGAGAAAAGGGTGAATGGAGGCAGAAAGAAAGGGAGTTGCGTAAGGAGAGGAGGGTGACAGAGGCCAGGATGGAGGGTGGATGGGAAGGATGGATGAGGGAAGGGGTACTGTGTTTGCTGTCAGTGAGGGGGACAGGCTGGTTATGGATCTTGGCTGTACACAGCTGACTTCATTATTCATGGATTCGGTACTGGAGGCTGGCCTACCCGCTAACATGTACTTGTCACCCCAGAACTAATACTCACAGCACCATCGTCATTTATGGATACGTGTGGAACAGCAAAAAATGTGAGAAGCCCAACATGCACATTCCTACCCACGGCTGAAACGAGGTGACATCAGTTCTCGTTTCAGCTCTCACACTGCAGACAAGTGTCCTTCTTGTGGACTCCTTAGCTCCATGTTTTTCACACTGCTGTGCTTTTCATCAGTGACTCTGCTGTTTAAAATGGTTCCTGAGACTAGTGCTGAAGGGCTATCTAGTGTCCTAAACAAGTCCAGGAGGCTGATGTGCCTTGTGGGGGAAACTGTAAGTTAGATGAGCTTCATTCAGGCGTGAGTTATGGCTTTGAGTTTGATGTTAATGAATCAACAATATATACTACAAAAGGCGTCCTCAAACAGAAACACACATGGACTGACTGATGAAAATGTGACAAGAGGCTCAAAGAAACCGAACACTTTATTTCTCCTAGAAGCAACGGTTCACTATTTGCCAATTCAGTGTTGGTAGTAACTTTGCTTGCTTGCTTAGTCAGTCCAACTCTTTGTGACCCTGTGGATTGTATCCCAGGTTCCTCTGTCCATGTGATTCTCCAGGCAAGAATACTGGAGTATCTTGCCATTTCCTCCTCCAGGGGATCTTCCTGACTCAGGGACTGAACCCGCATCCCCTGTGGTCTCCTGCATTGCAGGCAGGTTCTTTACATACTCAGCCATCAGGGAAACCCAGTACTGAACACACAGTGTGAATAATGGTAGCTGACCGTATGGGCAATAAAAATGGCAGTGATGGGGAGGGAATCACAAAGGCCACAGACGAGACCAATAAGCAAATGGCATGACCTCCATCGTGTGGCTCTAGATCTATGTACGGCCTTCTAAGTTACTTTACGTAGGATATCAAGGAGGAAGACATGATGAGACAGGTTAAGTGGATACAGTGAAAGCTGACAGCTTGTCTGCCCCTTACCTGTGTGGGTACTCCAGGCCTCAGAGTCAAGTTCACATTTGAAACATTGCTGATTTGATTCATAAGTGGCTGGCGATTCTAAATGCATATACATGGGAATCAGTACACTTTTAAACAGAATATATTTTACTTCAAATTCCCACCTCAAGAAACCTTCCCCAGCCCCCAAACCCAACATCCACATGCTGCTGGATATTGAAACCACATGGTGTGTAGCTGGATACCCTTGTAAAGCTAGTTATCAAGTGATGCTTCCCATTGCTTGTAGCTGAGAAGTTATTTTGGACAGTTTGGAAAGTACACTGTTTGCAAGGGAGAAAAAGAGTAGAATGATCAGAAGAGGAGGCCAAGAGGAAGACTAAGGAAAAAAGCAGAGGGAAAAAAATGAGGGGAGATTTTTAAAGTCCACAATACTATTATTTACTGTATGACAGAAATCTGTCCAGGCTTGTTTCAGTGAGAACATACTTTCTGGAGCAAAAGAGCTACTCTTTAACGTACCACTCCTCTCCACCAGTCTGCTAAAAGCTATGATTCTGACCACAATATAGGACTCATGGCAGGGGCTCCTGGTGTCCTGGGTACTCACTTGGGGCCAGAAACTCTGCTGGGTCCTGTCAACCCATACATAGAGCCCTAGACTGTTAACAGCCCCATTTTATAGATGTAAACACTGAGGCTTGGAGAACTCAAGGTTAGCCCATCAGTAAATCACCAAGCTAGGAAATCAGAGGAGAGCTGCTCTGGCTGGAGTGGAGTCAGCAGAGGAGCAAGAAAGAAGGGAAGGAAGAAAGCAGAAATCAGCAGGAAAGCTGTACGATCATGGCAACATCTTCACTGTCTTAGGACAGAATGAGACTTAAGCCCCCAAAAGGACCCCCCATTCTTGTGCCATCTCACATCCACCTTCACTATGTCCCCCCACCCCGACTTTCTGGGTAGTAGCCAGGAACACACCTGCTGTGCTTGGAGGCGATGCTGCAGTTGAAGCCTCAGCTGGTTGGGCTGGCTCTGCACAAGGCCCGTGGGCCTGAGGCCAGGCCGGGGCTGCATGCGGAGGGTGGCGTAACTGGGCCGCTGTCCCATGGTGTGGAAGCTTGGATCCTGCATGGGCGTGTAGCTGCCCTGGGCCACCTGCGCCTGAGACGCATACTGCTGTGGGAACACGGGGGTCTTCTGCTCTAGCATGAGGCTGGAATCCTGACTGGAGAACTGCTCCGGGTCCACACCTTGGCTCTGAAGAGAAAGCCCCCAGGTGACCAACACATAAATAAAACCAGCAGAAACCGCAGAGTGAACATAAGACCTTCCTCTCACTGCCCTGTCTCTGAAGCTTCTGCTGTTGTACTTATGGCACAAAGGTACTTCTACCCTGCCTCCACTTGTCTTCGTAGAAAACGCCTCTTTGTTCAAAAGATCCAGTTACTTGAGGCAGGAAGCAGGGTTCAGGCCTGACTCCCAGTAACCCTTCTTCCCAGGGAAGGGGGAAGTGGTCGTAAGTATAGAAAGCCTCCTACTCACACCACCAATCTGACTAAGCTGAACCTGAAAATGCACATGTCCCCCAGGTGTGTTCAGTGTTCTGACTGCTTATTCACTTCAAGTAGACAACTGCCTTGAAACCTGGCTGGGGTCAGCAGTGTCGGGGTGCCCACCACTATTATTCCCATTTTGCAGATAGTTAAACTGAGACTTGGAGATGTGCGGAAAACCAGTCGAGTCTGTGATTTAAGACCTGAGCTGCTCACCAATGTGACACACTGCCTGTATCTGACTGTTCTCTGTGGTCATCAGAATTCCCTACATGGTCCACATTCGGCCACCATCTTCTTCCCTTTTTTTTGGCTGTGTTGGGTCTTTGTTGTAGTGCAGGGGCTTCTCTAGGTGTGGCACAAAGGGTTAGATGCCCTGTGGCTGTGAGATCTTAGGTTCCTGACCTGGGATCAAACCCACGTCCCCCTGCATTGGAAGGTGGATTCTTAACTGCTGGACCCCCAGGGAAGTCCCACCATCTTATTTCCAACTAGATGTATCTAATGTGTTTGTCCTTCTTGACTTCTTAGAGCTACTCCATCTATCTGGCTCAGAATGGAGTGGGTACAGAAAAATCCAGAATTTCCCAGGGGCGACACCTTCAGCCCAGGTGGCCCTAAAATGACTGCAAATCCGGAGGGTGCACTTGGCTCATTCTTTCTTCCTTCTGCTATGAACCTCCCAACATAGAGGAGGGAAGGACCCAACTGCAAAATCATCTCTCAGGTATGCTTTAACCACAGTAACATCCTTGGTTTTCCTTAAGCTAGTCTATCCACGTGAGAGCTGGCCTGGGGCCACCCAGAATCCTGCCCTCTTAGATCAAGTTTAACCGTGAGAACTGGGCCCATCCTCTTGTGCATAATAGTTTAAAAAATGTGGAGCCCACTCATGGGAACCATTCACTGTTGATTATTGCTCTAAGTATATCCACGAAACTATCTCAGATCTTGAAGTACTCGCCCATCTTTAAAAGAGAAAAAGTTTAAGTAATTTCCATTTTTAAAGAAAACACACAACTCTGATGACTACAAATAAAGCCCATTTGTGTTCTACATTTCCCCAACTTTACCTAGTAATCATTATTTCTATAATTCAGGTAATATGCATTGTAAGGATGGATTTGATGAGACAACATAGAAACACAAATTAAAAAAAAAAGAAGACTGGAGATATTAAATGATGAAATGATACCAGTTTTGACAAAAACAATGCTTGAGTCATGCAGCAACCCCAAGAATCACATCTTTAAATGTCACTTAGACAAAACTCAGGGATAACAATGCTGAATGCTAAATTCTCACCAGCACTAAAGGCAAAGCAAACCAGCCACACAGGAAATATTTCAACTCCATTTTCCTCTCTTGATTTATTCAGGTTATGTCATGCAACCTCAAGTCATCTCTTTCCATTCTGCTGTTCTCAGTATGAATTGACAAGTCTTAACTCCCACTTCTGTCTGCTGAATGTGGGGATTATGACAAGACTAGTTTTAATGCTTCAGAGAAAGTCTCCCATGACTCGGCACCACCCTTCTCACAGACCCTCACAACACCTCATACGTCCAGGAAGCAGATCAAACCCTGGAAGGTGCTTCTTAGCAGTAAGAAATAAAGATGATTCATGATGAGAAAAGAAGACAACGGCAGGGAGCCTGTGATCTTTCTACGGGAAAACAGGATGCCTGCTTCACATCAATTGGGCTGCATAGCCAGACTGAGAAAAGTCCTCCAAGTTATTTCATGAGACTCTGTTAGGTTATTGTATTGTTGCTATAAAGTACTCTTAAATGACTTTATGTCACCAACTAAATCAACTATACAGGCTTCCCTGGTGGCTCAGACGATAAAGAATCTGCCTGTAATGCGGGAGATCTGGGTTCGATCCCTGGGTTGGGAAGATCCCCTGGAGAAGGGAACGGGGGCATGGGGAGTGGGGGAAGCAATATAAGCCCATGAAGATCGGCTAACTTCACCTTTAAAGTGACTTCTGCTAACTTATATGCAACTTGTTTTAGCACAAGTAGCTTCCTATCACTAGCTCACAGATATAAGATGAAGGATACTGGTTTTGAGATGGAAGGTTCTAGATCTGAGACAGCAGTGGTCTGTTCCTGGCCTCTCTGCTCCTTGTGTGTTCCTCTCTGCCATAGTCAAGTGAACTGGACTTGAGTTTATGCCTTTTGGCCCAATAAATTCAAATTACAGGTAAAATTAATTCTTGGTCATTTCCATTCTGGGGCAAAAGTTGATTTGGGAGTAACAAGGAGAGGGGTGACAGGAGACAGGGCTCCTGGTTATGAGGGAAGGGCACGTTCTAAAAAGCTGACTGCCATTTATGTGCAAGCAGGAGAGAACAGACATCTGTGTGTCCCTGTGAGCTTGGCCTCCACCAGCCTTGCGGTGCACCCACCTGGCTGACGAGCTCGGGTATCCCCAGGGCTCTGTCGATCTCCTCCAGGCCATCAAAGTTTCTCAAGGCCAGGTACAGCTGGTCCAGGAGGGCGCCTTCATCACTCGGAGACTCTGCTGCAGGATGTGGACACAGCAAGTCGTCAGGAGAGCTGCCGAATGGCTGCCTGTAAAGAGACAAACTTCGTCTCATGCCCACAGAACAGTGAGTTGATTAGAGAACATTTTTTTCCCTCCTTAATAACAAAAGTAGTAAAATACAGTACCAGTCAGACACAAACAACAACCCCCACATAACAGATACGTGTTATTTAGTGCCTAACAGAGATAGCTGCGATTCATGGGGTCACAAAGAGTCGGACACGACTGAGCGACTAAACTGAACTGAACTGAACAGAGTTAGGGGGCTTCCCTGGTGGCTCAGTGGTTAAGAATCCACCCGGCAATGCAGGAGGAGATGTGGGTTTGATCCCTAGGTGGGGGAGATCCCCTGGAGAGGAAATGGCAATCCACTCCAGTTTTCTCTTGCTTGGAGAATCCCTAGGGACATAACTCAGCAGGAGCCTGGTGAGTTAAAGCCCATGGGGTTGCAAGAGAGTCAGATACAACTGAGTGACTAAACAACAACAACAACAACAACAGAGACAGGTGAGACACACATTAAGGCACTGGATGTTATGATCGTTGTTTTTATTGCTCCTGCTCTAAAACTGGCAAAGCTGAGGCTTGGAGGGCTGGTCAGACTCTGTGGTGGAGAACAGACAGGCAACACTACAAAGTGGGGATTCACCACCGGCCGGGGTGACCACTGTGTTCCCACGAATCCACGATGACGCTTCAAGCGTATGTACTCATATATTTGCCTTGCCCTGAAGCAGTCCAAGGAGTTTCTGGGATTTTAGCAGGAAAGACTAACTGATTACATAGTTTCATTTCTCACAAGGCTTGAATGACCCATCTGAGGGACACAGTGAGCATGAAAGCTCCATTAATTTTTTTGAACTCAGCTGCCATTAGACTGCACTTGGCTGGACTAATAGGATATTTCTCCGTCATGCATAAGTGGGATTTGTAAACATTTATGAAAACCCTCAAGAAGTGTGGCTGTCAGGCTACCAACTTAGTCACAAAAAGTCGACCATGAACTTGCAGATTACGTCTGTTGTATATTTTAGGCGATAAAACTGTAACACTACAGTCCAAATTCAACGGTATAATAAAGTCCTGTGATTTAAATTAACTGACAACCTTGGGGAGTTAAAAAGAGTTTCTGAGTTACTCAAATATTGAAAGGGGAAATGATCCTCTAATTTGTCCTCTTAGAGATACTAAGATGGTACTGATGTTTTGTAGAGAATGAAGTTTACAAGTAAGCACCCTTATTCTTAGGGCTTCCCTGGTAGCTCAGCTGGTAAAGAATCTGCCTGCAAGGCAGGAGACCCCAGTTTGATTCCTGGGTAGGGAAGATCCCCTGGAGAAGGAATAGGCTACCCACTCCAGTATTCATGGCCTTCCCTGGTGGCTCAGATGGTAAAGATTCCACTTGCAATATGGAAGACCTGGGTTCGATCCCTGGGTTGGGAAGATCCCCTCGAGGAAGGAATGGCTACCACTCCAGTATTCTTGCTTTGAGAATCCCCATGGACAGGGGAGCCTGGCGGGCTACAGTCCATTGGGTTGCAGAGTGGGAAACGACTGAATGACTAAGCACAGCACCCTCATTCTTAAGTGATGATAGATTCACATAGGGATGACACGCCATGTTTTCTAAAGCTAGTTCTGTGCCATTTTGGCCTAGAATCCTGAAATGCTGAGGATTTACGCCAATAGTTAGTTTCAAACAGTTCTAACCCAGTGCACTTAGAAATGATCTTCCCTCTTCATTAGCCCCAGTCATTTGTGAAGAAAATCACCCAGTAAGTGTGCCCTTCACGAAACTGTGTGCTTGTAGTCCTTGGCTCTCCGAGCTCACGTCCCATGACCTGAGAGGTTCCATAAGAGGCCTTGCAGCCAGGGCCTCACTTCTCAGGAAGACGTCAAGCACCTGAATAGACTGGGCCCTTCCTGCTTCCACATGCTCCCAGAACTAACTTTCTAAACACAACTGTGGTCAGATTACACTTAGGGAGTAGGAGGAAGGAGCAGATCAGAACAGTGGCGACAAGGAGGAGAAAAACCACAGCGCTGCATGTCACGGAAGCAAAGAGCAGAGGAAATTCCCCAGAGAGGAATGACCAACATTCAGATGTGGTACATTTCATGAAAAAAGAGCTCAAGTCAGCCAAGGGTGGATGCTATTTACCACCTTCTCTTAGGCCTGAGACCCATTCCCCAAAGATGCTCGTTAATATTTTCTTTCTCGAGCTTTAATTCATAATTTTCAACTTCTGTTTCTTCACAAGCTTTAAATCCCCACACAGCCAGAGCCCCCACCTCAGGTCTCTACTATGAAATCGAGTCCCTCTTAAGTGGAGTGAGGCTGCAGGAGCTCTGTGGGAAGGCAGGTGCCCTTTATGCATCTGCCGGCGTCAGCTGGAAGAGGAGACCCTGTCCGGTACTACGGGAGACAACTCCACCCCAGGGAGGGCACATCCCGATGCTTCCAGAGGAAAAAAGAAAAAAAAAAACCTACTGCAAACATTTATTGGCATCTAAGTGATTTCCTACATAATAAAATAACCTATTTTTTGGTTTCATGATTTCCTTTTCTTTTTCTAATTAAGAAAGTTAAGCTAATGCATGACCTAGATTCCTACTTTGGTCAAAGCCCTCTTTAACTTGAGCTGGGGCCTTGGGGATACTGTCCTGCTCAGTCTCTCTCTGATTCTCCTGATACGATGTTGCTAGGTTCCTTTTCCCATTACTGAGCTGACTCACAAAATCCCAGGCCCTGGGACAGGGTGCTGGTGGTGGTGGACACACACACTTCAGTAAAGCCTAACCTGTCCCAGTGTGGAGTAGAGCCCATGGCTCCCCTGTGGGTCCCCGCTGCCCTGGGCAACCGGCCTTTTCCCGGAAGATGCTGTACACCCACCATAATGCCAAGGCTTCCCATTCTATGTTTCCCACCCTCTTCTCCATCTGTGATCCTTCCCCTCCAGGCTCAGCGTGTCTCCTCCAGTCACCCCTGGCCATGCCCACTCTGCTCTCGACTCCAGGACCACTCACGGTGCTCTGTTGACTTGATGCCAGCATTTACTTACAAACCTCAACTGTGCCTGGTGAGCATCTTTAGTCTCTTTGTTGGCTTGGTATCCAAACTGTGTAAGTTCAGCAAGTTCTCAGTTGGTGAAAATAAAAGGTTCTTGATCTAGCCAGGTTATCATACCTTATGCTCAGAAAAATACATTTTTATGTTCATAAAAATATATTGCATTGTGGCTTGGTATCATAAATTTGGGCATACCATGAGTTACAACACTTCTTTGAGAAACATCATAATATGTTTGGCTTATAGAAAAAATAGTGATCTGGACTTTCAATTTCACCTTTATAAATGACTGCCAATATGATGGAGAAAATTTTTTCTTACATTTTGGGCAATTATAAATATAGTTACAATCTCGATGGTGGCTGACAAATATAGTATTAAGACAAGGATGAAATTCAGAGGAATAAACGGAAGAACACACAGAAGCCCCAGGTTGGCAAAGTAGTAAGGAATTAGCTGGCAGAAGACAGGTCCATCATCAATAAAAATCTTTCTTTTTTTTTAAAAAAAAACTTATGTTCTATTTGAGTATAGCCTATTAATGATGTTTTGATAGTTTCAGGTGGACAGCAAAGAGACTCAGCCATACATATTTATCTCCCTCAACCCCCTCTCCCATCTAGGGTGCCAAATAACATTGAGCAGAGTTCCCTGTATAGGTACTTGTTGGTTATCCATTTTAAATATATACATGTCCATCCCAAACTCCCTAACTATCCTCCACGCCCCAACAACCATAAGTTTGTTCTCTAAGTCTGTGAGTTACAACACTTTCTGTTTTGTAAATAAATTCATTTGTATCATGTCTTTTTAGATTCTACATACATGGGATGTCATATGATAAAAAACCTTATTTCTTGAAATCTATACTTTTATTTATTTATAGACTACCAGGACATTAAAGATGGTGATAAGGGGAAAAAGACAAATTCTGAGCTATTGTTTGAGAAATTGGAACATTATCATCACTTTTTACTTGTATTTTCAAAATTTTGCAAAAAAGTAGCAGCTACTATATGATGAGAAATTAATAGTCAACCACGAAAACTTTACTCTTAGACACATTACAAACAAAAGAACACCAAATTAACTCAGAAATTCTGAACTTAATGTGAAATAAAGTCTTTCATGAAAGGCAGCTACTGTTCACTTTTACATACATCCAACAGAAATTATAAAAAAATCATCTACACATTTGGGGCTATATTTTAAACATCTTTTACCTGCCAGATGAATAAAAGGAAAAAAAAACCACAATGAAATGACAGCCAATGGAAATAAAATTATAAATAAATGAGGGTGTGAATATGTTAGAAATTTAAGGGGTAAACTACTCTCTTTTTGTGTATATATAAACTAATGCTGGGTTCATGAAACATTAAAAAATCTATTCCTAAAAAGGTAGGCAGTAAAAATATAAAATATTAACGGTGATATTAATGCTTACAAGGGGGATTAAAAAAAAAACTGCTTTTCTTTTATTTAAAAAGAAGAGATGTGGTTGGAACCCTTGTTGTCCATCATCTCTGGATTTCTATGACAATAAGACTACCATAAATTTGGTCATAAATTTCTTCTAACTGAATTATTTAAAATAAAAGGAGTAAAGTGGCTAGAAAAGCTGAAATAACTTTAAAAATGGTAAAAATGTTCTGTTCTGTCCACAGAGTTCTTATACAAAGAAAACTGACAGTAACACCAACAATATGAGAACAGGGTCAGAGCAGAGTCACAGAAATGCCCCCAGCACACCAAACAGCTGACTCTGTAATTGGCTTCAGCATGTACTCTGGATTTCTCCTCTTTTGCTTTTTAGTTGTTGCTGTTGTTTGGCCTCCCTGCATGGCTTGTGGGATCTTAGTTCCCTGTTCAGGGATTGATCCCATGCCCCCCTGCCATGGAAACGCAGAGTCCTAACCACTTGCCTGCCAGGAAGTCCCCATTTTTGTTTTAACAGAACCCTCCTCGACTTGGGCAACAGTGAAAATCCTAACTTTGGGCCTAGTTTTCCCCTAGAAACTAATCTTAGATATTTCATCCAAAACCAGTTCTCAGGGGTTGGGTTTACTTTTACTATGTGCAAGTTTCCATGGACATGGGTATGTTTTTAACAAACCAAATAAACATATTTAGAAAATGCACATACTCACTGATACCATGAAATCAGACTTAAAGAGCTGGAAGGACCCTCAGAAAGTACCGCCTCTAAGGATGACTACAGTGGTTATTTATTTATTTATTTATTTATTTTTTGGTTTTAATTTTAAAATCTTTAATTCTTACATGTGTTCCCAAACATGAAACCCCCTCCCACCTCCTTCCCCATAACATCTCTGTGGGTCATCCCCATGCACCAGCCCCAAGCATGCTGTATCCTGCGTCAGACATAGACTGGCGATTCAATTCTTACATGATAGTATACATGATAGAATGCCATTCTCCCAAATCATCCCACCCTCTCCCTCTCCCTCTGAGTCCAAAAGTCCGTTATACACTGCTGTGTCTTTTTTCCTGTCTTGCATACAGGGTCGTCATTGCCATCTTTCTAAATTCCATATATATGTGTTAGTATACTGTATTGGTGTTTTTCTTTCTGGCTTACTTCACTCTGTATAATCGGCTCCAGTTTCATCCATCTTATCAGAACTGATTCAAATGAATTCTTTTTAACGGCTGAGTAATACTCCATTGTGTACATGTACCACAGCTTTCTTATCCATTCATCTGCTGATGGACATCTAGGTTGTTTCCATGTCCTGGCTATTATAAACAGTGCTGCGATGAACATTGGGGTACATGTGTCTCTTTCAATTCTGGTTTCCTCGGTGTGTATGCCCAGCAGTGGGATTGCTGGGTCATAAGGTAGGTCTATTTGCAATTTTTTAAGGAATCTCCACACTGTTCTCCATAGTGGCTGTACTAGTTTGCATTCCCACCAACAGTGTAGGAGGGTTCCCTTTTCTCCACACCCTCTCCAGCATTTATTGCTTGCAGATTTTTGGATCGCAGCCATTCTGACTGGTGTGAAGTGGTACCTCATTGTGGTTTTGATTTGCATTTCTCTGATAATGAGTGATGTTGAGCATCTTTTCATGTGTTTGTTAGCCATCCGTATGTCTTCTTTGGAGAAATGTCTATTTAGTTCTTTGGCCCATTTTTTGATTGGGTCGTTTATTTTTCTGGAATTGAGCTGCATAAGTTGCTTGTATATTTTTCAGATTAGTTGTTTGTCAGTTGCTTCATTTGCTATTATTTTCTCCCATTCAGAAGGCTGTCTTTTCACCTTGCTTATATTTTCCTTTGTTGTGCAGAAGCTTTTAATTTTAATTAGATCCCATTTGTTTATTTTTGCTTTTATTTCCAGAATTCTGGGAGGTGGATCATAGAGGATCCTGCTGTGATTTATGTCTGAGAGTGTTTTGCCTATATTCTCCTCTAGGAGTTTTATAGTTTCTGGTCTTACATTTAGATCTTTAATCCATTTTGAGTTTATTTTTGTGTGCGGTGTTAGAAAGTGATCTAGTTTCATTCTTTTACAAGTGGTTGACCAGTTTTCCCAGCACCACTTGTTAAAGAGATTGTCTTTACTCCATTGTATATTCTTGCCTCCTTTGTCAAAGATAAGGTGTCCATATGTGTGTGGATTTATCTCTGGGCTTTCTATTTTGTTCCATTGATCTATATGTCTGTCTTTGTGCCAGTACCATACTGTTTTAATGACTGTGGCTTTGTAGTAGAGCCTGAAGTCAGGCAAGTTGATTCCTCCAGTTCCATTCTTCTTTCTCAAGATTGCTTTGGCTATTCGAGGTTTTTTGTATTTCCATACAAATCTTGAAATTATTTGTTCTAGTTCTGTGAAAAATATGGCTGGTAGCTTGATAGGGATTGCGTTGAATTTGTAAATTGCTTTGGGTAGTATACTCATTTTCACTATATTGATTCTTCCAACCCATGAACATGGTATATTTCTCCATTTATTAGTGTCCTCTTTGATTTCTTTCATCAGTGTTTTATAGTTTTCTATATATAGGTCTTTAGTTTCTTTGGGTAGATATATTCCTAAGTATTTTATTCTTTTTGTTGCAATGGTGAATGGAATTGTTTCCTTAATTTCTTTTTCTACTTTCTCATTATTAGTGTATAGGAATGCAAGGGATTTCTGTGTGTTGATTTTATATCCTGCAACTTTACTATATTCATTGATGAGCTCTAGTAATTTTCTGGTGGAGTCTTTAGGGTTTTCCATGTAGAGGATCATGTTATTTATATGATGCTCTATTCCCAAGCAAACCCAGTGATGCAGGCCACACATCGCCCTTGGTACCCAGTCCAGTAAGAGCCACTCTGACTGTGGTTCTTCTGATGTTCTCCCCTGCGAAGTATAGTGGAGGACCAGCGGTGCTAGCATCATTTGGGGCTTGTCAGAGACGTAGAATCCTGGACTTCACTCAGAACTGCTGTCCAATGAGACCCCGGAAGTGGTGCACAGGCACCGGGGGTCTGAATACACTAGTTTCTCCTACTAAGTGAATGGAATATAGCTGGTGAGCACCTTCTCTTATCTCCCTAAACAGCTGTTAAGCAGTTGCCCTGGTCTTTTCTTTCAGTGAAATAACTAGTTCCCAGCTTTTTCTCACCCAGCCTATTGCTAAGCTCATATTCATCTTATGCTATTTTTATTTTTTAAACTTCACTGAGTGCCCTGAATCCTGCATCATTCTCTTAAGATACAGAACAAAAACAGTCTCCACAACACAATTCTGAGCTAGGCAAAAGCATTTCATCCCAGGGTAGGGGTCATTTTAAAACCTGTTTGTTTTTTTAAAAACAAGAACCTCTGGAAATATTCTGCCCTTATGAAATTTCAGAAACTCTGCTTTTATTATTAGTGAATTTGATAAAAGTACTTTATAATTTTAGATTTGAACAACCTCCAAAGGACAAAATAGTTCAGTCTGCAGCAAGGTCCTCGCTAGCCTCCAACCTGAACTCTTTACATGCAAGCCTCAAAACCAAATTCCTCCAGTTTGTTTCCTAATGTTTACTTCCCAGAACACACTGCCTGCATCCTTTATGTGCCCATGCTGACTCCTGCTTAGTATGCGAATTATCTCCCTGCCTTGGGGCTCTGTGCCCACCCAACTGGGTGAGCAGCACAATCACACAGGCCTCAGGGTCACCTGCGAGACACTTGCTTCCAGTGCTTTGCTAACCCTGAGATTAGCATATAACACAACTGTGATGTCTTTCCAGGGAATAATGGAACAACCACCTTCGAACTAAAACTTGAGCAACACCTAAGCCCCCAGGGACAGGTGGATTTTATCCTGAAGAGTCGGGGCTTGCTGCACCACGGCCACAAGAGCGAGCTGATTGTGTGTGTGTGTGTGGGGGGGGCGGGTGTGGTGGTGGTGGTGCTGGGCTGCTCTGAGCAGACCTGTGAGTGGAAACCCTCATCCCTTCAGAGACCAATGTAAATTCTCTCCTAAGAAAAAGTATCCTCAGTTTTAACCTCAGATGTTTCATTGACCAAGAGTAACTAGAACTCCCATAACTAGAAAGTAACTAGAAAAACTGGGGAATGGGCCACCAGAAGCAAGAGTCAGTCACTGATTTACAACTGCAAAGAATCCAGATACTGGAACTCCCAAATCAAGAAATGTCGAAACAAAGGATGAATGTCATGTTTAAAGACATAAAGGTAGAATCAAAAATAAGCAAACCATAAGAGACCATGAAAAATAATAAGGCAAACAGAACTTCTGGAATGAAGAGTGTAATTGGATCAAATATAGCTAAAGAGATAATTAATGAAATATACATATGAATAAATTATCCTCAGTGTAGTACAGAGAGACAAGCAGATGGAAAATGGAAGATGGATAAAGAAATAAGGAGGGTATGAGTTCTAAAAAAATCTAACGTAGAAAGTTAACGTGTCTTGCCAGAATCCCAGAAAGAAAGAATAAAGAAAATGGAGGTGTGGCAGTATAGAAAGATAATGGCTAAAATTTCTAGAACTGATCAAACACATGTACTGACAGATTTAAAAAAACAAGCACAAGATATACCAAACACCAAGTAGTATAAATAAATCAATTCACACCTAGACACACTACAGTAAAACTACCGTATAGCAGTTACAGAAATATTTCAAAAGCAATTAGAAAAGATTGCCTACACAGAAACAAAAATGATTAGACTAACAATCAGAATCAAAAAACTCAATCAAACTTGATCATATATACCACTTTCTTTTTCAAAAAACTTCAACAGCTTAAAGAAAAAAGGCCAAATGCTTCAGAGTCTAGAATTTATGACCCTCTACAAATCTGTTCCATTATTAATCTACTCTTCCAGTCAAATCTTCTGATACTGTTTTTTTAATGTGGTAACGTATATGAAACATAAACTAGACTATTCTGTTACCCTAAACACATTGTGTTGCTTCTGTAACCTCTAGGCCTCTGATTATACTGCTTTTGCCAGATGAACTGGCTTCCGGCCATCTCTGCCTACTGAAATGATACCTTTGTTTTACATTTTTTAAAATCTCTTGGTCACACTGCGTGGCATGTGGGATCTTAGTTCCCTGACCAGGGATTGGACTTGTGCCCTCTGCATTGGAAGTATGGAGTCTTAACCACTGGACCCCCAGGGAAGTCCCAACGATACCACTTCTCATCAACTCTGAAGCTTTCCCCATCACCCCAATTGAATGATCACCCCATTTACAGTACATGCTAGCTCATATTAGTTATTAGTCTACATATTTTATTTTCCAACTAAACTGCAGCATCTCTGAAGGCATATCCTCAGTCAAACTGATTTTTGGATTCCACTCCTTCTCTTACCTCCTGCACTCCCAGACCAGTAAGTGATATAGTTTGAATACATGAAAATGTGTCAGGCACCAAGTGTTTAAAAGGATAAGATTGACTTCTGGCCTAGGGCGGAGATAACTCCTGGAACTCATGAACTCTGCTCTCTGGGACCTCCTGAGTGCTCACCTGTTCTGGCTGGCAAACGGTGCCTGGTCTATTGGCAGAATGCTCTCAGGCCAGGGGGCGGTCTGATTTGGAGGTGCTTGTTGTTGGCTATACTGAGGGCCCCCCATGTTCATCTCCAGTTCAGATGGCCCTGAAAAGGGAGAAGAAAACAACCCCTGAATCTTACAACTTGTAATTAGCGAAATGTCTGTTTTGGAATAGAAAGAGAAATACCTGGCTGATAGAAAAGACAGAAATAATAATAATTAGGTAGAAATAATAAGACAGAATTTTTGTTCTGAAATGGAACAAAAGGGCAATAAACAGCAAGGCTAATCACCCACTTTGAGACTCTAGATGAGCAGTTCCAAACCCCTTGTACTCAGGAATTTTTACGCTAAGTCACTTCAGTTGTGTCCGACTCTGTGCAACCCCATGGACTGTAGCCTGCCAGGCTCCTCTGTCCATGGGATTCTCCAGGCAAGAATACTGGAGTGGGTTGCCACGGCCTTCTCCAAGGAGTTTTTATACTCTTATTAATGTACAGGCTTTTGTGTAAGTGGGATGTATCTTACTGCTATTTACTGTATTGAAAATTAAAACTGGAAAATAGAAAAAAATGATTCTTAATTCATTTAAAAATCATCATAATAAATCTACTATGTTATAAACAAAACTTTTCTTCCAGTAGTATTGAGACATAATTGACATACAGCATTATGTGAATTTAAGGTGTACAGCACCATGATCTGACTTACATACATCATGAAATAATTATCACATTAAATTTAGTGAACATCCATCATCTCAAGTAGATACAAATGAAAAAAAAGAAAAAAAATTCTTTTCCTTGTGATGAGAACTCTCAAGAGGATTTACTCTAACAACTTTCATATATGACATACAGCAGTGTTAGTTATATTGATCATGTTATACATCACATCCCTAGAACTTATCTTACAATGGAAGTTTGTGCCTTTAAACCAGCTTGCCTTTCTCTGCTCTCCCCTACCTCTGGTAACCACAAATCTGACCTATTTTTCTATGAGTTGTTCATTTGCAACACAGATAAGATTTTTTTTTTTAAGCCAACTTTATTATGTATCCATGAGAGAATAATAATATCTTTATATTATTATGAGAATAGTTTTGGTCTTGCAGATTCCCTAAAAGGGCATCAAGGTCCCGGACATAATTTTGCGAAGTGCTGGTCTTAGTAAGACAGGAGTAGAAAGAGGGCTCAGACAACTCAGACATGCTCTTTCTTAGAAACTCTTTGTAGAGGTTTAAAGCTAATGCATGATATGAGCTCTTTAATGATTTTATTATCACTGTCTATGGACTTGTCTTCCATTACTATAGGTTTTCTGTTGAGTTCACAGCTTTTATGAGTTTATTAAAAATCAGAGCAATTCAGCTACACAATGAAGCTCATAGAGCCATTTTTCAAGCTCAAAAGCTATATGTCATTCACGAAGAAGGATGAGGATAAATGAAATTTCTGGACAGAAAGGATTTACTATGATGATTTTTAAATGAATGAATTAAGTATTTTAGAAATTTCCCAGTGTATTTCTGCATGGAAATCTGGCCATTTTTAGTATTTTTCATGCAAGTCTCAAATTACGTGAATTTACCCTTGGGAATCATGCATTATTAATTGGAAGTACACTCTCCACAGAAAGGCAACATGAATGTCACCTCAGAAACAATAAGCTAAAATGTGCTGAGCAATTAAACAACTAGAAGAGAAAACCGATGCCAGGGTGGGATGACCATTCTGCATTATTATGTCAAAACCATCCTGGCATCTTTCTGGTAATGACTTAGCGCTTACTCATCCTGCACTGGGCTTCCCCAGTTGCTCAGTGGTAAATCTGCCTGCCAGTAATGCAGGAGACGCAGGTTCCATCCCTGGGTCAGGAACATCCCCTGGAGGAGGGAGTGGCACCCACTCCAGTAGGCTTGCCTGGGAAATCCCATGAATGAGGAGTCTGGCTGGCTACAGTCCATGGGGTGGCAAAGAGTTGGACACAACTTAGTGACTAAATAATAACAACATTCTGCACTATCTAAGTATATGAAAAAGTACATAAACATGACCTTATCTGAATTATGGCAACGGGCAAGTGGAAGGTTAGTATGTCAATATTAAGAAACAAGAATGAGCTACATTAAGTTTAAAAAAAATCGTTTACTGAGATATAATTGACATACTATATACTTAGCTCACTTATAGTGTATGATTCAGTGTCTATTAGTGTAGTTGCAGAGCTGTACAACCATCCCAATGATCAATTTTAGGACGTTTTCATCCTCCCACCCCCAAAAAACCTCATGATGTAATTAGGAGTTACTCTCCATTCTCCCCACAAAGCCCCAGCCCTAGGAACCCACTAATCTTCTTTATCTACAGATTTGCTTGTTTTGGACATTTCATATAAATAGTATCAAACAATGTGTCTGATCATTGATTTTAATAACATGTGAACTGTATCCAACAGAATTCTAGTGATCCTTATATTTTCTGAGTTGCTCTATAAGACCTTGCTCTTTCAGTGAAGACCTGGGAGAGTCTTGTTTAACAGTCTAGGGTGAAATGTGCTGTGCTTAGTCGTGTCTGACTCTTTGTGACCCCATGGATTATAGCCCGCCAGGCTCCTCTGTCTGTGGGATTTTCCAGGCAAGAATACTGGAGTGGACAGCCATTTCCTTCTCCAGGGAATCTTCCTGACCCAGGGATTGAACTCGCGTATCTTACATCTCCTGCCTTGGCAGTGGATTCTTTACCACTGTGCCCCACCTAGTCTAGGGTGGTGCCCAAAAATCTGCATTTTTAGGTCCTGATGACCATGCAGAGTTAGGGACACTGCTGTACCGTTGAAATGCTTTTTTAAAATATCATCTGTATGATATTTCTAGTGTTACAGTGTAATCCACTCCCTGCAAAAGTTGAAATCGGATAGTTTCAAACAAAAACGAAACATCATAAAGGTAGTGAGTTATCTTATCTTACTGGAAAACCTGTAATTCTATGGGCCTGTGCAGAGATCTTCAGCAAAGTCCCACATATGATAGCCTGACATGGGGCAGTGGGGAGCAGTGGCGGGGGGTATTCTCTAAACCGCAAATGACAAGCCTGACAGAACTTAAGGAGCTGTTCCTCTCTCCTTCTAAGAATACATCAAATTGAAGAGCAGAGTACAGGAACCACCTTACCCATATTCATGACCTGAGGTTGAAGCATCTGTCTTTGGCCAGGCTGGCTGTTGGGTCTCATGGGGATGCTGGCTGTTGGGTTCCGAATCATACCTCCTTGGATCGGCCGGCTCATGGCATTGCTGGTAGCAGCACAGGTGACCCTCACGGCAGGACTCTGGGGCGCCCACTCCCCAGACGGCATGGTGGGCCGGGCAGCATTGCTGCCAAGCATGCCTACAGGCGCAGCAGAGAAGACAGAGGTGTGGTGACTGGAAACATAGTCAACACGCAGGAACACGAGACGCTGTTATTCTACACGAGACAGACAGTTGTTCTTAATACACAGTTAACCCAACAGCTCACGCCCTCGCCGGGCCAGATGCGAGCCTTGGGTAAGAAACACAAGCCGGCAATTACTATGAAGTTTTTCACAACACAGACTTGCCACTCTTTACAGTTCGGAAAAGCTGTTAAAGTTGTTCCCATATGTACTTAGAGACAGGTGCTGTGGCGTGTGGATAACCCCAACTTCCTTCCTCAGGAAGTGAATCACATTAGCTGATATACACGTCATTGCTTTACTTTCCAAAAGGGAGGTGAGGCCAAGAGAAACAAGGTAAAAACTGATAATCAATCTTCTAATTCTAAACCCAAATCACAGAGAATATCCCGTGAAGCCTTGGCCAGACTTTAAATCACAAATCCCTTTCTGAGCATTACAATTTGTTAAGCTTCAAAGCTGATTGAGACAGCCTTGGGAGCCGGGAGAATGAGAGCATCTTTCCCCTCTGGTTCTTTGTGGTCACGCCAAGGAAGCGCCGGCCGCCTCGGCGTGCCTGGACCACCTTGTTTCTGGTGATGCAGATCTAGAGTGGGTAGGGACAGATTTGTAAAAATCCTCTTACGCTTGAGATAGTAACAGCTGCGCGACCACACACACCAGCGAGAGGAGCGCACACTGCCGGCAGATCACGTGCTTGCTCTCTCTGGCCCCAGGATGCTGGCGATGGCCAGACACGGGCTAAAACTTGGTATCCTAAAGGGGAAGAACCCCAAGTGAGGACCCTTCATTCTGAAGTGTTTAATAAAGGATGTGCAACAGTTCTGCTTTCAAAGATGTGACTTGCATTGACTTTAATTATGATAAATAACTGAAAACAGGGTATATTTCCGAAATGGGGAGAGCATGTATTGTGGGTGGTTTTTCACTGGTGAAATGAGAATGTACCTCATCAGGACAGTGAAGAGTTAAGTGTAATTAGACTGAACAAGTTAGGACAATATTATATTAGTACATATTTTAAAAACCATTTGAAGACTAGACTTGAATGATATAAAGATATAGGAGAAAAGATATTTTCTTTTTCAAAAAATCTATTATCTAATCAATATAACAAGAATATATAAAGTCTAGAAAGCAGAAGGGAAAATAATCCATAATTTGAAATATTAATGTAATTATAACCAGGGTAGTCTCTTTCTTTTCTTTTCTTTTTTTTTTTTTAAAGCAAAGCACAGATATTGCTTGATCTTCATAGTCTGGATGCCAGTCATCCCCAGGCTGCCTAGATTTGAATATAGGTATGTCCCCAAATTCTTAATGTTTCTCCAAGAACCCAGACGTTGCATTTCACTGATAAGGAGCCACTTTTAATAAACTATTGGCTCCTTTTCTCTGATAGAATTTCATGTCAGTCAACATTTTATGTATAAAATCAATACTTTATCTTAAAAATAATATAAGATTAATATGGCATTGTTTCTGCAAATAAATAAATTAGTGATGTAGTCAGTGTCTGGCACATTTAGTAGGCACCCAGTAAATATTTGTTGAACGAATAAACTATTTTAACACAATATAGCTCACATTTCCCATGTGAACTGCTTACCAACAACAGAAAGTTAAAAGAAAAAAAAAATCCATCTTTTTTCTTTCAACTGAACTCTTATTTTCACTTATCTGAATGGAAATCTGATTACAGGGATGACACACTAAGCTAAAAAAATGCCAAGAATTAAAACCTATGAATATAAGTTCTTCTTATAACATGTTTCTTTCAATGCCTTTGTCTGCAGTTATAAATGGTGAGCAGGACTTCATTAGAACGCTCAGCATCCTAAGGGTGCAAGATACCCAGAGGGTACAGAACACGGTGGTTATAGCCATCAGTGCTGCTGCAACGATTCCTAGCCTGAACCGGAAGGAGGTTTGGGAATATGGCAGCTGCTATGGGGATGACTACCACTTAGGAATATGCATGGGAAACTTGGCAGACACCTTAAGCCACAGCAGGTCAAGGGTCAAACTAGATCACAGGCAACCTTATACATTTTAAAAAATGGAGTTCTTGGATCAGCTACTATTAGGTTAAGCACACTACCACTTAAAATTCATTTTCTTAATTACTATTTTTCAGAATGAGAACTGCTATTGTTACAAGTATAAAAAGGTTGGTGGAATTTTATACTTACATTCTGAAATTCATGAAACACAAATCATCAATTAATAGGAAGTTTTGGGGTTATCCTGGGTTGGAAAGATCTAGAGAAGGGAATAGCTACCCTCTCCAGCATTCTTGTCTGGAGAATTCCATGGACAGAGGAGCCTGGAAGGCTATAGACCATGGGGTCACAAATCGGACACGACTGAGCGATTAACACTAACACACTTTTGGGGTTATCAGCAGATTATCACAATATTCTCCATAAACCACTACAAGGTCTAAAATAGTAACTGGAACAGTAGTGAAATAAGCCTTTACTGTAGGATTAGCGAGCAACTAGAACCCTTGTGAAAACAATGATCACAGCATAAAAAGGTCAGCCTACCGGGAGGCTTTCCAATTCTTCACATACCATGCTCATAGTGAAAATCTGCAGAATTTTCTTACATTCAAATGTGTTTCTAGCATAAAAAATTTCACACGAAAAATTCTATTACTTGGATGTGGAGGAATACATCATTAAGTTGAATAACCCACCGATAAAAAGTTAACAGCGCATTTGAGCCCTTACCTGTGCTACTGTTCCCTAAATTTCCTTGGTTTCCTATCATCCCTTGATTACCCATCATTCCTGGCTGAGGTATCACTGAGTAGGGACTACTGTTTCTGATTGGTGGGAAAGGTCCAGCACCCGTTGGGCTTTGCAATGTGATGTCAAGTGGGAAATTCTGGTTTGGCAATAACCTGCCCAGTTGCCCTGGTCGTGGGTTATTAAAAGCTAAGGAGAAAACAAATGAAAATTGAAGGTTAATAGAGGATAATGGAAAATAGTAACAGAAGCAGTGTTCAGGGGAAATGTCGTTTGTAAAATCACAAAGGTATGCATGTCTGGGACCAGCTGCTTATTAGGTAAAGACAAATTCACAGGCAAAAAAAAACATGGGGCGTCCAAACACAGACTTGCAATCTAATCAACACGTCTCTAATTTACTTCTTGACAACCTCACAGAGCAATAAAGCAAAGGAAAAAAAAATAGGAGAACATGTCTATTATTTACTGTATATTTTTCTCCCCAATATCAACTTCTAATATTCAATTGTATTTGCTAAGTAAACTACAAATATGTTTTTCATACATTATTTGAATTTAGAAATACTGTTTTGTCACAGCTGTGAAGCCATAAATATCTCCAAATGCACCAAACTTGGACACATGTGGTTTGGACTGAGACTGTCATATTTTAACTGGATTTTCCTAGGAAGAGAATTAGGCTAAAAATGTCTATTCTCATTGAAAGTTAGAAGTCTTTAAGTGTGAACTCTGGTACCAAAAGTCAGTATTAAAGCTCTCAGGCCCTGTCAGGTCCTGTTAAATCTTCTAAAGGCCTGTTAATTCTTCTAAATACATATTCTTTGAATTCCAGATTTATTTATATTTGAAATGGGTTCTATGATTAGTTTATAAGAGTTTATTGTGTAGTAAGCGCTACATCAATGCACTATACTACCAGACAGACAGTTATTTGGTGTTTTTACAAGAACAAAGATATTGTGGATTACAATTCATAGAGCAAATTTACAAAATAATATCAAGCAGTTTATTTTCTCTGAATGATATAAACACAGCATGAAACAGAACATTTAAAACATACTAACATCCTTAACAATCAGTAAGAGAAATAAAATATTTAGAAGAATTATCATTTGGAATGAAAATAATGGATATGCTTAATCTGACTTTCTCAGGTTTAGCTACCTGGATGCTATTCAATAGTCTGAACAACACCAGGAGGTACAGAAAGGGGAGAACTTTCAGTAACTCCTCTGGGTCTTAAGCATAAGCTCGGTAGAGCATTTGTTATTCACGTCTCAACTCTCTGACTTTGTGATCTCTCATGGGCCATAAGCAACATTCCATTCCCAAACAAACTGGCAGGTCTGACACATAAGCAGCATAAACTCTATTTTGTTTTACCCTTTTCAGAAAGATCAGGAATCACTTTAAGAAAAGGTCTGTTAATCAAAGATATGTTGTAATTTGGTTGATGGTTGCCATTTCTGATTTGAGAACAGATGCTAAGCTTTGTGGAGAAGGCAATGGCAACCCACTCCAGTTCTCTTGCCTGGAAAATCCCATGGACGGAGGAGTCTGGTAGGCTGCAGTCCATGAGGCTGCGAAGAGTCAGACACGACTGAGCGACTTCACTTTCACTTTTCACTTTCATGCATTGGAAAAGGAAATGGGAACCCACTCCAGTGTTCTTGCCTGGAGAATCCCAGGGACGGGGGAGCCTGGTAGGCTCCCGTCTATGGGGTCGCACAGAGTCGGACACGACTGAAGCGACTTAGCAGCAGCTAAGCTTTGGGTCAAACTGTATCAGAAGAGGGAAAAATCATTATGTTCATCATCTGAGCACTAAAGAAGTTCTCTATCTTTCTACAAGATATATCCCTCGTTCAGGAAAGATATTTTCTTCTCCTAAAAGCTACTGGATAACTTTAGGGAACTACGAAGTTTGTAAACCAAGTAAGTGTTCACACACTTCACTAAGTAAAGAAAGACTTCATCTTAAACCTACAAAAACATAAAATAAAAGGGAATTCCCTGGTGGCCTGGTGTTTAGGAAAAGGGGCTTTCACTGCTATGGCCCAGATTCATCCTCTGGTTGGGGAACTGAGATCCTGCAAGCTGTGAAGGATGAAAAAAAAAAAAAGCAATACAAACTGTATCTTATAAAATAGTCTAAGGTCTTCTAGCTTTATATCACACTAATTAAACTCAAGATGCATTTGGAAACCATTTCTGTGATAAATTTCCATGTAAAACTGATATTTATATGAGGATTCCAAAGAGATAGGACAAGATGTTTTTAATGTGTATAGCCCTTTCATGTATAAAGATTTACAATTCTGGTTAAGAAATTTTTACTACTGAGTGTATTATTCCTAAAAAGTCAGCATAACTTTCTAAGTTTTTATCTTTTAAGTGTTTAGTCTTGTATTAAGACACATAAAATCTATTTTAAACTCCATTTCTGAAGACAGTAACTGAAATGAAGAGAACTTTTATCCAAAGAAACTTTTCCAACATCCAAAGAACTTTTATCTACGCAGATCAGTCTCACTGTGTTAACTCAACCACAAGTGCCTGCAGAAAGGCCACGTTGACTAGAATCCACTGACTACTGTTTTGAAGGGGCGGGACAGTAGATGGTGCTATTTGACCATAGAAACTGTGAAGTGACTAAGCTGTTTGCATCAGATTTCAGTAATCCGTTTCTGATGGTGATTACATGGGAATTTCTTGGCATAACCGTCAACACCCCATACTCACTGCTCTGTGGGATTCGCATCGCTGTTTTCTGGCCTCCGACAGGTGTCACGGGACTGCTTTCAGCCGTGAGTTGCATGAGGTCATTGATGATGGCTTGCTTGTCAACTGATCCAGCAGGGGCGCCTGGCCTCGTGTCCGGGAAAAGCTGCGGTAATTGACTATTCTGCAAATCATCCAAAATCTCCTCCAAGTTGTCCAGCTCACTGCCAGGCTGCAGTTAACAAACAGAAGAGTTTATCCAGTCCTACACTAAGAGTGGGCACCGCAGGCCCATGTGCAATTACAGCCCTGATGGATACAAGGAACCAGAGCCAAATGAGATGCGGACACATGCGAACCTCAGGCCTCACTGTTTATTGATCATCTTTAACAACAACAAAAAATTAAATTGACAAAGGACAAATAATTTAATCTCCTGCTCCTTAATTTCCTCCTTGGTAAAAAGAGATGACTGAATTAGAAAGAAAGCTCTCTTCCAGCACTGGGATTCATTGGCGATTTATAAATTCCCCTTTATTTTATGCTAATAATTCAATTAATCATGAGTATGAGTATTTCTAATTAACCATGGGTGTACTAGGATTTATAGTCTAGGCTCAGGTTTAGTTGTTAACTCGCTTGAAGAAATAACAACAACAAAAAACGGGTGGAAAATATGATCCAAGTTTACACGAAATCAGTATTTAGTAAATGGTCATTTCCCTTTAGAACTTTGTTTTTCTTTTCTTTTTCTTTTTTTTTTTAAGACCAAGAGGTAAAATGCACAATGAGCTTGAAGCAGCCCTGAACCGCTCAGCCCCGTCTTTTCCATTTGAGTGGTGTTATTTTTTTTACTGCTTACACTTTCAGTTTCAAATGACACTGGTTTTCTCAGTCCTCATCAGCTTAGGGGACAAATGCAGGGAGACAGGAGGTCATTTCCAATCACTGCATCTATTAATTTGACTTTACAGAAGCTGTAAACATGTTTCTTACGGCTTTTCCCTTTACTGAAATACCTTCCTTTCAATTATCAACATTAAAATAATACAGTATGCAGCACCACTATTTCATAGCTAGCGCTTTTCTTCCCGAGACCTCAACTGAATTTATGTTCTTTCAAGTAGAACCTATCTGGGTGCCAAGTATTTAAAATCAGATGGTGCCAACCATGCAAGAAAATGGCTAAGTTAAACCCCAAGATTATTTCCTAGTGAAGAGAGTGGTAAGAATGATTTTCCTGATGTGTAGGTGGAAAAACACAAGTTAGGTAACTTCCCCAAAGTCACTGATGGACTTTCAATCCTCGACCATGACTAACCCTTTTGTCTACACTAGCAATTCAAATGATATAATTTACTTAAAGTGGAATGGCTTATAGTTTTATTCTACACACAAGAAGCTGGACTAAGTGTTCTGCAATTTATGGCAAATGTAATATCTACTAGGAAGTCTTTTTACTGGACACAATTTCTCAAGTAAGAAAGGATACAATGAAGTGATATTTTATTGGACTCTTTCAGTCAACTAGCTTAGCAAGAACTTGGCGATCCATTTTCCAGGAAATTCCTAATGTACTGTTAGAGCAATTATAAGACCATTTTCTAGTTAGTTTGGCCATGTGTTTCTTACAAAAGAGGCAGGGATCAAATATGGGAGAGCTACATCTTAGGTCAGGGTTAGATTCTAAAGTTAGAATGCTATAGTATGGGCAGACACAGACAAAGTGATCCTCAGAACTGCTCAGGAAGGAAACATATTTTATGTCCCCCACCCATGGCAGCACGGCCAGTGAGTGAAAGCACACCACTGCCTCTCTGGCTTTACTCCGAACTGATGAAGTCCCTGAGGGAACTACTCTGCGCTGGAAAAGCCTGCAGCTACATTTTCACACCATCGGCGCTTCAAGGGAACCAAAACCAAACCAAACCAAAACAGAGTCAAGTCTGTTGAACGGTGGGCAAAACTGCTCACACAACTTAACCATTTAATAGATACCTATTCTTTTTTTTTTCCTGAATCTGTATAGACAATTTTGTGAAAGTTAAATATATGTGTAAAGTGACTCTGTTGGAAAGCCATCTTTATCATGTTTTGCTGAACACGTAAGGTACAAACAGGAGTACAGTATCAACACCTAACGCCCTCTGAGGACAGTGTCTGGAACACAGCAATGGACACTCAGCCAACATGGTTCCTTCAGCCACTTAAACCTGTAATTAAAAAAACTTCCCAGAATTAACTCAATTTCTAGCAAAATTCCCATAATTTCTCAGAAAAAAAGTTTTATAAAAACTGACAAATATCCTTATAGTTGGGTCTTGAAAATAGCTATGGACGTAAGAAAGAGGTTCTAATAAACTGAAGTTTATTAGCGAGTTTCCCTTCTACAGTCGGATTTGTGTGGAGTATTTTAAAATTGTGTGTGGAACAGTGAGAGGGTGGGTCATTAGAAGTAATAAGTAATTTCTTGAGAAAGCTTTGCAGATGCCTTGAATGAGAACCACTCAATACAGATTTACACAAATGATGATAAAAATACTATATTAATTTCCTCAATGAATGCCCTTATATTTGCTCCCAATCCCAGATGTGTGTAAAAGAAAGCTTTTACAGTACAGGTTGATAGTCTGGATCTAGACTCCTACATTTCTTTTTTACCTTTACTCTTTTCTCTCAAATAAAATGACACTTGAAACCATCTTGAATAGAAAAATAACCATCATAGTTTCAAAGAGTTCTAATGACAGGACTTGTGGTTTTTCATCGTGATTTATTCTAATGAGTTCAAAATAAGGCTAAAATTAATCTCTTTCTCTACATACACACACACACATTAAAATACATTTGGATGGTTTCAACCAAGTTTTTGGTTCTTTATTTCAAATCATCTGCTAATTTTCATTCAGCTCACCATTAGAAAAATGCATTATGAAAATTTCCCCACTAGAGTTAATACTGCTTTGCTTGTGTTTATTTCTTGTCTGTTTTTGGAGTACACATTTAAATTAATCTGTTTTAAATTTACTTCAAGAAATTATCTTCTTCAAGGAGAGTATCTACATGCCTTTGGCTGCCTAGCAATAAACTTTGACAACTACAGGCATTTTCTTCTGCAGTCACGGAAGTTCTAGAAGGGGTAGATTTGATCATGCTAAGTTTCTGATCAAACATTTCTTCCCTCAAGTTTTTGTTAGCTTTAATTCTCATCAGAAGTTCTTCTAGCTCCTTTCTTAGGCATGATTTCTTCACAAGACAAAAAGATTAATGCCTTCCTTTAAAACGCTTTGCCAAGATACTTCAAAGTTTTGCTTAGGCATCTCTTCGAACGCTCAAATTAGCCACATCAATTTGAAGAGCTAGTTTAAACTATTTCAGGCAGAAAATGAGTCAGAAAGATTTTTGTAAAAGTTCTACAAAATGAAATTGGACTTGATTTCTATAATTTTTCATTTTCCTGGTTTTATGAATTTTTCATGTGTCAAATCAACTTGTTCCCTGAAGGAAATATAAAGAACATATGTATTTTAATGATGTGTATTCTAATAAACTGCAAAACACTGTTTCAAAAAAAATTTTTTAAACTAGTAATTTTACGTTTGCCTGACAGAAAATTGCTTTTAAAAATGGTAACACAGTTCTACCAAGTTTGGAGGGAAATTTTCAGGCCACTACCAGTTTAAAATACGGTTTGCTCTTCTAATAGAGCCAAATAGCAAGGAGAAATTCTCTACGGACTATTTCTAAACCCTCATCATAAGTCACCCAGTAGCATTAAGAAAGCCTAAGAGTACCATTTAGTTAGTATTCTTTACACATGCTCCCTTGTGTAAATAAGTATATAACTTAAGTCAGTGAACATATTGGAAATTTTTCTGTCATTGTTTCCTGTTGGTTATGAAACACGGTAGAAACAAACGTTGTTTAAATACTCTACCCAGTGAAGAATGCTATTTTCAGTGTAACAGCGCCATTGAAGTACTTCCTGCCCTTAATAAGTTAGTGATAGGTTAAACACACACTCGATAATAGTTCTTTTCTGAGTCAAAATAACAAGAAAGTTAACTGTGCAGTTCAGGCTCGCTAGCAGTTTATCTTACTAAATAAAAATGTGTTGTGTTCCCTTGAAATGAAAGAAAAGTCTTAGAGAAATGTGCCTAGAAATCAACAGGAGATAGAATCAATCTATGTGGGAAAAGTGAAGGAGGGAGAGGAGTGAAAGAATCCTTGTTTTTTTTTTTTTTCCCTTAAAGTAAGTCATTCTAACTTTGATCTAAATTTAGGTAATGCATACTTCCTGTGGTAACCTTTCTTTTCAAGCTGCAATGTTTTTGATGTTAAAATTGCTCTGAAGCAGTATTTTTGGAGTGGAGTTTTAAATGGGAATGGATAGAAGGTAAAACCATGAACTGGGTTTCATTAAGAAAACAATACTGTATGTCTGTGTGTATGCCTGTATGTGTCCATTCAAAATGACAGATTTGTGCAGATAATACTCTGTGCTTTAAGTTCTCAAAATGAGACAGTTTTGATTTTAAAAATGTTCTTATAAATACCAATTAGAAACTGCAAGTGACTCAAGGACTTAAAAAAACCCTCCTTTGTTAGCTTCTTGTATGAAGCTAATGTAATCATATAGCTAAATATAAAAATGCCAAACAGCGCCCCCCCTTTCCAGACCCTTTACATCCCTAGGGCCTCAGTCTAGGGATAGAAATAAATTCTGTTCCTGGAGGGAGGGACCAACCACTTAGCCACTCAGCCAAGGTGGACCTCGTGAGTCACCATCTTGCCCTCTAGCGTGTGTCAAGAAACCTGAGTGACAGTATCTGTGCCTGCCACTCTGAACTGCCACTAGCCCTGTGTATTCTAATCTAGTAAACCTCAGAAGATTAAAACGTCTGCAGCTGTCAGTGTGGTTTTACACGACACTGTATTCAAGATACGGTTATTAGGTTTCTGCTGAGTCCCCATGTAATGATCTCACAGCATCACAGAGTAGCCGTTGTTGAGAACTCCGCACCAACAGCTAAGTTTAAGGATTCATCACCAAAGGGGTTTACACGACGACGCTGTTTCCCTCCTGAAGGGCACAAAGCCCTCACAGAATGGTAGTAGTGGAAGATGGACAGAAAACTCCGTGCTCCGGACGCAGGAGGAGCCCGGCTGTCAGAGGATGTGTGGCCTCAGTCCCGCGCCAGGGCCCATCAGGCATCTCCACCCTAGCGCCGCCCCCAGGCTCACCTCCACCTAGGAGGTCCCTGGGTGGTCAGGGGTGCTAACTGCTCCTCTTCCCATGCACACCTGAAACAGCGACACCTAAAATATCCACTTAAGTCAGTGAACCATTTTAATAAGTAAAGAGGTTTGGGCAGCTTCTTCACTTCAAACCCACCATGACTGAAGGCAGTGCTCCTGACATCGTTAACGCAGCCAGTTGCTGATTCCCCAGAAAGCCCCTTATACCCAGCCATTATTGCCAGTAATGACTCATTTTTTTAACATAAACAAAAATATTAGACTGTCAGCATTTTCTCTGTGATGTCACTACCTCAGCGTGTCATCAAGGATGAATTAGAATATTATTTTAGCTATCCTGGGTTTTTTTTTTCAGGGAATTCGTTTCTCACGTAAGAACAACAGAGAGTAGCACCTATTATTTCAGTTTTGCACTTATGTTTGATATTTGGTGGCTCAATTATAAGACCCAGGCCAATTCTACTTCTCCTCTCCTCTTTATTTCCCCTTAAATAAGTTTTTACTGACGGCCTAAGAAAGTCTTCAGCATCAAGCATAAGTCCTGGCCGAGAATAAAGATAGTAGAATGATTTTCATTAAGTTTGAAAACCAGACAGATTCTGATCTTAAAAAGAGAGAAAAGTAAGTAAGAAATCATTTACTTAAGTCTACTCTGACAAAACCCACTTTTGAGGAAGTGACTGTTTCCAAGTGAGGTGTCTTCTGATACCAGGGGTTGGTAAACCCTAGCTCCCCTGTGCGCAAAAAGCTACTCGTTTCTGTATGGCCCATGAGCTAAGAAGGGATTGACAGCTATTCACAATTGAAAAAAATTTCAAAAGAAGAATATCTTGTGACACATGAAAATTGTGTAAAATTCAAGCATCAGTGCCTGTAGATAAAGTTCGACTGAAACACAGCACGGTCAGTTGTTCCCCTAGCATCTAGGATTGCTTTTGTAGCCCTCCAGTGGCAGAGCTGAACAGCTGTGATACAGAGTGTGTGGCCAGAAATATTACCATTTGGCCCTTCACAAAATAAAAGTCAGCATCTGCTCTATTCTCTGCCAGCAAAGGTCCATATAGTCAAAGCTATGGGTTTTCCAGTAGTCACGTATGGATGTCAGAGGTGGACCACAGAGAGGAACCACCAAAGAACTGATGCTTTTGAATTATGGTGCTGGAGAAGACTCTTGAAGAGTCTCTTGGACTGCAAGGAGATCAAACCAGTCAATCCTAAGGGAAATCAACCCCAAATATTCACTGGAAGGACTGATGCTGAAGCTAAAGCTCCAAGACTTTGGCTACCCGATGCAAACAGCTGACTCACTGGAGAGACTCAGATGCTGGGAAAGATTAAGGGCAGGAGGAGAAGGGGGCAGAAGAGGATGAGATGGTTGGATGGCATCATGACTCAATGGACATAAGTTTGAGCAAACTCTGGGAGATAGTGAAGGACAGGGAAGCCTGGCGTGCTGCAGTCTGTGGGGTCTCAAAGCACTGGACACGACTTTTAGTGACTGAACGACGACTCCATTCTTTGTTAGGTAAGAGTGCTTGGAACTCACGACCTCAGTGAGAATTATTACCTCTGTCTCAAAGCAAGAACCACCAAGGAGAAGGCTTATTTTCATCCAGTCCCCTGAGGCCTCAGCAGGCCCCTTGTGGAGAAATCCTTGATGGTTGTGAATTAGTACCCTCGGGAGAACACTCGACAAACCTTACCTGGTCACTGGGCTCGAAGCTCATCTCCTCCTTCTCAGTTTTCATAGCTATTAATTTCGTGTTGCTGGCAGGGTCCGTCTTACTGTCCAGTCGCTCAAGTTTGGGGGTGATTTCTGGTAAACCGATATCTTTAGTATCGTCCTTATCGAGCAGATAGCGAAGTAGTGCATTCTCTTTCTTCTTGGGGCTCACTGGCTCCTGCTTGATGGTTGCCTCGGACCCAGGAGCTGTGCTGCTGGCCTCCTGGCTCAGCTCCTTGCCCGTGGCTTCCGCTGTCAGCTTTGCCAAGTCCACAGGGGAGCTGCTGTCCTGCAGGAGTCTGTGCAAAATCTTATGCTTCTCCTTGAGCGAAGTCCCATGTGTTGACCCGGGGCCGGGCAAGCTGCCTGTGGAGTCCTTGTTGGTGTCTGACAGAGAGCTGGGCAGCGGCGAGGGCTCTATCTGGTCGGATTTGGTGGTCAGAAGCTGCAGGAGTTTGGTCTGCCCCTTGTTGTCGAGGAGTCGGCTCTGCCCGTCAGGTCTCTCATTGCTCCCAGCAGCAGGCAGGCCAGCCTCACTGGGATCCTTCGGCTCCCCAGGGTGGCAGCTGCTCTCTGCTGGCCCGGTTGGCCCTTCTGGGGGCTCCCCGTAAAGTCCAAAACAGTCTTTGGAGTCTAAGCTCCCCATCTTGCTGAGCTGGGGGGGATTCATATTCACTGGGGAGTTTTGCAGATTGCCCATTTTGAGGTCCGGGGAGGCCAACGACGACCCTAGCGAGACCCCGTGCCCCTCGCTGAGGGCCTGCAGCGCGTTGAGGGAACTGTTGGTGTAGCTATGGCTATTTCCTGTGCTGCTGCAAACTCCCACAGGGGAATGCAAGCTTCCTGCGGGGGAGAACTGACTGGGAGGGATTCGAGGGCTTCCGGCCACCCCGGGGCTCATGCGATGCCTTGGCGAGAGCATGGAGCTGGGCTGTCCTGGATTCAGGCCCGGGCTGCTTTGAGAGGGGCTGTTCATTTTGAGTGCATAGTTACTACCCTGAGGAGTGGTTGCTTGCATGCTCGACACGTGGTTCATTCCCCCGGAACCACCGAACCTGCCCATGGGCATGCCCATCTGTTCTTTTGGGCCGTTCATGGGGAAGTTTATATTGCTACTGAGGGTCATATCCTGACCAGGGTTCCCACTGCACATGGCCGGGTGGGCAGGACTGCTAGAGCTAATTGGATTCAGTGGCTTCCCCATCGCTTGTCCAGTCAGATCCGGATTCATTACACATACATTCTGCTCTCTGTAAGATGAGGAAAGACATATAAGATAAAAGGGAAGATACTGAGCAAGTTGTTATTAATTTTCAAAGATGAGATTGCTTCATTTCTTTAAAAGAACGGACGACATGGAAGGAAAAGAAAGATAATACTTTGATGAAACCATCTGCAATTACGGGCAAGACTGAACATGCAGCATTTAGGACCAAGAGGGATGTTTTCTAGTCCATTCATTAAGATGTCTGTGGTTTTACAGAGGGAGTTTGTGTTTAAATTTGACTACTACCATATTGACATTGTATTTGCTAGACAAGACATTAGCAGGGTTCCAATTACATACTATACCTTGCTCATTAACTGGTATGTTATCATGAATAACTGAGAGCTTGTACTGTCTGAAAGAAATGACCCAAGCAAGCATAGCTGTCTTCAATTATTTGCCAGAGATTACAATTCGTAACAAGAGACCCATCTGTGAGCCTGGAGCTTGATGTGGGCTACTTGGCTCAAGATGAATAGTAAACCTTAAGAGGGAAAAAAAACCCCGCCCCAACTATTCGAAACTCTCCAAGTTTTCGAGCCAACAAAGTTACCCAAAGTGTTGGGAATTCGGTTACCTGTCTAACAGGTTCCCTGCCTGGGTTCCCCTAGAAGGCCAAGTGAGCACCTCTCAGATCATATGCGAGGAGCTGCAGATCATTTACTCTCACAGGCCACCCCACTCCACTCCTGCACTCAGGGCAGCTTTCTAAGCTGGACGATTGTCCAAGCCGTCTGAGCTTTAATTTACAGCTTGGCAGTCACTTGTGAGTTACCAAATGCGTTCACAAATCCAAACAAAACAGGTTTCACAAATTGTCAAACATCAGCTTTCGGTTGGGGGGGGGCAATCTGGCCCATCTGTAATCACTTTCAGATTGTTTCAGTTCGAGGTCGGATTTATTAAGAGTTGGCAAACAGGGCTGCTTGATTTTAATTTCTAAATAACAAAGTACATAATTGAGAAGTGTAATAAAAGGGAACTCTAGAGCAACTTTATATATCTGCTGATAGTACCTCATAAAGTTTTATACAGCACACACATAAATATTTACATAACTTGAAATCCAATCATTTCCCTAAATTTGTGCTCTAAAACAAGATGGTTTATGATATTTACTTTAAAAATCAACATTCAATTTTCCTCACTTATTTTTTGGGGAAATGTTTACTACCTTTCAATTCAAAGTCTAATGCAAAAGGTTAATTTAAAACTGAGAATAACAATCTAAAATACTCTTTTCTAAGTATATGTATATTTGAAAGTTTCAAATCTGAACACATGGGAGCAGAAGTCATTCTGTATTCCTGCCCTGGGAAGTGATCTGTTTTCCTCCTCTGATGTGACAGGCAGTCATTTCAAAATTAGTGTGAATTTGTGTCCTTCTAGTTAGGTTTTAAAATGCACTAGTATTGGGAATTCCCTAGTGGTCCAGTCGTTAGGACTCCCAGGTTTTCACTGGTGAGGGCCTAGGTTCGATCCCTGGTCAGGGAACTAAGATCCCACAAGCTGCATGGCTTGGCCAAGAAAATTAAAAAAAAAAAAAAAGTATTAGTCTTAAGGCTAAAGTTCAAAGTGTAGCCTTAATTTGAATTTCAGTATCCGAAGTCGTCTTTTAGCCAACAGTTTACTTATTTTTCTCTGGTTATTTTTTTTTTTTGATGTGAACTGTTTTAAAAGTCTTTATTGGATTTGCTACAACATTACTTCTGTTTTGGTTTTTCAGCCATGAGGCATGTGGGATCTTAGTTTCCTAAACAGGGACTGAATGAACCCTACCCCTTGCACTGGAAGTCTTAAACCACTGGACTGCCAGGGAAGTCCCAATAACAAATCAATTTATATTTACATCACTGGGGTTGGTCAACAGAAATGTCTACCCAAGCTGACAAGCTCTGGGATAAAATTTGCTTTGGGAACTTGGCTTCCTGAGCTGGGCAGGGGAGATCGTGTGTCAGAACGAGGCTTACCTGTGCAGCACATGCAAAGATATCACAAGCTGAGGTTCGTTAGTAGTCTGAGATCGGATGAGCTTGCTCTTCGTTTGGGCGGCCACGAGGGTGCCGTCAGACAAGGAGAAGCGGTAGATCTGACTGAATGCCAACCCCTGTCTCAGCACTGCAGGCGAGCAAGGAAGCAGAATGCATGGTTAGAAACGAAACTGGGGGCGGGGGTGGGGCCAGACATAACAACAGTAATCAACTTGGTTAAGTTTAATATTTTCCTCCCAGCAGGTTGAAGAGAGTTGTAAGTAATACTTTATGACAGAACATTATCCATGATCCATTTTTAAATGCATATTTATTTTTCTCTCAAGATGCCAATAATTTCAGTATACTGGGTTTTCTTCCCCCCAAATGAAGTTTTGATCCCCCAACCATGTTCTTTTAAAAATCTTCAGGATCATGGTAAGATAGAGTATAAACAATTTATTAGCTCAAAATAAGTTTTGCAACGATTTGTCTGAAACGTTAGGAAGTAATATGGTGTTATAAACAGGATTACCTCTAAAGGGTACAATGTGCCTTTAATTTCTCTTTAAACTAATACAATAGTAAATATTATATAAAATGTATGACACTGAATATATCCTCTGAATATTCATCTTGAAGTTACAAACTATTTAATCTATTATATCCTAGTACCATTCCCCAATTTTGTTTCTCAGTGTGTAAGACATATTATTTCTGTGGTCAGGACAACAGGAAGTAAAACATAAACAACCAGAGGGATCTTTTCAGAGAAAAAAGAAGGCTAAATAGAAAACGGAAATAATAAAAGCACAACTCTGAGTGACACGGAATTGGTTCAACATCTGGATAATGACATCAGTTATTTCCATTTTCAGGACTACAGCAGAAAACATAACACTAGGCTAAAATAATTTCTCTAGAAATTTCAGATTCATCTTTAAAACAACTGCATTTTAAAGCTGTGAAATACTGCATATTAAAAAAAAGAACATTTGATTCGGCCACATGGTTTAGTTACCTTACCTCCTAAGCCATTTTAAGATGACTGCCATTTTTTACCACATAATCCTCAGCACAAATTTTGTGGTGGACTAGTCAGTCCCAAAGTGACCAGGTACATTCATCATTCCACAAAATTACCGAAAGACACACACACACACACACGCAGGTACTGACATACAATGAGGATTCAGACTTTTTGGTAAAATTTCACTTTGACCAATTTCCCTGGTAAACCGGCCCCCCTGCTCCCCCACACAGTTCCAGGTAGGGACACAGTATTTAGGTATCACTTTCTGCTACCAACTGTTGCATGATTCCTCTGAAGTGGCAGTACTGGAAACAAATTACTGTACATATGTGCATCTGGGTTTCCATGTTCAGTATGCCAGCCAACGGCAGCAGGAATACCATTTTTATAATAGGACTCGTATTTCCAGTGGCTTATAATTTCAGAATTTTATCCGACCTTGGCAGTGATCCTTGGAGATTTTCCATTACCGTCTGTCTACATCAAGAACTTCCACCAAGTAGATTTGTGTCAGCAAGCCCCTGAATGCATTCAGGAAGCTCCTCCATGTAAACAAAGTCTTCCGGTAGATTTTTATTCAATACTAATGATTACCTGCAATCCGACTTATTTCATACACTTGGATGAAATGTATTTTATACATGGTAGAGTTTCCTTTCAGTGGGTCCCCTCTGTTTAAACCTAGCACTGTGCCTAGTACGTATTTGTAAACCCTTGTGTAAGGAATCAGGAAGCCATAGGATTAAACATGGGGCATTGCTACTCAGAGCCCAAGGACACTGAACAAGGTTGCTGGGGGATTTCTTATTCTTTGTTACTGTTCTTTTTATTTTAAACCAGATCTAGTGAAATGGCAGGTAAGTTATTTATTTCTGTCAAATGTGGCATCTTTATTCCCTCTTTTTCTTTCCCACTTAAAAAATGCTGGAAGACACAAATGGTTGGATTCAGTGCTTATTTCTAAGAAATGTGGATGAAGAAGAGAAAAAGGATAAACAGGATGAAAAAAAAATAAAGGTTATTTACCATGACTTGTATTTTTTCATAAGCAATCTTAAAAGCATAAACTTTTTAACATACAAACACTATTGATAAATGCCAGAGTTTCAAACTGTGGTGCTGGAGAAGACTCTCAGGAGTCCCTTGGACTGCAAGGAGAGTCAACCAGTCGATCCTAAAGGAAATCAGTCCTGAATATTCACTGGAAGGACTGATGCTGAAGCTGAAGCTCCAAAAGTTTTTGGCCACCTGATGCATAGAGCCGACTCATTCGAAAAGACCCTGATGCTGGGAAAGATTGAGGGCAGGAGGAGAAAGCGGGGACAGAGGATGAGATGGCTGGATGGCATCACTGACTCAACAGACAAGAGTTTGAGCCAACTCCAGGAGATAGTGTAGGACAGGGAAGGCTAGTATACTGTTGTTCGTGAGGTCTCAAAGAGTCGGATACGACTTAGCAACTGAACAGCAACAACAGAGTCATGGATGCACCTTAAATGGAAGATGACAAACTAAAATTGCATTGTCAATACTGAGTTATAAACTTTTCTGCAAATGTGGAGACAATTTGCCAAACCCAGTTACAAAGCACAGGGCCCTGTACCTCAAAGGCAGCGTGGCTCTGATGGAATCCATGCTGGTAACCAAGTGCCCCAACCAGGACATGCGGGGCCCACGAGAGAAGGGTCAGAAGACTGGAAGTGAAAAGTATCTCCCTCCACGATGGAGTCCTTAATAAGCACTAGAGAAAGGATTTCTTTTTCTTTGTTCTCACCAACTTAGCAAAAGACCAGAATGCACCTGAGAAAAACTGATGCTGCAGAACAGCAGTGGATGCAGTGAGCGCAGTGAGGCGGAGCGATGGCCAGGATGACCCTCAGGTCCCTCCAGGGCTCACACTTCTAATCGAAGGCTCCCGGGTCCGTGTCACCTGCGTCAGCTCCCCACTGACAGCATGGGAGGCAAACACCCACGTCCCTGGGTGGACCGTGGGGATTGAGCGGCCCACAGGAAGGGGGCCAATGCCAGGCAGAGGCCTGGTGCTCAGAGAGGGCTGCTATCATTACTGAAAGACGACTCTGACATTGTGGGCTTAGCTCCAGGTGTCCTATTAACCAACTGTACGACCCCAGACAAGTCATTTCATCTCTTTCTAGAAGTGATGTCTCTTTCTAGACTTCATCTGGAAGGTGGTGATGGTGGTGGCGGGCCTCAGGATCCCATTGTCACCTCTACCAGGAATTCACCTGTTCTTGCAAATTTCCTTTCATTCTTATTTTCACAGTATCCTTATGATTCAGGTGTTTTTTTTTTTTTTTTTTTGCTATTAGAGGGGACCTGAGAGCACCGTCTTACATGTCTAGAAGCCGGAGCATTGAAGAAAATGATCTCGTTCCCTTTCATCTGCCTTTGTGAGAGGTTATCATCTTCAATTTGACTTCCCTCATCACGCTCTTAGCCCTACAGTTCCTCCTATTCCATTTCCCTTCAGATGGCGACGGTCCTGGGCAAGAGTCACCAGATTTAAGCCCCCAGAGTGGGTTCAGGAATCACTGTTGCAGAGAGAGTGCTCATCAGAAGGGGTAAGTCAGCAAGATGGACTTCAAGAAGGGTGTCACTGAGAGACCGTTACCTTCATGGTGATGCCTCTTTGCGTAAGACACAGACTCCCCCTCGTGCTGTGTGTGGAACTTCTGGATGCACCTCCTCACCAGGTCCTCCCAGCCTGGCTTCATGGCTGCCCGCATGGTGCTAGTGTCCAGGGACGTGATCTTGCCTAGTAAACAACAGTGAGCATTTGACCTACACACTGATCCATTTTTTAGAGAAATAGTTAAATCTTAAAGGGATAAAAATTGATTTCTTTAGGAATAGGTAGCATAAGTGCGTGGAGCAGGAGGGTAGAAGGTGAGAAGTGTCCCCCCCACCCCACCTCCAGCTTCTGCCCCAGCAGCAGCTGCTATGCTCAGCTTCTTCATCAGCTTCTAGACCCATTCCTTGCGTTGACAAACATGTAAGTATTCTAGAATGATTTCTTTGCCCTTCTCTGCTGAGAAAATTTACCTTGGAGATCTTGGCGAGTAGTGAAACTTTCTGATGAGGGAAGAGCCGGTCTCTCCTTCATGGGAACTCTTCTAGCCACACAAATCAAGCAGGACTGCAAATCTTCAATCACATACATTGATGGTTATCATAGGAGCCTTTTGCAGTGTTTCAAACAAAATCAAATGCACTTATGACAGCACAACCTTGTAGGTCAGTAAGGGAGAGAGCAACGAGACACTATGTACCTCTGGTCCTCACCTGGAGTGGGAAGCAGCTGGGGGAGGTTGAGATATGGGGAGCTGAGGATAAACTGCTGAAGACACATGACATGTGATGAAAGCGCATCTGCCATACTATAGTTGACCATCCAAAAGCATCTCCCCAGTGGTGGAAATGAATGGAACCCTTTCTTATTAACTGGCTGATATTAACAACCAGCTAAATTCTTAATAAAGCCTACGAATGATGACAACCGAAACCATCAAGGGTTTTCTCTTTGAGTTTTAGGTTCATTAAGATACAGGAAAACTAGATATACCTTCTCCTGAACCATGTTGAAGCTCCTACAATGGCAACATGCAATTTAAAGCAAAGTATATAAACAGAGTCTAGACTCAGATTCAGAGAACAAATCCTAGAAAATGCAGTGTGTCTCAAGTTTAGTTTCTTGGCCATGGCTAGGATCTCACACAAATGATGCTAAGCATTTATTCCTTACCCTACTTCAACTGTTTTGTGTTTCTGTGTTCACTTCTGGAGATCAGGGAGGATGTGTTTTATCTTGTAACATGCAGAGCACACTGCAAGCCCTTTCAATTTCAAAAGTGCTGGATAAAGGTTGATTAAAAAGAAGTCTCTTCATATCTTATGTCACTGATTTTAAATTTGGGAAAGAATGTCTTTAAACATATCCATTAATAGTGGGTATCACAAACATAAATGTAATCCTCATCTTCAACATAATAAAAGCTAAATTTTTGAGCACTTACTATGAGATAGACATCTTTCTAGCTGCTTTATAGGTTACTGATTCATTTAATCCTTTTAACAACTATATGAGGCAGGCCCTAGCATTATCTCCACTTAACAGAGGAGAAGCCAAAGCATGGAGTTTCAGTAACTTACCCAACATCACATGAAATTTTGGGGAAGCAAGGATTTGAACATGAATGCACCATGGCTCAGAAACCCTACTGTTATGCTATACTACGTAAACATTCAGAATCAGATTTTAAATGGACAAACATGTTGACATATACAGCACAAAACCATAAATTAGCTCAGCTATAGAATATGGCTTTAGAATATTACAGATGAATTAGCAGCACTTACTCTGTTGCATACAGGAGAATAAAATAGCTTGACATTCCATCTCTACGTAAAAATTTAATTTTGAAAACTATGTATCATCTGTGACAGCTCAATTACTTCCTTTCCAATAAAATTTAAATTAAAAATTACTTACATATTTTTTGAAAAGAGGATTAAATATCTATGCCAAGCATGGTACAGGCATGCTCATTTAATCCTTATTACACTGAGATACTGGAACTGTTGATTTCACTGGTTAAGAGAATACGTGGGTGTTCAGAGAGGTTGAGAAGCTTGCCCATAGTCAGCGCTGATACGCAGCTGATGTAGGAGCTGGCCTGTCTGATTATAAAGCCTGCAAAGTTTCTGACTGATGGGCCTCGGCTCTTTCCCTTCTGCTACACACACAGGAGACCGTATTCAGCACTGTCCCATATCATAGACAGCGACAGTCTCAGAGGTGTAGAGCAATCTCCTCAGAAGGCATAGGGCTGGACACTGTATCAGTATCTCTTTAAAGGGAAGCACCTAAGAGCTTACAGTTTGGAACTGTTCTCCCAGTCCCGCTCCTATCTCCATCCTCTCTTATTCTGGATGCAGCATCCATAGACAAACCACATAAAATTCATTAATCCCTTGGAAGTATACAAAAGATGTTCTTTGTACCATGGGTGTTTTCCAAGGTGTGGCTTGGACCTTGCTGCAGATGTTCAGAGATGCCTAGGATCCCTGAGAGGTTCAATACTAGTGGAACTGCTCTGGCAGGGTAGCTACTAGCCACACGGTGGGTATTTAAATGAAGACTTAATGAAATAGACAATTTGGTCCCCAGTTGCATTACTGACATTTCAGATTCTCAACAACTACCTGTGGCTAGCAGTGGCTGTGCTGGACGTTGAAGATACAGAACACTGCCATTGTCACAGCAAATTCTATTGGATAGTGCTGTTTTAAAGACTTGATAATTAAACTGATCACAAGAATCATTAAGTAGGTGAAAAGAATGAAGGAACTGCCTCTAAATTTTCCTTTGTGTGGCCTCTAGTTTCAGATTATTAAGTGTGAAAGTAGCAGCACAGGAATACATGACACTAACGTATCTTAGAAGTGGCCCCTACCTTCTCCTTCTTCTTTGATGGACTTTGGTTGAGAGACAGCAAAGCACTGCATAGTTTCATATTTCTGATGTGCTTCCTGGTTGTCATGACCTTCCTCTTCTGATTCAGGTAAAGGTTTTACCAGCATCCGACAATTGAAAGTATGGCTGTTCCGCCTGGGAGGTTCGCCAGACCAAGCTCCCCCGTTCACTGAGCAAAAGGCAGAAGCAACCCAACAGGGTAAAGAAACTAGTGTCAGACTGGCTTCTGCCAAGTTATCAAAACGGTGTAGGAAACATGCAGTGATTTTACTTTCATATAGTGTTTACACTTTTCTAAGTAACTTCAAAATCTATAGGGGGAGGAATGACTGGGTGAATTCTTGGGAAACTTCGTGGGAATCTCAAATGTCTTTCACACTGGTTACTCTTCACCCGGACTCTTTCCCTTCAAGCTCAGGCCCTGATTTCTCACCAGCCCCCTCTTACCCATCCAACTGGATCTTTCATGTTGCTGAGCACAAGATCTGTCCCCGTCACTATCCACACCTGGTCCCACATGGACATCTCTGTACCTGCTACCTCATCTAAAAGGTCAGGACTTCTCCATGTCCCCTACCTACATGACTCCTGCCCCAAGGCTTGAGGCCCTCTAGTTATGTAACCAGCAACTCTAGGCATCCCACACTGCTGCTTTTTACTGACCCCTCTTCCCTAAAACTTCACCAAAATTTGAAGTGTATAATCTGAGATTGGGCTGTATTTTTTTTTCTTCATGTATATTTCTTCATTAAGACTGAAATAATCTTGAGAATATACTGCTAATGTCATTTATTCCTTTTCAATGAAATACTACTATACTATGTCTTCTATTTTCTTATCAATACTTAGGAATCTAATACCAATATATTAAACATATATATTAATGCAAGAAAAAGGTGATGTAAGAGAAGACATTTTTTTTTTGAGATGCATTAGAGAAACCAAAAAGAAAAATAAAAAAGGGCCAGTCATAAGATAAGCAAAGCACTTTCAAAAGTCACTAGCTAGAAAACATTTGAAAGACCAGTTAGATCCCACAATGCTAACCCCACAGACACTGGGCTGCAGAGGCGGAAAGAAAGAAACAAATCCTAGAGAGAAAAAGGAAATATCAAGTTAACTGCAAGAAACTGTTTTACTGAAGGAACCACAGCTAGCTTTATATAGACATCTGAAAAGTTTATTTTACCATCAATATTCTTAAAAGCTTATTTACATAAAGGAGACTACATAGAGTAATCAAAGAAAAAAGACCTCTTATTAACTCAGGTTAATAAGTAATTTGAAAGTATAAAAAAATACAATATAACGTAAGGCAGAGAGCTCTTTAGACAAGTGAATAAATAATAATAGTGAATTAACAAGTACAGGTCCTTTGAGGAAGTCATAAAATTACTGAAGAGATTTGAAAATACTAGTTATTTGAAATAAGAAATCCCATTTTCTTGTTCATTTACTAGAGAATATAATAAAAGGATCTCACATTTTGTATTACTGTTGCAGTCACTTTAAACAAAGGGTTATCCTATTAAAAGAAAAGCTAGCCATAATGGAATGTGAAAGGACCTTTTCCTATTTACTGTGGTGACAATGAAACCAGCTAGTATAAACAGTTTTAAGAAAAGGAACAAAAATTTTTGCTAACTCAGGACTTGACTTTATTCTCCACTAAAATATGTACTTCTTTTTAGCCATGAAGATGTTCTTAGCATCATCAGCTTAAGTGAGAATATTAAAAAAGAGCACTTAGTGAGTGGGAACAGTTATGCTCCCCAAGCAGCCATTGAGGTGGGCCCATGCAGTGAATCACCCACTTTAAAATATGGCCCTTTATAATCATGGACACTTTTGGTCAAGATGAGGAGGGCAGGAAGGGGCAGCAGTGGGTGGGGAAGGAGGCAGCAGACCGCCATGCCACCTGCAGAGCCACTGAAGAGTCTGTGAAGCCAAAGAGCCCATTTCGGGCTCCCAGGCTAAGAGCATCCGAACCGCGACACACCACTTGTTCCTTCACATTTTATTTTTAGAACGTCGTATACACCCACATCATACTCTTCACAAGCCGGGACTCAAAATAAACTCAATCTCAAGCTTCTCGTGACCTTCTACTTCTTAAGTGGTCATGGAGAAAAAGGACAAAACAGAGTTGGCTGGCACTGGATAGGGTGGGAGGCAATTGGGCACTGTCTTGAAAAAAAAAAAAAACCACCAAACAAACCCCATGAAAATAGTTGCCATATGACTGCTTTCAATCTGAAGCCCTTTCACTTACTTTAAATATAGGGTCAAGACGATCATTCATAGACCAATATCTACAGATGGCCTTTTCTCCATGACTTCTAAGCTTAAAACATTTAACACAAGCATCTCTTAAAACACTCCCCAGCTACTGTTATCCCCGACTGACATGAAAGACTTCTGTTTCACCTCCCGCTGGCCAAGATGATGTGTGTGGGGGTGGGGTGGCGTGGGGTGGCAAGCAGAGACCCAGACGACATTCATTTACCTATGGACTTTGGCAGCAGGTTTTTGACGAATTCAGTGTGGTCCCCAACGTGCAGAACGCTATAGACGCTTTTGTTCATCAGCTCTTCCTGGTTATACCTTAGGTACTGTGTCACATTCTCTGAAACAAACACAACGTTGCCTTCCAGGTTCACTACAAAGAAGAACCCATCAAGGGCCTATGGGAAGAGGCACAAACTGTGTTAGAAAGACTGCAGTGGAAGGTCACGTGCAACTGTTACGAAGGGAACGGTCCTTTTAAGGGAAACATGATTCACTCATGGAGAAGAAAAGAGATCACTCTCCCACCTCTCCTCGCATTCAGAAACAACGAACACATTTTTCTTGGTGAGATGGTTCCACCTTAGAAAGCAGGACAGAGCCTACATCAGGGTTTCTTGTCATAAACTAAATGACAAACACTCATCCTGTTACTTCATCAGGAGATAATTACTGCCACGTTAAGAGTATGAAGGCATTTATCTGTATTTTCCAAATGAGACGGATGTACTCCGCAAGGCGGAGAACAACTCGTATGCTACTGATCCAGTTCAGAGCGATTACTTTTCCTTGGTATAGTTCCTCATGGAATACAATGCGAGGGAGAAGGCACTGATAATTTCCCACAGTTTAAGGATAAATGCCAAAGAAAAAAAAATCAGAAAATTTTGCTAAGCTGCCAAGTCTTAAATGAAAAGAGCTGAAAATGATCTCAGGCCTTTTCAAGCAACGTCAGTCCTTTACTGTCTGGTGTCAGTGGGGGAAGGTGCTGGGAAGTGTGTGTCTGATGTGGCAAACCCGCCTTCCTGGGGACCTCAGGCTGAGACTACACAGGGCCTTGAGGTTCAGGTTTCCAACCCCAAGGGAAAGAAAGTAACCGATTGTGCCTGGCTGTATTTCTTTATTCTCTAGGTTGTTAAGATGCAGGTTCCTAAATCACCCAGAGAGCAGGAGCATTTTTCCTGTGACGGGTGCATGGTTCACTTTGCTTTCATCCCGAAACAGATTAGGGAAGGAGATGAAGGGCTGAGGATCATTTCAGGAAATAACAGTAGATATCGACACATTTACTGAGCCTTAAACACACTGTGACTTTTTATTTTTACTTATTCATTTTTTTGGCCGTGCTGTGCAGCTTGTGGGATTTCAGTTCCCTGACCAAGGATCGAACCCGGGGCCCTCGGCAGTGAGCGCGCAGCGTCCTAACCATTGGATTGTGAGGGAATTTCCTACTGTGTCATTTTAACATTTACAATTCTGGAAGGAATGTTTTCCCTTTGCCAATTTACAGAAGAAGGAAAAATTGAGACTCAAAGAGGGTAAGTGATTTGCCGAAGCTCTTGCAACCAGAGCTGGGGTGCAAATCTGGGTGGACTGCCTCCAAAGCTTGTGCTTTGATTCCCAGGTGGCACAGAGTTCTCCCCAGTGTTGACCCAGAGCGCCTTCTTGTCACGGTTGCCTGGACAATGCAAAGTCTGGGTGCTCAGTGAGTTTCTCTTAGTTCTGCCTCCTTTCCCTTTTTGATCCTTATTTGCCAGAGCTGTTTTAGAGATCAGGGAGTGATTAGGACTGGATGAGTCTTGATAGTGACCAGGCATTCCTTGGATCAGGGCCAAGGGGTCCACCCAGTTCATGCCAGTTTCTTCAGGCTGTGTATTTACTGGTTTTTCACATGGATGTTTCATGGACACACCAATATAACAATGTGCATGACTGGGGCATAGTGTTTTACTTTTTCCTCTAGTTTGCTTTTTCCTTAAGTTATTATTTAACAGGCTCCTATGCTGTGAGCTTTCTTTGAAATAGTTCATCTTTAATTCTATTTTCATGACAAAACTACACACTCTCTCAAATTAGAACTGACCACAAGGCACCAATGAAAAGCTCTTAAAATATATACACATATGTGTGTATGTATATGTGTATATATACATATATGTATGTATATATACACATATATGTATGTATGTACACATACACACATACATGTATGTATATATACATATATGTATGTATATATATGTATACACACACATACACACACACCATTTTAAGTTCTTCTTAAATGTTCATTGTGGTGTTCCCACTGGTGTAAACCATGTGCAAGCCAAAGCAAGACTGTGTAAATAGCTTTCCATGATAGGTTGGCATCAACTGTTGGAAACCTTATGTGAGTGTGTGCTCATGTGTATATGGGTATGTGGGAAGGGAGGTCAGGAAGTTAGTCAGTTGATTAGTTATGTACTAAGTGTTCTTTTAAACTCACAGCTTTAAATATACCTTCAACAGGGATTGTCATGATAGTATTACCTACGGGTCACTTTTGGAAGTGCATGTGGCTTCCTACTGCTTTATACAATGGTAAAGATATAGTGGAAAGATGAAATTCTTTCACCTTATAAAACTATTTGTTTTCTTAAAGCTCACTATGATATGTTCTCATGAAAAAAACCTGACATTTAGTTTTGTTGCCTAGCAACTACTATGCTATGATGTAAGCATGAGTGTGCATCTATGCCTAGAATGGCTCAATGAGAGCAAGTTTTCTCTGTTTAAATTGTTACACGTTAACAGGAAAAAGATGCAAATGCAAACCTTAAGTCTCTAGATTCAAAGCATTACCTCTCACATGTTTAGCACTGAAGTCCTGCTACACAGGTGTTTGCTCAATGCACTGAATTCTCAGAAGACTATTTTGCAACAGTGAAAATGTGGATTTGATCTTATGAGATAAGATCCGTTGACATCTAGCAATCTGATTTCTGCAATTAATGAGCTTGCTCTCAAAGAGCTTGAGTCATAGCCTTGTGGTTACTGCCAGCATCTCTTTTCAGAAGCCTTGAAAATCTTCCCAAAAGTTTCCACCCTACTTTAAGTCACCCCAATGTAAGTAATAAACACAGGTATATGGGATTTTCTTAACTGCAATATTTAAAATTCCCCATCATTTCCAAATGAGTTTTGTTTCCAGTTCTTTCATCGAATTCTAAGAGTCCACCTAGTTAAGGGTTTTCTCAGCTGCTTCTAAGAACCAAGTAGGAAGCAGCACTCTCTGGCCTTCCAGCGCCTTGTCAGCTCTGGAAAATCAGGTTAAGTGTGTTTTCACTTTTTCTCTAAAAATTGTCATCACGTGTTTTCAAGCCGGTGATGAAAGGGAAACAAGCAGGGCCCAACATAGGGTCCTTTAAAGTCTTTTGGTCAGTAGGGGAGCCCCAAGGGTTGAATTTTGTCATCTCTAAAAATAAAGACTGGGTCAGACAATCTTTACATTTTCTTCTGTGTCTCCCTAGCCCCATTATACAGTAGATTTTCACAGAATTAGACTTTCTAAAAATAAAAATCATCTTACGCGCCAACTGGTTATCTTTGCTTTAAAAATCCTAATTTCTTCTATATGTGCGACGGCTGCCAGTGAAGCAATTCTACAATAGCAATGCTGCAGACCTTCTGGCCATGTGATAATTTTCAATCTCATCATATCATCAGCAGAGTAAATTATCCTGAGAACTGACATAATTTATGTCTCAGGGCTTCTCTGCTTCTTGTTATATATTCACTGACATTTTTTCCCCCTCATCTTACCATAGCCTACCTCCTGAATTTTAATTTTGGAATAGGTATAGCAAAGAATCTGATGCTTAACACTGTACTGGTTAATAAAATAAGAAAGGGGGACTTAACAAATTCTAGATAGTAGTCTGATCATGAAAACTCCTAAAGTTAATAAAGAAATGGCAGTTAATTAAGAAGAAGGAGATATATGTATACTCACAGCTGATTCACACTGTTGTACACCAGAAACTAATACAACATTGTAAAACAATTACATATGATACTCCAATTAAAAAAAAGTTGGACCCCCCCAAAAAGAATGGTGGTTAAGATCACCCATTGCAGTGATGCTTATCTTAAAATTTCTGAATATTACTTCAATTTTTGTCTTTATGAAATCAACAATCTAGATTTATGTAGCATAAATAAAAAGTATAAACCTCCATTTGGTCCTCAAATTTTAGCCTGTATACATAATTATCTGTACTTGTACAGGTGAATATCTAAGAATTCTGGCAACATTTCAAAACACAATATATCATAGAATTTAACAGGATGTGTGAACGTGAGTGCTTGTGAAATGAATGCTCAACTAGCACTTAAAGTTGGTCAAATTTATATTCTAATCTGGTTAATTTAATTCTACATTATCCATCTGAAAGGTATGTAAGCTGGAACCAGGAGTAAATTTTAGATACATATTAGTAAGCTCAGGAGGTCAGCAGTACTTCCATTTTAAGAGTCAAAAGTAAATGTGGATTAGCCTTAAATTATATTCACTTAAAAATGAATTTTTTTTTTTAAACTTTTTATTTCAGATTGGAGTTTAGCTAATTAACAATGCTGTGATAGTTTCAGGTGGACAGCCAAGGGACTGAGCCACACATATACATGTATCCATTCTCTCCCTCAAGCTCCCCTCCCTTCCAGGCTGTCACATAACATTGGGTAGAGTTCCCTGCGCTATATATAGTAGGACCTTCTTGGTGGTCCATTTTAAACACAGCAGCATTCACTGAAAGATTAAACGGAATACTGGGAAGATCAACAGCAGGGTGAAATACCTCCAGCATCATCGGCCCCAGTGCATCCTTGTCAATGACCCCCTGCCCGGTAGACGATACGTCTGACTTCTGCACTTCATCGATGTTGGCAGCTGCTGCTTTCTCTGCAACAAACACGAGTGTGAATTAACTGGTGTGCTATTTCAAGGACAGAGTGACACAAGAACATTTTTATTGTTATGACTTCAAAAAAAAATCTTCAGCAGGATCAGATCAGACTGTAAAAGAGTTAGAGAACATCCCCGCTGCCATGGCACGGGAGAAACTGCTGGAAGCGGGAGCCAGAACATTAACTTTTCACCTCCAAGACCTGTGGCTCAGAGCCCCTTTCAGGCTGCTGATAAAATGAGTTTAGAGGTTTCATGCCAGTCCCCAACAAGCTTTTTTTTTTTAAAAGACTGCAAAACTGTTATATATTGCAGCACAATTTGGGCTTTCTGCAGACTCCCTAAGCAGGGATGACTGACCGGGAGTCTGTAGTTCAGGCTTCGGGAGAGAAGTCAGAGATGCGTCTGAAGGAATAAAGAGTCCTGACCACTGTTGCTGCTTCCACGGGACACTCCTGTGGCTTTTGGACTGTCCCACCTCTCGTCACCTTCACATTTAGAATAACCAAAAAGACTGGCCCCTGCCTGGAGGAAGGTGATTAACAACATGAGGCAGAGAGCGAGACACCCTATCAGGCACTCGGAGAATTTCGATGGCAGCCCTTTCATCTAGTTCAGAGATGCCTGGTCTCGGCTCCTGGACTCAAATGGGCGAAGCAACTTCCCACCAGGCCTGGGAAGACATTCCGTCATGGAAAAGGCTCGTGGAGGAAACAGATGCACAGTCATCAATGTTTATGCAAATAGGTTATTTCGAGAACACCAAGAAAAGTTTAAAGCATAACAAGATAAATTGCAACAATTTGTTAGAAAACAACACAACACGATGTACCAATTATTTGTCCTGGAATAAATTATAGCCTTTTTACACTGCATGTTATCACTGTAATTAAATGCAAGTTAAGAAAACTGTGAGGATGAGATGGTTGGATGGCATCATCGACTCAACGGACATGACTTTGAGCAGACTCTGGGAGATAGTGAAGGAGGATAGTGAAGGACAGGGAAGCCTGGTGTGCTGCAGTTCATGGGGTCACAAAGAGTCAGACACGACTGAGACTGAACCACAGAGAAAACCGTAAATCAATTCAGTACTCAGAATCAACTTGATTTCATGAACTTAGCAGACTCTGCTTCTTTTTTTTTTTGGTAACAGAAGATTTTACACAGTATTTGTGAAAACCTGTAAAGCTTAATTTGTACCTGGGAGCTTACAGAAAATAATTAGGAATTATGCAGGCCCTCCAAATCTTGATGGAAATTGTCCACATGCATACGTATCAGTGGAAAAGGGAAGAGGGCCTGTGTAGTTCAAGTCTCAGCTCAGCCACTTAGTACAAGTCAGAGCATGTCACTTCAACTTTTGGAGGCCTTAGTTCCTGCCTTCTTGCTTCATGGGCTGTGACAGGAGTAAATGGGATATGTAAAACACACTTTAAAAACCAGCAAGTAAGGACCTTCCCTAGCATTCCAGTGTTTAAGACTCTGAGCCTTCCATTCAGGGGGTATGGGTTCAATCCCTGGCTGGGGAATTAAGATCCCACGTGTTGTGCAGCACAGCTAAAAACAAGGAAAAACAAAACAAAATCCATAAAGTAACTTACAAATTTAACTTACTACTAGCATATCTGTCTTTATTAGCTCTTCCTGACTGAGTTCCAAAGGCAGAGGTCAGAAGCAGGGAGTATGTGTTTTCTCAGTGACTCTGCGACATTCCTGATTCACCTGCTTAGATCTGAATAATTGTGACTGGCTATAAATAGAGCTGTGGCTTGTCCAGTAGCCTTTATAACTCAGCATGTGAGGATGTGCTAGTCCTCACTTCATCTTTCCTTGCTGCCCTCCCCAGCTCTCGACTGTAGGTCCCTCGCCCTAGCTGCTGGCTGGATCTCAGCCCAGCTCTTCATGTCATTCTCATGTGGGGCAGGTGGGATCTCAGGCACTCCTCTTCCCCCCTCCCCATTTTTCCGAGAAATTTTTTCATTGCCAAATAACTCCCAAATAAATACATATTGGGACCTACTCCCCCCACCCCCAGTTCACTCTTTGAAGCTGTATATTTCTCTTCAGTTTCTGCTCCCTTCCCCACGTCAGTCCAGAGACAGGACAGGCACCGTCAGTGGCTGCCTCATCTACTTTTCCTCTAATTTAACAGCCCTGCCCTGTGAGGTCTCTGCAGGTTTAGGCCTAAAGGATCCCTGAGTTTCATGACTACTGAATCGCAAAAGTCATGTAATAGATATTATAAATGTCCCTGCATTCCCTTTTATTTACTTTTTGTTTTCAGTGTGGTGGCATTCAGGGTGTAGGAGTGTTAAAACTGCAGACTGAGTAATCCTCAGCCTCATTTTAGGGCAAAATAATACAAAATGACAAAGTTTCTGATAATCCATTTCCAAGTCCTTTGGTAAAAAAAACCTGAAGGACAGTTGATATGCAGTATTTAATCAGTTTCTGGTGTGCAATAAAGTGATTCAACATTTTTATACATCACAGTCCACTTCAAGTTGTTATAAAACATTGCCAATAATCCTTGAATTATATGTTACCTCCATGTATCTTATTTCCCAAGTCTTTCAGAGACAATCAATATATTCTGTGAGATATTTATATTTTGAGGATCTGATCATCATGCTGAAGACCCCAAAGTTTCCTCAATCCATTCAATATTTTGTGGAATTAAAAAATTCAAACTTGGAAAAACTCAATCATGCAGGTTCCTAAACAGTGACAGACTTTCAGACTGGGGTATTCCAAAAGTTCTAGCAATGTGTTCTGGTGCTGAATTTTTGATGCTTATCAGAAAATACAGAGCATGAGATTATCATTTTCTTTCATTTTTAGGAATCTACAGGTTGTAATTTAGGTTAAGGGCCTAAAATTTAATGTAAGAGATGATTCAGAGGGGGCAAAACATTTTTTTTGGCTCTACTGGAAAGCCTGGATAAAAATAATTACCATCCTGAAAAACTGCAATGATCAACCATGTCATTTTCCCCCTCTTTCTAACATTCAACTGATAAATTTTTGAAAGGAAAAAAGCAGCAGCTAACAGGCACTCACAGAGAATGCAGGGCTGGTATAAGGAAACTGGCCAGGAATACTGTCCATGCGTCTTGGTGTTCTGCTATGCGTTCCAGTCATGCTTGTGGTACAGGTGGAGTGAAGGATCCTTGTGGGATGAGAGGATATATCTTGCTGGGGGCACGGGGTAGGGGCCGTCTACTGAGTCAAATGAGAACTTAGGGCTGTACAGTGAGGAACTAACTTTAAATTCAAAGAAGAGGTGTTTTTTTTTTTAAAGGCTGGGCAGAGCTGAAAATACTTCATATCCCCTGTAGTTGTGTTTTCTGTGGGACACGTGAGTGCATGGCAAAAGCAACGGTTGTGTGGCATCTGTTCCTGGGGAAATCTCAGCCTAGCCTCTGAAACCACTGTTGAGGAATAATGGCCAACAATTTGTCTAAGCTGGAATTTTAGGAATCCCGGACTCAGAATGAAAACAACAAAAATTTTCCCAAGATCAATCTGAAATAATATTAGTGTGCTGGCAAAGAAAATTCCAAATGAGGCCACTGAGTATCTGCAAGAGAACTTTTAAAATGTTCAATGTTCACACAATGCTATTCATATATTTACTCAGAGAATGGGAACTGTTCACTACTCATAGGATAAATAAATAAGAAAAAAGGGTAAAGAATTTAGGGACCTTTATGCCTGTCCTCACTGAAGATCTATACATATTTATTTATATTTATTTTTTGTTAACTTGTCATCTATTCAATTCTGCATTGGATTTGTGCTTTGGCTACTTCTCAATATTAAAATCTCAATAGGATGAAGTGATAGAAAATACATAGAAATATGGCTTTACCAAGGTAATCTGAATCTAAATTAAACTGGCCATGAATTTATATTATTTGGGTACTGTACAAAGTTCATTTGGGCTTTACAGTCAAATAGGAGGAAGAAAAAAACTCCTTTGAGATATCTTGTCATGTTACCCGGACATACATTGGTATTTTGTGGGAGCATTTCAAGAATGAGTATGCTATTTTTATGTCCCAGATATAAATAAGCTTAAATCCTTAGATATATTTATACTTCTGTAAGAACAGCCATTACTATACTAAAACATACTATTTAATATTTTTAAATTAGGCAGTTTTCTCAGTGGTCACAAATTATTTTTACTTTTCTATATTTCGCATCAATTAACCATAAAAATATAGTTACAAAAATATCCTTCAGTAAACTCCACAGTTTACTGAAAGATCATCCCAGATCTTTTCAAATGATCAAAACCTTATAAAATCTCATTATTACAGGCGGAACTCTTACGCTGAAAAAAGGGATGATAAACCTGAATTTTCAGAGCCTACAAAAAGCTTTCTCCTCCGTGCCCTGCTTTCCAGTTCTTTTGTACTTTGACTATTAAGGTTGTTCTTTTTAGGTAAAGAATATGACCTGAAAGAGTGACAATGAAAACAGTAAGTCTGTCCTTTCCTTCCTCACCCCTCTAAAGACAAAAATGCCATGAAATCGCTCTACGTCTTTGTAATAGCCCAGCGTTACAAATGCAAAGCTCTGATTAAAGAGACTGTCCAAGGATGCGGCCGTCATCTTTCTGCTACTGACCCTCCCTCTTGGGTGGCTGCTCTAAGAGCAAGCCCATCCTTCCTCCATTCACCGGCACTCTAGAAATCCAATACCAATTAATTAGATTTCCAGTTTCAAAGCAAAGAACAAACCCCATCTCTTTAGGGACTGTGTTAAGATGAGTCATACCACAAACTGGGAGAAAATCATTAATATGATATTCCATATGCTTTTCTTCATAAGTAATTATTACTTGCACTTTCTCTCAGAACAAAAGGAAAGGTGAGTAGGGAAGCATTTAATCTCTAGATATTTAAGTGATTTACAAATACAAAGTAAAATTTAAATTTCCTGGTGAGAACAGAAACACACAGTAACTGTGATTCTAGCAAAAAAAATTATATATCCTTGGAAAAAAAAGCATATATAGCTGCATATATAGCTATTTTTAAAGTATGAAGTGATGTGTGTATGTTTCTTAAAGACCTTTACATATTCTTAGGGAACATCATTCATTGATTTTTGGTAACCTAGTGAATCTTATAATATTAGAAGGTCTCATCTACTTGTTAATTAGGCAACTGAACTGAGAACATGCACTCCCAGGGCCTTTCTGAAAAATATGGCCAGAACAGATTCCTGCCTCTCACAGGGACGGCAGCATGGCCCAGGGGACAGCCACATAATTGCTCTAATTCCAGCAGCAGCAGCGGCGACAACCAACGATGACTTAGAAACCTAAGTGCTATTTAATGTCTGCCCATTAGAGGGACATGGTGATATGGTTATTATTTAAGAGGTTTATGCTTTTGCTTTTTCTCTCTCAAAAAAAATCATCTGAATATGGGACTTCCCTGGTGGTCCAGTGGTTAAGACTCCATGATTCCAATGCAGGGTATGTGGGTTCTATCCCTGGTCAGGGAACTAAGATTCCACACGTCATAAAGACATAAAAAATAAAAAAAAAAAATCATCTGAAGAAGCCATGGAAAACTTGCGGAAATTATCTTTAAAAACTGGAACAGAAACAAGTATCAGTGACTCACTCTGAAAAATATATAACCTGAAAACTAACCCATGGTTTATTTTTACATCTAGAGAATATTTGAACATTGCCCATGTTTGGATGCCCTGACATATAACAAGTAAGAGTTGAAAAGTTGTTCCCAAGTTTGGTCAAGTATGAGGAGAGCTGCTTTTACGGAAGTGGTATTATTTAAGGTATTAGCACCTTCAACTAAAAGGGAACCTGATACTTTATGCAGGTTTTATAATTAATTCCACTGCTCCAAAATGAGTGCAATCGCTCACCCAGATACCTATCAATTTTTCAACAGACTGACGTCAAAGACGAGTCTAGTTACCTCCACAACAAATTTTAACACTCGCGTAGGAATACATCCACAATTTCCACCTTTTCCTGCATTGAGGATTTCAGGTGAAGTGACAGTCCAAGCCAGCAGTGCTGGGACCCACGCTGAGAGTGAGCAGAGAAGTCATTGAGACGATGACAGGCAGTTTCTGGCCAAGCACTACAGATAAAATATTACAGGGAAAGTGATGTAGCATCTCAAAGGTTCTAGAAGGTAAAACCAGAGAATTATGCATCTGCACCCAACTAAAATTAGAAAAGCTGCCATCTGGCTCCGTGAAGCCAGCAGCACATTCTTATTCATTAGGAAGCATTCTGCTAACATAAAAACACAAGGCCCTTCCTGTGCTCTCCAAATGTGTTTATCTTTTCAACATTAATGCACTATATATTATCGGGCTGCTGAAATCTCCTGCCGTGCATATTAAAAACGCACAGCTGCACTTTCTTTGGGAGTGGGAGGAGCTTCGGCTCCAAGTCACCTCCCCCTCTTCCTGACTCGGGAGCTTGGTTCACTGCATCATGGTTTCCCCTGGGCACGAAGAAACGGTAAAGTGAACCATCTGAAGGCTACCTCCCCCAGCCTCCGGCAAAGCCCCCCGGCTCTCTCGCTTCAAGAGAAAGCAATAAGCTTGGTTTCATTGCCATCAATGGGAAGGTGTGACTGCTGACACGGTACCAACCATTGTGCCATGAGTTTGAAATATGCACGTCCTACTTTGAAAACGAATGTACCACACGGATCAGGAAGAGAAAATGGTAGCCAGAAAAGATTCTGCGTATAACTGGCTAGAAAACACTTTTGCTTACAAGAACTATCACTGAATCTGCTATCACCAATGTACCATTTTATTTAGCACCCTACTTCAATATTACCTATCAATATTGAATGTACTGATAGGTAAAATTGACAGTGGATAACCTTTCGTAGTACACCATGCATGTATATAACTATTTGTCCAGAATCTTTCTTTTACATAATCTATATATGTCTATGAGGAAGGACCTAAAATTTAAAGACAGATCCTGGAAGGCAAAGAACAACAACAACAAAATCAGACACAAAATCAACCACATCGACAGAGAAAAGAAAATTGTTTAACTCTGTGGCAACATGGCTTCAGGAGCACTGCAGGTAGATCAACTCAAAGGCAACAAGCACACGTCATTAAACCCAGGCTGTCAGGATTCATTCATTCTCCACTGTGAGAACGTCGGTCTCTGCCTGCATCTTCTCCAGCAATGGAGTATTAAGAGCTGAGGGCAAAATAAAATCTGAGAACTGCTTGGTTCCAGTTAAGTCTAATTTATAGGGTGCCAACAGCTAAGGCTTTAGGAGTTATCTGAATAAGGAACGGAAGAATCAGAATTTGCTTAGAAGGCTGAAAGGTGAGAATAAGATTACACAAAGGGAAAAAAAATATCAGTAGGTATGAAAGAAGTGAGAAGTCAGGTGAAGTCTGAATTCAGCACTCATTCAGGATATTTAACAGCAGTCTCTCAAAGGACAAAACTATTAAAAGAAAAAGTTTTACTTTTCTCAAACGCATATGTTAACTCAAGCAATGCCAATAAAATGATACCACAGGAGCATGCAAAGCTTCTCATAAATGGGTTAAAATATGGAAATTACATGAAAAGTTGTTTCTAAAATCCTTAAGAGGACTTTAGCCTCAGCAGTAGAAATATTCTATCATTATTCTGTTAACTAGCACAGCATAATTCATCTAACTGTCCTACCTTGAATGCGTGTGTCCTCAGTCACTTCAGTCATGTCCAACTCTTTGCAATTCCATGGACTGTTCTCCAGGCAAGAATACTGGACAGGGTTGCCATGCTCTTCTCCAGGGGATCTTCCCAACCCAGGGATCGAACCTATGTCTCTTACGTCTCCTTGTATTGCAGGCAGGTTCTTTTCCCACTAAGCCACCTGGGAAGCCCCAGTCCTACCTTACACCCTAGCAGTATTTATTGTCTCTCTCCCTAGTGGCATGATCCTGTTTGAAGGTTTCAGATACTTTCTGACTCTTCCATCAGCACCAGATGCCCTTCCACCTGTTCTCTTGGAAGACCAATCATTGTTTCAGAAGCTCACAACAATCAAGCTAACCCCTTCCTCTGCTCCTGCAAGGCCTGGTGCCTAACCAGCCCCTGACCCTGGGGCTGTGAGATGACAGATCTGTTCCCACAGCTGTCCCTTTAGCAGCATTGCTGGCTGCTTGACAACAGGAGAAGTCTTTTTACTCTCTGGCTGGCACACAGTGGGTGCTCAATCATGTGTTAACATTGAACAGTTTTACCGCTGGAACTAAAATTCAGGATATGGAGAATCTAAAACTCACAAGTACCTCTTTAGAAAGAGCTGTTCTGAAGGGCTTCACTGCGTACTTAACATAGTGGGGGGTCCAAGGTTCTGATTTTTGTAGTCCAAGTATGAAGTAGAAATAGGATGAGACAGAAGTGAGACTGTTGGTGTTAAGGGCATCAGGACTATCCTGGTGGAGAATGGGGCAGCATTAGGTGGGGTGCTGTATATTTCTTTCCAGACTTCGGGGATTTTATTAACAAAAACAATAATATAGCACCTTCTCACTGACCAAAGCACCATCTCTTTCCACACTTTAGAGATGAAGAAAAATAAAAGACCAACTTTATTCATCTATCTAGGTAATCTATCATTTAGGAAGTTGCAAATTGCTCCATAAAAAAAGGGTAGCTTAGGTATCATGGGAGTTTTTAATCTGACTTGGGGATTTTCCTAGCCATGCTTAGCTCTTAAGAAATTATGAGTCAAGCCAGGTTGATGTCTACAAACCACACGTTTGCTGGGGACCCAGGATGGAAGAGAGCTTCATCAGATTCCTTGGGCTTCCTACACGGTGGGCTGGGAGAAGCCCTGGCCTCCAAGGAGAAGTTCCCTGTCTGAGTTACACAAGTCATCTGGAAGGTGAGGCTGGGCAGAGGAGGGCTGACATCCCTGGAGAGGCTGGCAAGGATCTTGTCTTATTTAACTTTGGATACTCAATGACTAACATGAAACTTACCACCTCAATGGTGTCCAATAAAAGCACAGGGTAGAAGGGGAGGGGGTGGAGGGGGAGAGGCTAGGAAACAAAGAAGGATTGGTCTCTTGAGGTCCGCTTACCCTTCTCACCAATTCCACCAAAAGTTCCCACTTCGTTCAGGGTTCACAGGGCTCCGATCGCAAGACTCCCTTTCCCTTAGCAGTGGATGTTCAGAGGAATGCCTCTTGTGAGACTGAACACCCGCCTAGGACTCGACCTTCCTTTTCCCTGGGGCCATTCTTCCATGCCCACCCCTGTGCTCCCACTCGCCTGCCACTGACATGCCTCCTGCTCTGATTCACTTTAGGTTCCGCCTGTCAGACCAGCTAGCCTGCCCTCTCCTCACGATTCTCTCCCCTCTGGATATTTTTTCCTTCCAGTTTTTCTCTGCAGACACAGGACCTGATGCCTGTCTCCTGAAGAGACTGGTACAGTGAGTTGTGCAGACCTGCCTCTCCTTTGCCCACTGAGACCCCAACAATCTCACAGGGAGGCACCCACTTCAGCGGGGGTCTGTCCTGCCTGCCACCCCTGGAACCCCGGGCGCTCACTTGTGCCTTAGCTTGAGTAGTCATGGCGGAACCTTTCGAGCAGGCTTTTTAAAAAGCAAGTGTTCCCAATTTCAAGCACCTAATGCAGGAAGCTGATAATAGAACATAGAATCATCCAATTTGGAATCCTGAAACATTAAATTATGTTAAATCATATCACCCTAGTAGAGAAAGCACAGCATTGATAACAATTTGGGAACCTTGCATAAATACATGGAGCAGCATGCCTCTGGTTAATCACAGAAGGCAGGCCCGAGAAGGGCATACTAGCAAGGGGTTGAGGCAACTGGATTTCAAAGTGACTGTAAGGTGAGGGCAGTGTCCCTGGTGAGAGGTCTCCATGGTCAGGGACCAGAGCTAGGGCCAGGGCCCCCAGCATCTACTCCCTGGGTCACAGGGCACATACAGGGCCCATTGTCAGAGATGGGCTCCAGAAAATCACACTGTCTGCAACCACCAAAAATCTCCTGTGGATGAAAAATCTCTAAAAACTGAAGTTTCATTTAGATCAGTTCAGCAGATTAATGACTAAGACATAATCAAATCCCAGGTAATTCCCATGTGAATGTTTAGGGAGGAGAAGAAACAACTATTAAGACAACAGATCTAGTCAAGTCTATTTTAGGCACTTCAAACAATTACTACAAGCAAAGTGAATCATTTCTGGTGACAGTGAAGCCATCATTCTTGGTTGTTTCTTGTTAGTCCACAAAAATAGAACTTTTGTGATTTTTTTTTTAATCACAAAAATGATACAGCAAGTATCATTTTTATATCATACAGAAACAGAAGTTTAATCTATTCAAATGTTGAAATAGCGTTTTGATTTGAACTCATATTTTTACATGCCAAAATGTTGGTACCCCTTGCCCCCGCAACTATTCTGCAAGAGGTCCTGGACTTTATGAACCTGGGCTCTGGGGAGAGAGCACAGTGATTCGTGCTGACCATGCAGAGCGACAGACAGAGTTGTTATGAATGGTTCGTCTCCTGAATGAAAAACTGTCACCTTAGGATGGCATCTGAACCGTCCAGACCAAATGTGAAGTAAAGCCAGGTAAAAGAAAGGCTGTGACTTGTCTTGAAGGCCAAATATATGCCATTACAGAATAACCAATACAATATTGTAAAGTAATTAACCTCCAATTAAAATAAATAAACATATTAAAAAAAAAATTTTACAGCAAAGTTTGCCCACACAACAAAAAGAAAGTGGACTTGAATTTGCAGATTCCAACACACGTATGCAAAACTTTGATTGTGGAGAACAATCACTGTACCCTCAGTAAGAGATTGAAAGTAAAAGTGCTAGTTGCTAAGTCGTGTCTAACTCTTTGCGATCCCATGGACTGTAGCCCTCCAGGCCCCTCTGTCCATGGGATTCTGCAGGCGAGAATACTAGAGTGGGTTGCCATTCCCTTCTCCAGGGGATCTTCTGAACCCAGGGATTGAACCCAGGTATCTTGCACTGCAGGCAGACTCTTAACCATCTGAGCTACCAGAGAAGCCCAGTAAGAGATTAGGTGGAAAGAAAAGGACTGGGATGAATTTGGGAAGTAAGCAGACCTTCCTAATTTTCTAAAATAGGAGGTTTCCTTATTATCACTGTATCCTAAGTTCAAAAGACATCCTAGAAAACCAATATTTGCTGTTTCATAATGACAATAGCAAAAGATTTCAATTTGTCTTTAAAGTGACCCTTTAAATGCTGTGTGGCTTAAAATCTCTCCAATTTAAGCAGGGGCGGCACTGAGTTGTCAACCAGCCTTCCACAACTATTTACAGCAGCAGGCAATTAAAGAGAAGACAGGGGTCAGCTTCACATAGAAACTCATAGGCCTCACCAGGCAGCCGGTGCACAGTGAGGGGCTTAGAAACTGTGGTACCTGCACGTCTGAAAGCCCAGCAAAAGTATGGACAAGAGGTGACCACAGTTTGCACGATGAGGTTAAAGTGAAATGAACAAAGGTTGACATTTACAGAGATTTCTAAATTTGGTATCCTGACTACCTTTCCCACAGTGAAATTCTCTCCTTTCTTTGTATATGGTCTTATGATTCTCCAGTAAATTTTGTATGCTACAGAAAAAAGTTTTGTGATGCTGCTGGTAACTGAGGAATTCTCTTGGATATTATATGTTATGTCCTCTCAAATACAAAGACTATTTAAAGCAGTCAAATCTACTTGCAAGACATTTTAAAGGCATCTGAAGTCTGACAGGGATTCCTTGGCAGTCCAATGGTTAAGACTTGGCACTTTCACTGCAGGGGGGCCCAGGTTCAATCCTCGGTTGGGGAACTAAGACCCTGCAAGCCACATGTGACGTGGTGCCCCACCCCCTCACCCCCCCCCCAAAGTCTGACAATTTCTTTGGAAGGAATGATGCTAAAGCTGAAGCTCCAGTACTTTGGCCACCTCATGCGAACAGTTGACTCATTGGAAAAGACTCTGATGTTGGGAGGGATTGGGGGCAGGAGGAGAAGGGGACGACAGAGGATGAGATGGCTGGATGGCATCACGGACTTGATGGACGTTGAGTCTGAGTGAACTCCGGGAGACAGTGATGGACAGGGAGGCCTGGTGTGCTGCGATTCATGGGGTCGCAAAGAGTCGGACACGACTGAGCGACTGAACTGAACTGAACTGAACAAAGTTTATGGAAAAGTTTGAGCTACAACTGAAAGATATACACACAGCGAGTGCCATGGCTATTCCCATGGGGAGTCCATGATCGTCTGTGCAGGCCATGGCATATATAAAAGTTAACTAATTATAAATATGAAGAAGACATAACAGGAATTAACTTACTCCCTATCAAATTTACTGGTTTAAATTAGCTTCAAATTAATTTTTGTTTTACATGTATTAGCTGTGAGAAAGAACTTTTCCTTACCACTCTACAACCCTTCAAATGATGAAATAAAACCTTCATTAGATGTACTCTTCCTATTTTCACTTTTAATTACCCTGCTTACACTTTCACATGCTGCATGATTTAGTATGATACTGTCATCAAGACTTCAGTGAAGTTTTACCCAATGGCATTTGGAAATAGGTTTTACTGTCAACACAGATGAGCAGTTTGAATTCCAGAAACCTGGTTTCGGAAATCTTGCCTGCCAGGTGACAGCTAACAGTGAGGCCGACAGAGTGGCTGATAATGACACACGTGACAACTGGGCAGGCCCAGTGTTGAGAGCTGCAGCAAGAGCAGACCCAGCCTTGCTTCTGGAGACTGAGAGCCTGGACCAGAAGGTGAGCTGTTCTCATGCCAACTGTAATTCACCTGCCTCTGAACTAGCAGAGGCAATATACTGTCTTTGATGTGCATTTAAAAAAAAATTTTTTTAAACAGCATCAATGGACAGTGGGTTTCCTAGAGACTCGAATGGTGGCAGTTATTAGGGCTGTATTGCCAAGGAAAATATTTGGCTGCATGTGGGGTTTCCTGAGAACAAGTTAGTACATGACCTCAATCTTTTTCCCAGCTTATCATAATGCTGTGAGGCGGTGCTGATTCAGCAAAGCAATCCATAATCGCTTGCAAAACGCCCCTGCCTCCCAGGGATGTTATGAAGCTTAATAAGATAATGTATGTGAAGCATTCTAAGCGCCACAGAAGAAAGGCGCTAAGTAATAATATTATTCTGCATTTATAATTACAAGCAGTCTTACAAAAGCAGGAATCCAATAAACCTGTTTACACATTACAAATAAAGATGTTAAATAACAAAATATAAAGGACTGTATAACAAAGAAAAATGTGAAACAGGCATGTCTAAGAAAGGGAACGGACAGACTTTATCAGGCTAAGTCAAGTGAAAAGGAACAGGAATAGACAAGTTTGTACTAAAAGAAAATTACACCCCTTTGTGATAAAATAGAAATTGAATCAGAAACTTACAAGAAGGTATTTTATTGAAGTTATCTTGAGACATGGCTTGTTAATGAATTAAATTTAGTATCATTTCTATAGCTTTTCTACCAATAAATTTAAATTAAAAAAAATCAATGTCAGTATTAAGAGTAATAAAATATCTTCAGTTATCTATGGTAACACCAAAACATAAATTTTCACTCTCACTGGGAGAAAACATGAGTACTCTACCAAATGTAAATTTCCTTCCTTTTCAAATATTAAAATAAGACGCCTTCTCCACCCCTCCCCCACCCCAACAGCATTAGTCTCTAAGAATGAAAACATTTGTTTTCTGTCTTTCTGGACCAGCCCAAGCAAGGGAACATGACACATGAAAATCCACTTTGAGGCCTTCTTGATCCCGGATCCCAGTTGTCATTTACTCCAAGTAATCTTCCTGGAATCTCAGGGGAGCCAATTTTTGTTTTTACACTCTGTTCCTCCAAAACACAGCCGTAATATCACTTACTATTCCATATGGAAATCATCTGACTTGATGTGAATCGCCTCATAATTCTCCTGAAGCTGTGGAGTCCTTGAGCCGGGGGCTGTATTTTACATTTTTGTATCCCCATCACTTTGCACAGTCCATGCTAACCCAGTGGAGGCACTCAGTGAGAGTTTACCTGATTCACGCTCTGGAGAAAGCAATGCAAGAAGAGCTCAGGTGGTCTGGGCAGGTTTGAGGGGTCAGCTCCAAGCACACAGATGGTATAAGGCATTTCGGTTTTTAATTTTTCTTTGTAATTTTCTTTTCAAGAAAGCGGTATTTCATGTTTTTAAGGGAAACATACACATGGTATTAGATGGTGAGGATGCAAAGGTAAAGAAGACAAGTGTTGTGCTGCTATGCATGCTGGAGGCACTGCCATGTAGCAGAGTGCTGAGATGGGGCGAGCAGACTGTCTTTCTAAAGTGTTGTGGACTTAGGCAACAAAAGAAAACTGAAATTTATAAATCTGTCACTATGAGGAGGTTTTCTTATTTACTTAGCTAGAAGACTAAGCTTATTTGGAGAGTAAAGTATAGGATACAGCATTGATCCAGATGCTGAATGAAGAGAAACTAATTATCGAAGATGTTACTAAGAATGCCTTCATCACAGACTGAGCATGGCAAGAGCTGATATACTTAACTCAAAATAAACATTCATCAACATACCAGAACAATGCGCACACCTCAGGATGCTAACAGGGCCTAATTAGTTCTCTGAAGTGTAGCAACCCAAAAGAATTTTGGAAAATAAAAATATGAACATTAATGATCTTTTATATTATCCTCCCAGGATAAACCCAATTGCCAAGGAAATTACACTTACAGGTCTCAAAAATACAAGCTGAGAGCATACGCCACAGGAATAAAAATAAAGCTTTCAAAATTTCCAAGTAAACCTAATGGATGAACTTGAGAGAAAAACCTACAATCACCTGATTACAAAGTGAAGTCCATCTATAAGATGGGTTATGTATCGGTCCTTTTTAAGAAAAGCACGGGTCACTGAATTAGAAGTGTAGCTAAAACACACGAATGTCTGGATCTTTCCTCTTACTTACCCTAATATGAAAACCAGGAGCTCAATTTGAAAACCTCAATTCCCAAAGAGGAGGATTCAGTATAGTACATGGAAAGAACCAAAGGGGCTCCTCAGATCAGTAAATGAAAGAGAAGCAATGTTAAAGAAATTAGCATAATCAACTTACGTATATAGTATTGTGACTCCGCACGAGAATATCTAATATCAGGTCTTTATAGATTCTGACATTGGATTCATGATCTTTCAGGATCATGATGATCACCTCCCCCTTCCCTACCCTGAGGGTCAATTAAAAGAAAATTAACTGCTCATAATTTGTAATTTTTAAAAATATGAAAACAGCTTCATTGTGTCCTGTAGGCAACAAATAGGCAGTGAGTGTAATCTTACAGTTCTAAGTAAGTACAGTATTGAGAGCAGCTTCCCAGGTGGCTCTCTTGTGGTTTCCCACGTGGCTCAACAGGTAAAGAATCCGCCTGTAATATGGGAGACCTGGGTTTGATCCCGGGGGCTGGGAAGATCCCTTGGAGAAGAAAATGGCAACCCATTCCAGTATTTTTGCTAGGGAGATCTCATAAACAGAGGAGCCTGGCAGGCTACAGTCCATGGGGTTGCAAAGAGTTGGGACATGACTTAGAGACTAAATAACAACTGTATTGAGAAGATGCTTATTGAAGATAAAACTGTTATGGCTTTGAAGCCACTAAGTAGAGACTAAAACTGCAGCTGTCTACATGTTTAGCTGGGTAATGTCAATCTATCAATAATACTTCAGTACACACCTCTGCAAGCGCACATGGGGCTTCATCCCCATTTCTTAGCACCTCCATTTAGAATATTTCCTCTGAAATACTGACGAGCCATACTTCAATTCTTCGTGTAACTTAAGATTCACTATGTATCTATGAGGTCTCTGTCGCGTTAAATAGAATTTAAGAGAAGGGAAAGAAGAGAGAAGAACAGATACAAGTGGAATGGTATGGAAGTTCGGGGGACCCACAAGTACCTACTGTGAGATTGAAAGAGATAAATTTAGGGTTTTTCTAAAGATAAGATGAAATTGGGAAGAGAGACAAAGCTTGAAATAGAGCTTCATGTATATTTCAGAGAACATCTGGAGCACAATTTATTATGAGTTTTAAAGACTTTCTGAAAGTTTGTGACTTTTCCTTTGCTATTTTCACTTTATCTGTTTCGCTAGCTAAATAATTCCAGAACTGAACATTTGCTTCAAAGACAGGAATTGCACATAAAGACCTGAATTTTGTGCTGCAGTAGATCAAGGGAGAAGGAAAAAAAAAAAAAAATCCCAGGAGAAATAAAGAGAGTGGTTCAAAGAAGACAATGGAATGGGAAGCAGGTGAAAAGAAGGGAAGAAAGATAACCTTGGCCAGAGCCTCTGGTTTATGCTGCCAGCGTGAGCTCCTGGCTTTCAGGCTTACACACCCTCATGTCACTCTCCCCATCATCATGGTTTTGCCCTTCTGGAACTTGCTCCTCTCACATAGTCTTGGCATGTGGAAGCCTGGAAGGGGAGGGGTCTGGGAGACCCTACCAGGGCAAAAAGGAAGGAAGGGGCAACCCTGCTCCAGGCCTCTGGAAATCTAGGATCCTCCCAGGAAATACATGCATGTGTTGACTGACCTGACACTTAGCACCCTTCAGTTTGTAAAAAACACTGGGCTTACCAGGTGGCACAGTAGTAAAGACTCTGCCTGCCAATGCAGGAGACAAAGGAGACATGGTTTTGACCCCCTGGAATAGGAAATGGCAACCCACTCCAATATTCTTGCCTGGAAAATGCCATGGACTCCTCAGAGGAGCCTGGCGGGCTACAGTCCCTGGGGTCGCAAAGAGTGGGACATGACTGAGCAACCAAGTGTGTGCGCGTGTGCGCGCGCGCACACACACACACACACACACACACACACACACACACACACACACAGAGTGGTTCCCACCTTTTGGGGTAAGAGGGGGTCATTTTTCTTAAATCAACAGTAATGTCCATGGAGTCTCACTGGACGATTATCTATACTTGAAATGATATAACAGAAAGAAAAGGTTACGATAAATTTAGTAATACTTCTAGAAGAAACTGCATCCCATTTATCACTACAACATCCCTATAAACCTCATCTACGGAAACACGGCTCTCTGTATTAAGAACTATCCTAGGTTATAATTGGCTTTATGGAACTGGTCCATGAGTCTCTTCACCAAAACTGTATTGTTTTGATGGAAAAATATCCTCCATTCCAAGCAATTAACTTACAAATAAACCTTGGGTAGGGAGGAAGGTTTTTAAAGTTGAAAATTCTCTGTCTTTCCTAAGAAACCATGGCAAGAAGGAAAAAAAAAAGGACTCATTCAATCACAAGGTAAATACGTTCATATAATAAAAGACAAACGTTATTTCTTTCACTTCTGACAATTTTGGTTCTCTAACAATATTCCAAATAAAATGTACTGTATGTTATTTTTTTCTCTAGTCTGACATAAAGGATCTATAAATCGAAGATAGTCTAGCTAAAGGAAAAGAGTTCTTAAGAGAAGGTGAACTTGATCTTGGGGGTGGCAGAGAACACTCATGTCTAGTCCAGTAGGGTTTGGTTTTCTGTTTTCCCTTTTCTCCTTCTATCACTGTAATAAGAATATAAAAACTTTGAATCTGACAAAATGGTGGAATGCATATACCTGTCTGATGTATACAGTCTTAAATAAAAAGGATCATCAGTCTACTGAGAAGTACTTCAGGTCTCAAGAAATAGAAGCTACAGATTTCCCCAGACAACTCAGGAATTCTGCCCTGTCCTCCACCTGGTTCTAATGGGAGTGAAAAGTATCTGTTATGAACTTAGGTGAAGAAGCACCACGCTGAATGCTGATGTTATTCATTTCACTTTTCTTCCAAAAGATAAGATGTCTTATTTCCAAGACTTGACAGGCCCAAAAGGAACCTAACTCTATTACAAGTGATCATAGTTCTAACATTCTTAACAGCAGGATGCAAGTCCATTTTAATGAACACTTTTTGTCTTCTGGGTATAATTTTCTGTGTGATCATGTTTGAAATGGGGGTTTCTTTTGCTCAAAATGACAGGAATGAGAAATATAAGGCAAAAGTATCCTTTTAAACAGCTCTGGATATCTAAAATGCTGTCTAAATATCAGGAATCTAATAAAACCCATTTTCCAGGGGAAAGTTGGCACTGCACATTCTTCCTTTTAAGAACCCAAGTTAAAACACCTCTATGTAGTCTTGTATACAGCGAGGTTCCCAGATGAAACGCAGCCTTCATAGCCAGTTCTTTCATGTTACTTCCGGTCAGTAATGAGGTGAGTATGGGGGTGGTCTCAGTGACTGTCAGTAAAATCTGTTTTGTTCCCAATATACTCCCTGAAATGGGAGCGGATAGCTGAACAGGTCAAAAGTGCTGTTTCTCTAGAGATTTTTTCTTGTTTACTTGCTGAGTTGTGTCCAACTCTTTTGTGACCCCGTGGACTGTAGCCCACCAGGCTCCTCTGTCCAAGGCCTTCTCCATGCAAGAATACTGGAGTGGATTGCCATGCCCTCCCTCGAGGGGATCTTCCCAACCCAGGGATTGAACCTGCATCTCCTGCGGTTCCTGCATTGGAGGCAGATCTCTAGAGGTTACACTGTACAAACAAGATAAACAGAGAAAACAAAGAACATTCTCTCTGACACAATAATTCCTTGTCTGCTCACATCAGGGTACAAAATGAATGCTTAAAAAAAAAAAAGTTTGATATCCAATTTTCTGGCTAAATACCAAGAAGTCTTTTTTGGCCTAGACAGCAATTTTCTATTTTCTTGGGATCTTTCATCAACTTTTTTTTTTTTCCTGACAAGAAAAGCAGAGCTGCCCTGAATGTGTATATCGTCTTCTGAAATAGGAATCTACAAAAAATATTCTTCCTAGGAGTTAAGCCCCAGTGTCTCAGTATATCTTAAGTTCAACGGATAACATGCATACCCAATTCTCTCATAACAACTCTTTCCAAACAGCAGAAGAAAGCGAGTAAACAGTGGGGCAACAAGTCTATTCTATTTGGCTCCACTGGGGATACTGCGTGTGAAGCTCGGTAGAGATCTGGATTTCAGTTCGAGTCAAATACTTTGCATTTAAACCCTAGGTTCCCCTTCTATAAAATGGAGTTAATGATAAACCTACCCTACAGGGTGCTGCATGGATGAACTGGGATGATAATGTGAGTAAACGACTGCCTAGCACAGTGAGCACCCCACATGACATGTGTAAGCTCTCATTTTCACTATGGACACTGACCCTTTTGCTTTTGACCTAGTAGAGATTATAAACTTTGCTAGTATCCAGAGAAAGATCTGTTTTGTAGGGCCTGAAGCTGATACAATTAGAGGGAAGGGACTCTCTTTAAGAATACAAAATTAGGGGACTTCCTTGGTGGCTCAGAGGATAGGAATTGGCCTGCCAATGGAGGAGACATGGGTTTGATCCCTGGTCTGAGAAGATTCCACATGGCATGGAGCAACTAAGCCCGTGCGCCACAACTACTGAAGTCCGCACGCCCTAGAGCCTAGAATCACAACAAGAGAAGTGACTGGAGTGAGAAGCCTGTGTACCACAACCAAGGGTAGCCCCCGAAAACCTGCACAGCAATGAAGACCCAGCACAGCCAAAAATAAAATAAAGTCAAAGAATACAAAATTAAGTATGATTCTCATTCTTTATAGAGAATGAGAAGAGAAACAGCACATGCTAGAGCTCTGCAAAAAATTCAGACTTCTTTGGACATCTCTTTAGGTGTTTATCTGAAGTACTTAGGAAAAAGCTCTTCCTTAAGCAAACGCAGTTTCCCCATCGAGAACGTCACCTCACGGGGATCAGGGCAGGAAGAGGCTCTGAACCTTAAGCTTCATTAGCTTAGTGGTAATTTTGCCTTTGAAAGTAAACAGTGTAAATTCACAACATATTTCCTATATATAAAATTTAAAATGTATTAATTTTGTTGCTTTGTGCAGTATGCGGGATCCTAGCTCTTGGACCAGGGATTGAACCTGTGCTGCCTTTAGTGGAAACATAGAGTCTTAATCACTGGACCACCGGCGAAATTCCAATATTTCCTACAATTTTTATGTCATTCATCTGCCTCTTGGAAAAATGTGAATTCTCTGAATACAGAGCAATAGTATTCAGAAGGTTTTCATGCCTATGCAAAATTCTTTGCAGGGGTCAACAACACTTTAGCATCTTTTTCTTTGCATCCTTTTACATTACATCCTTCTATATTACAATATAGAAGTAAGTTATTTATCAGTAATTAAAGAAGCCTGGTTAGAAACACACAATGTTCAAAACATATAGGAACCTGGACTGGAGGCACTTACAACCTAGAATGGCTGTTTGTTGTTACAGTTCCTCAGTTTACAATGTCTCATAGCCCTTGACTGCAGTCCCCATAAGATTTAAGATATTTAACAAAATCACATCTAATCCCCAATCATCAAAATTTCTTCTGTGAATAATTCATGATAAAACTGCCCTGAAAGATCCAGCAGCATCTATTATAAATCTTCATTTTGGCTTTGAGAGTGTTGCTTTTGGAGTTTCTCTGTAGATCAATATTTCCTCTCATAATAAACAAAGGCAAAGTTGAAGACCTGACCACCATCCTCAGAGGGAGGTATGGGACACAGTATGTATGGATATATTTATACAACATGCTTTTAACATTGCTAAGAAAAAAATAGAGTAGCTTTTTATTATTTCCTGCATGACAGATGTCAATATACTCTTGGAGTTCAAAAGAAGTTTTATTTCTTACCTTCTCTGTTTATCCCAGTCTCTCTTATATCTATATTCACCTATCTATCACAGCGCTCACTGACTTCCTATAATCATTTTTTCTTTTTTTTGATAATCACTTCTTCTTTTGCTTAGAGCCAAATGCCAGCATTATCATGTAACAAATGTAGGTACCGCTCTCACTCTAGGCTGAATTCCCAAATCAGGGAGAAGGAGTACATTTGCTGAGGACAAGGTACTCTAAAAAGGCCGGGATGATTTCTTACTCTGAACGAGTCCCTAGATGGCAGGAACAGTGTCGTGCTTCTCTTTCTACCTCTGATGACTTGCACAGCATGCGGCATGTAGAAGGCATCCAGATATAATTCTTGAGTTAGTAAGAGTTCATCAGGTTTAAATACAACTGTGGCATGGTCCCCGGTCATCTCCAGACTACACCACTGGAATTTATTTCATGTGATGCTATTTCAAACAGTCACAGTAGTTTAATGATGAAGAGCCTGACTTGCCTTCTTTTCTTCTCTCTACTAGTCTACTCATACTTTCTTGAAGCATATGAAGAAAATCTGAATTTCTTGTTGCTTTCACATATTCTCTAAACCCTAGTTTTTGTCAATTATTAATATAAACACTTATTAAATATCCTTACTTGCAAGAATATAAAAATGAACAAGCTAAGAATTCCCTGGTGGTCCAGTGGTTAGGCCTTGGTGCTTTCGCTGTTGAGGACCTGGGTTTGATCTTTGGTTGGAGAACTAAGATCCCACAAGCTGTGCTACCAGGCCAAAAAAAAAGAAAAAAAAAAGACTTCCCCCACCCTCACCAAAACAATAACAAAAACTTCAACAAGCTCTGGTTCTTCCATCAAAAAGTTTACATGGTCATAGGGACTTTTTTTTAAGTTTCAATGATTGTATTACATGCCAAAATGAAATAAATATTTGCAGGAAATCAGTATTGGTAGCAATGGGGATGGAATCATGGAAGACAGAGAGACAGAGATGAGTTAAAGAGAAAGATAAATGAGTTGCTCTAATAAATTTATTAGAATAAAAATGGGGAAACTGAGGGGTAGAGGTGTCACAGGCCATGGTGAGGACCTGACAGAGACGACGGGCTGCATGTGGTGAACAGGGAGAGGGAAAGGCCAATAGGACCAGGACCCAGGCGTCTAGCCTAGGGTGAGCACAAAACAGGTGATGAGGACATGCCCCGAGACCGAGCACAGATCAGACACACCATTCTTAGAAGGAGGCACCGGGGAAAAGCAGTTGTTTGAAATCTGGGGCGCCCAGGGGTGATGCCTGGCAGGAAGCTGAAAATCTGGATGGGGGGGGACTGAATGGCAAACTGTGGGGAGTGGGGACTGGCCAAGGCCCTCATTGGGCATCTGTGCAATGACAGGTGTGGCAAGGCCCAAGAAGGACAGCTGACAGGATGTAGCAGAGACGCGAGGCTGAAGAATGGAAGTAGGTAAAACTGATGAAGGAAGGGGTTTAGTTGGGAACAGAAAGAAGGCCAAGGGTTAGATGAGGAAGAAAAGCCAGGGAATGAGCATGAATAGAGTACAGACCCAAGCAGAAGTGTTTTCAGGACAGCTGGTCAACAGTGAGACAGCTACTGAGGAGCACACTTAAAAGTAAAAATTTTATGTTATGTATGAAAGTGTTAGTTGCTCAGTCGTGTCTGACTGTTTGCAACCTCATGGACTGTAGCCATCAGGCTCTTCTGTCCATGGGATTTCTCAGGGAGGAATACTGGAGCAGGTTGTCATTTCCTTCTCTAGGGGATCTTCCTGATTCAGGGATCAAACCCACATCTCTTGCATCTTCTGCATTGGAAGGAAGGCAGATTCTTTACCACTGTGCCACCTGAGAAGCCATTAATTATCAGGGAAATGTGGTTCAAAATCACAGTGAGATGTTACCTCACACCCCGTAGCATGGCCACTATCAAGAAACCAGAAAACAGCAACTCTTGGTGAGGATGTGGAGAAATTGGAATGCTTCTTCACTGTTGGGATGATTATAAAGTGGTGCAGACACTATGGAAAAGACTATTAGGGGTCCTCAGAAAATTAAAAACAGAAATACTGTAGGACACAGTAACCCCACTGCTGGATATATGTTCAAAAGTATCAAGAATAAGGTCTTGAAGAGTTAGTTGCATACCCATGTTCACAGCAGCATTATTCACAATGGCCAAGATGTGGAAGGAAACAATGTTCACTGATGGATGAATGGGTAAAAAAATGTGGTAAATACACACAGTGGAGTATAATTTGGCCTTTTCAAAGAAGATCTTATCATATGCTACAGCATGGATGAACCTTGAGGGTATTATGCTAGGTTCCACAAGTCAATCACAAAGAGACCATGATTCCACTTATATGCGGTATCTAACCAAAGTTAGAGAAACAGAAAGTGGAAGGTGGTTGCCAGAAGTTGCAGGGAGGGGAAATGGTGAGCAGATCAATGGGAAAAGCATTTCCATCACGCAAGATGAAAAATGTCTAGGTCTGTTGTACAACAGTGTGCATACAATTTAAAATACAATAATGTACACCTGAACTGTTAAGAGGGTAAAATTATAATGTATATATAGTTTTTGCCACAGTTAAAAACTCACCAAACCAGAAAATAAGTCTTCTTGGGAGGACCAATTAAAATAGTTGCCTGTAGAATAATTTATTACCGGATAATTCATCTCAGTCTGAAAACTAGCTGAACCTGCAGTACACAAAGACAGTCACATCTCCCTCTTTCTTGTTCTACCAGTACAACAGGCTGGGAAAACAAACCAAAACCAAAACACAAAAAAACCTCAAAAAATCTTTAAAGCCTAAACCAACCAGAGAATGACAACAATAAAAAGAACAGCCAAACAGTGGCATTTATGCTATTTTTAATCTATTCCTATATATTTTTTATATCCCTATATTAAAATCATTTTTAATTTAACTTGTATGCAGAGTACATCATGAAAAATGCCAGGCTGGATGAAGCACAAGCTGGAATCAAGACTGCTGAGAGAAATATCAATAACCTCAGATATGCAGATGATACCATCTTCATAGCAGAAAGCAAAGAACTAAAGAGCCTCTTGATGAAAGTGAAAGAGGAGAGTGAAAAAGCTGGCTTTAAACTCAACATTCAGAAAACAAAGATCATGGCATCCGGTTCCATCACTTCATGGCAAAAAAACGGAGAAACAATGAAAACAGTGAGAGACTATTTTCTTGGGCTTCAAAATCATTGCAGATGGTGACTGCAGCCATGAAACGACACTTGCTCCTTTGAAGAAAAGCTATGACCAACCCAGACAGCATATTAAAAAGCAGAGACATTATTTTGGCAACAAAGGTTGGTCTAGTCAAAGCTATGGTTTTTCCAGTGGTCATGCATGGATGTGAGAGTTGGACATAAAGAAAGCTGAGCGCCGAAGAACTGATGCTTTTGAACTGTGGTGTTGGAGAAGGCTCTTGAGAGTCCCTTGGATTGCAAGGAGATCCAACCAGTTGATCCTAAAGGAAATCAGTCCTGAATATTCACTGGAAGGACTGATGCTGAAGCTGAAACTCCAATACTTTGGCCACCTGATGCAAAGAAAAGACTCTGATGCTAGGAAAGATCAAAGGCCAGAGGAGAAGGGGATAACAGAGGATGAGATGGTTGGATGGCATCACTCGATGGATATGAGTTTGAGCAAGCTCCAGGAGTTGGTGATGGACAGGGAAGCTTGGTGTGGTGCAGTCCCCGTGGGATCGCTAAGAGTCGGACACGACTGAGCAACTGAACTGAAAATCACTAAACATAAATTCAATTGGGGAAGAAAAAGAAAGGCCCACATGAAGCCTCATCGGAATAAGATGAGATAGAACAAGAGACAATATGAGATTCAAATCTATACTGGCTGGGAATTAAGAAGTTCTTCGTAAGACATGGGCCCTGAAGAATGAAAACAGTAGGATTCTAATGGGAGTAGACACAAACAGGGAAGAGGAGGCAGTCCAGAAAGGGAGGAGAGTCTGAATGATACAAATGCAAAAAAAACAACAACAAAAAACCAACAAAAAAACCCCACCACGGATGTGCTAGCACAGTCAGCACTCTAGGGTAGGCATCTCAGGGAGGACTCATTGATGACAGGGAAGGCAGGAATGTGGCACTGGACAAGAGCAGTCAGACGTGGGTACTGGTCAAGGGGCCACTGGTGTCCTCTCGCTCCTCCTTGCTGTGCCTATCAAGGTGGGCAGGGGGCAACTGGCTGACAAGGAAGAGGGGGAGGAGCGTTCCAGGCAGGAGGCAGAGGCCACGGAACACGTGCATGGGCGGAGCCAGCACACGTCTTCTAGAAGGGGATGCAGGTTCAGGCGGTTGTGGGATAGAGCACAGAAGCGTACAGCCTGGTGCGGACAGGTCACGGGGTGGGGACGGGGGGATGGGACCTGGGTGTGGTGGTAAGGGCCTTCCTTTGGACTCTGTCATAGTCTCCTGGCAGCTGTTAAAGTCGCGACAGAAGGATCAAGCTGGAGTCCCTTCAGGGGGGTGGGGGTTCAGCGAGTATCTTTAGCTGATTCTCGAAAGGCTGGGTACCAGGGCTAGGGATGATGCTGGCTGTGGTACCAGGGCTAGGGACGATGGTGTGCTGATGCACTTCCTATGGGCCAGTCAGGGGAGGGCTGACATGGGCGGGGTCAGGGGCTGATGCTCAGCCCAAGGGTCCTTACCTATGTGCCCACAGCTTCTGAATGACGCTGTGCCTTTAGGCCATCAAGGGCAATACGATAAGAAACTATAAAATTTTATATTTAAAAATGTCTCGGACTTCCCTGGTGGCTCAGCGGTGAAGAATCCAATGCAGGGGACTTTGATCCTATGCAATGCAATGACTTTGATCCTATCCAAACCCAATGCAGTGGGTTTGATCCCCGGTCCAGGAAGATCCCTCATGCTGTCGGGCAACTAAGCCCGTTGCCACAAGTACTGGGCCAGCACTCTAAAACCTGTGCTGCACAACCAGAGAAACCAGAGCAATGAGAAGCCCGTGCTCCGCAACTAGAGGAGCCCTGCTTCCTGCAACGACAGAATGGCCACATGCAGCAACAAAGACCCAGTACAGCTGTCAACAAATTCTAAAAAAAAAAAGTCTCCACCTTTGTGTCCGAACTTGCACATCTGAGTTTCTGATTGCATTTACTATCGTGCTCTGTCAGCCAGGCTCTCTGCTGGTGTTTGTGGGTCTCTCTTGCTGCCTTTCTATCTGTTGGTTTCTGCCTGTCACTTCCTCCTGGCTCCTTCTAGGTCCCCTCCACAACTTATAAAAATATATGAAAGAGGGACTTCCCTGGCAGTCCAGTGGCTAAACCTCTCCACTCCCAATGCAGGGAGCCTGGGTTCAATCCCTGGTCAGGGAACTGGATCCCACATGCTGCAACTAAGACTCGATGCAGTCAAATAAAATAAATTAAAATAAATAAACAATAAAGATAAAATTACTTAAAAAAAAAAGAAAGGCCTTTTTAAAAATATTGTTTCTTGTTACACATGAATGAGACATTTTATAGTTCTCATGTTTTCACTTAATTTTTATTCTTGTTGTTTTATTAATTATGAGCTTTCTACACCCCACACACTGGAATCAGCAGCATTAAAAAAAAAAAAAGGGACTTCCTTGAGAGTCCAGTGGTTAAGACTTTGCTTTCCAATGCAGGGGGTGCGAGTTCGATCACTGGTCAGGGAACTAGAGTCTACATGCCTCAAGACCAAAAAACCAAAACATAAAGCAGAAGCAATCTTGTAACAAATTTAACAAAAACTTTAAAAATATGTTTAACCACGTTAAAAAAAAAAGCTCTTCCTAGAACAGGGTATCTCTAGTGTCTGAAGACCACGGTAGGTGACATCGACAGAATTCTACTGGAGTTGGTTAGGAATTTCTCATTTTATGTTACTTTCTCCAAATTACAAAATTGCTTCTGGTCCTGTGCTAACTGTTCCGTTTGGCCCTGACCTGCCCTTTTCAGCCTCAAATCCAATCAAATGCTTTAATCCATCTTTCTGTAGGCAAACAGTCCAACACTGGACACACCCGGTGCCACAGAGGGCTCCGAGCATGTCTCTGCTCTGCTCCCTGTTGGAAAGCTGCTCTCCTTTCCTCGATTCCCACTCTCTCGTCTATTAGATCTTACACTTACAGAGAGGCCCATGTCTACTTTGCTGTCCTCCTCGAAGCCTCCACCCATGTCAGTGCACACAACTAGCTCCTGCTGTCCCTTTGTGGCCCACAGTGGCTTGTGTACAAGCTGATTCCCCTCCAAACGAGTGAAAGATCCAAGGAAAAGAACCAAGTACTTATCGACTGTGGGATTCCCCACTAATGATAAACATTATATCCTGCATATAGTACTTACTCAGTAAAAATTTTATGGAATAGATGTTTGTTCTGGAATGAAATCAACATACACAGGATAGTGTCAGAATTTCTCTTCCTAACAGTGCAAGGTGAGCAAGAAAACAAGAGATGCCTGTCTTCTATTAGTGTGTGGAAGCCAGTTTAAGTCTTGAAATGAGAGCTCATGTCATAAATTGTTAAAATCCTAAAGCATTAGGGCACACTGAATTATTTAAATCCTTTTCATCTGAAAGCTGTTAAATATAAAAAAAACTTCCATATACTTAGGGGGGAGAAAAAAAAAAAAACCCAAACCAAGGAGCTCCTATGAGGAATGAAAGCAAGAATTTCAGTCAGCTCACTAATTTTAAGGATTTCACTCATAGTATGAGCCATTAATCTACATGAAATTCTGAAAGTGAATTATATGCAGATCAGTGGAAAAATCCCTGGAGGAGGAAATGGCAACTCACTCCAGTATTTGCCCAGAGAATCCCAGGGATGGAGGAGTCTGGCGGGCTACAGTCCACAGGGTCGAAAAAGTCAGACACGACTGAAGCGACTTAGCACGCATGCACAGTGGAAAAATATTTTATCTTCATTAAGAAACTGTAATATCAAGGATATATTGTTAATCCTAGGGGTATTCTCAAACAAGGAAATAAAATTCCTTCATTTCTGGATGCATGGAGACCTGTAACAGTTTCAAGTCTTCAAGAGTAAGTTGGGGCTGGATTTGTTCCTGTGTTGAAGTAAATAAGGAGGAAATGAACACTGCTAAGACTCTTGCCCTCTTTAATTCTCCTTAAAGCAAGATGCTTGAAACTGCCACTCAGCTAACAGGGATCTGGGGCGGGATGGGGGGGAGCCCACATGCTGCAGCAGGGGCAACAGAGCCTGGGAAGGGGTGCAGACAGGGACATAGCAAGCACTAGATTTTGTTTTGCTTTTTTTCGGCCAGGTTGCAGAGCTTGTGGGATCTTAACAAGGCATGGAACCTGGGCCCTGGCAGTGAGAGCACCGAATCGTCACCACTAGACCACCAGGGAATCCCCAAATATCATATCTCTGAGCTTTGTCTCTGAATAGATAGCTTCAAAAGGTCTGTTTAAAATATCTGTGTTAAAACAAAAAGCACCAACACTGTCAGTAATAGTATGAAGGCTTAAATCTGTAATAGAGAAAACATCCCAAAACAACTTGTGTCCTTATCAATACCGAGTCCTTAGCAAGAAAGCCAAGATTCATTTGGATGAGGATGCCAAGTCCAGTCCTGGAATTCTCTAGGCCAGAATACTGAGTGGGCAGCCTTTTCCTTTTCCAGGTAACTACTCCAGTAGTTACTACTGTTGAGGAAGTCTCTCTATCTGCCAAGCACGAGATTAGATCCTTTATAAACACACTGAACAGACTTCATAAGACTGATGTACAGTGGACGTTATCATCCCTTTTTTACAGATCAGGAAGTAAAGGCCCAGGGATGTTAGGGAATTTAGACACAGTCCTACAGTAGTAAAGAGGGAGACTGGGTTCATCTGATTTTAAATACACCTCAAGCTCTTAATGAGCTTATTATATTGATGAACTTATTCTGCCAGCTGGATTTGGTGCTTGCCCTGCACTATTACACAGTCTACTCTTTTGGCTCACTTTTATGTCTGGCTAGCTGGCTTTGGCCATTTAATCATTAGCAGCATTTTTAGAAAAAATAGGATATTAAAAAAATGACAATTGAAATTTAAACTATATATAGTATATAAGGGGCCACCATTTTTTTTAAAACTTAGAAGATACATGTTTTTTAAGTCTAGGTCTCATATTCATTCTCTAACTGATCAAAGATTAGCACCATCATCAATCCTTGCCACGACACTGATTTCAGCAGGATGGTATATATGAGGGCACGCCCGAGAGATGCAGAGTTCACTCACCTATCTTTCCAGGGCAACGGATGACTCTACTGTCACCCTAGGGTTTCATCACAGGGAACATAAGCAATGCCTGGGAGCACCACCCCAAAGTCTGATTCACCGATATCCCAGCCCTGGAAGGGATCTTATATCAGAGCTCTTCTGCTTACTCTGCCTGGTGACAGCTATTAGTTCACACCTAGGTGTCAGCTCTGAATAATTTAATTTCCATCACAAGGTCTTCATGTATTTAACATGGGGAAAAAGAAGACTGAAAGGAAAAATATAACCTCAATAGGCTCTACATTTTACTTTTACATGCTAGAATTAGGCTGTTTCCATTACTATTTCCTTGAATTTTTATATAATCAGCTTATGAATTTGACTCACCCACATTTAGAATACAACCTGCACACCCCTACACCCACCAGAGGTACACTGGGAAATGCTTAAAAACCAGCTCCTTGTGGGGAAAATAGTAAGTATCAAAATGTTTATTATGAATTTTACTAGTAAAAGGATGTGGAGTATATAATTTACAAGTGATAATAAAATATATGACACCCTCTGTTGCAAATTCCATAGAGCCAAATGATTCTAACAGAATGTTTGTTGACTTTTGCCAAACTCTTGTCTTTATAGCTATCTTATGATTACAACTGATGAATGGATAGAGTTCTGACACAAATGTTGCTTGAAATTTTCACTTAGGTTAATAAGACAAAAGTAAAATCATGAAAATACATGGGTAAGATACACAGAAATCCAATTGTTTGTCAGTTTGTGACTCTTCTGATGAGTTGGACAATATTTTTATGTATATTTAATGTTAAATATTGGATGTTAATTAGAGATTTGCAGTGACTACCACTGTCTAGTATTATATTTGTTTCTATCATGTGTCTTATCACATAAGACAAGGGCCTCTAGAGAAGAGGTAATAGTAAAATGCAGTACAATAATTAGGAAATGAGGAGTTTTAATCTTCCTTACCTTTTTTTAAAATATGTAATTTAATTGTTAAGTCTAAACAATTTTCAATAATGGTTGTGCTTATTAACTGATAAAATTCTTAAAAATTTAACAACTGGCTCTTGATGGTTGACACCAGTTGACTTCAGCACACCACTGCCCCTCACCCTCTCTTAAAATACTCATTTTTTTATGCTATGCTCAATTGTAGGGGAAATTTACATGTATGAAGCAATCCATAATCCCAATGCTCTGACTACAATCAAAATTAAATCATTAGAATAATCACAGTGAGAAACCAGAATGATCTTTTAACATGTTGTTTGATTCAACAAGGAATTTGCCCCCCAAACTGAGCCTGTACAAATGCAAGTTTCTGAAATATACTTTTTCATTTTTATTGCTATCTACATTCAGAAAAACAATAAAAGGATAAAACAAGTTTCTCCATTGACAGATAAATGTATCGCAACCTATATTCAAATATATGCACTAAAATGGCTTTAAATAAAAGGACAAATGTCTCCAAATAATACAATTCAATTTAGATTATTATTTTAGAAAAATAAGAAAAAGTGTGGCTTTGTTGGAGTAATAGAGGAGATATTACCTTAAAAGCCCTTTCCTGATGGCTCAGACTGCAATGTAGAATCTGCCTGCAATGCAGGACACCCAGGTTTGATCCCTGGCTCAGGAAGATTCCCTGGAGGAGGGAACGGCTACCCACTTCAGTATTCTTGCCTGGAGAATTCCATGGACAGAGGAGCCCAGCAGGCTAGAATCCATGAGGTCACAAAGAGTTGGACTCAACTGAGTGATGTTCACTTCACTTAAAGAGGGCAGTGGAAATGTATCAATTATTTGAACTCCCCTCCTGTTTTGGTCACTTTATACTTCAATTCTACTTTTTTAAGAGTACATGAGCCACCGAGTATTTTCCATAGGAAAATTTAAATTTAAATTTCTAGCTAAGGAGTGTGAAATTGGACCCAGTCATCCAAAATTAAATCACTTGTATTTTTCTGTGAAACAGAAGCAGTTATTAGTCTTCCCAGTTGGAAAAGAAGATAACTTACTACTTATGACTATTCTTTGTAGGTTATGGATGCCACAGATTTTCACCATTGGTATGCCACATAGGAAGAAATATCTCGCTTCAGTATTCAAAAGCAGGGGTCATGGTTCAAGTGCAGACTCTGGGTGTGCTTGGTCTGCTGCTACGAGGTCCACAGCTGCACGATGCCTTGTAGAGCATCTACCAAACCTGGGGCTCAGAAAGTGCTTCAGACAAGGGAGGATAACTTATTTAGGTAGCTGGTAACCTCCCTTCCAAATCCCCATCCTTTGGGCCATTCAAAATCATCTTTCATTCTCTGCCTTTATTCCCAAGCCTATGGAATGGGGAGGAGCAGCTGATGGCTGAGCAGACTTGAGTGAAAGACCCCACCCGGCCGGGCCGAGCTGCCTAAGCTTTGGACCGGGGTGGGTTCCTTTTATGGGAGCCCATCTTCCAGACTGTGTAGCCTTGAGTATGGGTCTCATGCAACCCGGCTTAACCCCTCAGAACAGCGAGGGTTTTATTCACGCTACCACCTGTGACAGGAATACAAATGAAGTCTGGATGATGCGGAAAAGATGACGGTTGGATTCTATTCACATTGACTGGTAGCTGGGCGGGTGGAAGTGCACAGAGAGAAGGAAGGGTTCCATTCTGTCCTTCGTGCTGCTTTTGAACATTCGCTGGTTGCCAGCTCCTGAGAAAAATCAAGGTGGGGGCACAGAGCCACACAGAGTGTCCACCTCTGGTCAGCGGAGGCTATGCTGAGTCCTCTGGCCCCAGAAAAATGTGACTTTCTTCAAATGACCCTGTAGGGGAGAGTAGGCACAACCATGTCCCCACCTCTTTCCCCCTCCTTCCATCTAAAAACGAAGAGCTCACTGTATGAGATCTGAGCATAGATGAAGGAAAAAAGGGGTTTCCCAGGTGAAGCTAGTGGTAAAGAACCTGCCTGCTAATGCAGAAGACGTAAGAGATGTGGGTTCAACCCCTGGGTTGGGAAGATTCTCTGGAGAAAGAAATGGCTACCCACTCCAGTATTCATGCCTAAAGAATCCCATGGACAGAGAAGCCTGATGGGCTACAGTCCAGGGTCGTAAAGAGTTGGACACAGCTGAGCGACTTGGCACGCAGCACACACGAAGGAAAAAAGATGCCTTTCTTCTGAATGTGAGAAAGATGTCTCCTGAATATGCACTAAATACTGTGACAAGTACTTGCTGGGAATGTTTACATAGCTCCTTATTTCTTCAACAACCGTGCAACCTAGAGGCTGTGATTCCTGAATTCTGTATGAGGAAACCAAGTCATAGGGAGCGAAAATAATTTGCTCAGGTTCAAAAAGTTTGTAAGAAACAGAACCAGGATTCATGCCTAGCTTCCACCTGGTTTGATTCTAAGGTTCCTGCTCTTTCTAAAAAACAATTTATTAAACTAGTAATAGTCTTAAAATATCAGACTGGTCGAGAAGTGAGAAGTATGCTTGGACTTTTCGTTAGGGTTTTAACTTCTGCTTTTTCTTTTCAAAACACGTTACTTTTCAAATTAATGGGAACATTATTATAAGAGGGAGACGTGACAGGGCGTTTATTGTTGCTGCTTCTTGGGTGGTTGTGGTATGTGGCCTCATGATTACACCCACAGTGAAAGTATGGCAGAGTCCCAGCGTGACACATCTTAACGTGTTTTATGGTTTGAAGGGGGGAATACCAAGGTTTTGCAAAACTGTAAAACCTTGTGCAAGACCTTGATAGTAAAACACATACATATGTAACTGTTTTAAAGTGTGGAAGTTTTACCTAAAAATCTGATGTTCGCAAAAATGAACCATTCAAAATCTCCAGAAACACAAAGCAAGAAGCTTAGTGATTTCGCCACTGCGATGATATCAGCACCTAGAAATGTGGCAACTTCAGAGCACTGCAACCTTGAACCGGTTATTTCTTCTAGAAAATTTTGGGACTATGATTTCATCCATTTGCTGGTACCAAATTGAGATGAAACTGAGTTGTTGATAACTAGTGAATCTTAAAAGAAAAAGAAGAGGAAAGAGATTAAGGCAACTAAGGCAGGCATTGAATAGACTCTCTGTGAAAGCTGAACATTATGAAGATATAATTTTGATGAGAAACCAGGAAATATTCATTTTTAGAGTGGGCTGGTTTCAGAATCTGTCTTGTAGATGCTGTGTGTGTGTGTTTCAGTTCTTAGAAGACAGAACTATATTTGTAAAATTATATCTATAATTTATATATATATAACTTAGCTCAATATTATCTATATGAAAATGGAAAATGTTATGATGAAAATATGCAAACAGGATTTTATGATGGAGGGCAGCAGGCAAAGCTGCAAGCTCACGTATAGAAACAAGACATTATTTTTCTAAAATCTGCCTCTTTTAAATGTTATATAAAAAGCAGATAAAAAACACAACCCAATATGAACTCTAAGAGGATGCATTCAAAAACAGATGACAGGAGGTAACAGTCTGCCCTAAAGGAAAGCAGTGTATGAACACTTCATGAGCATATATTGGCCCTGGGTGCTAAGATGCTGTTCGTACTTGCCTAATACAATTTTTTTTGGCACTACAAAGTCCGATGTGATTTTTAAAATACTATCTTCTTGAATTTTTTTCTACAGGCAAAAATATCAAAGGAAAGAGGCAGAAAATGAGCTTAGGGGAAAAAAAGAAGAAAGACAAGAAAAGCACAGGAAGAAAGCTGTCATGTTTTGTGTTTCAGCTCCACAAAAGAGTTCTGTCTCGAGGTTGAGCCTTTCAAATCTCTTGTCATTCGGGATATGAAACTCTAATTTAGTGGCGTGGCCAGCTGAGGCTCAGACTTAAACATGCTGACGAGCTGAAACAAGAGGTGGCTCACTTTCTTACTTCTGGTTTCCATCCTTGCCTGGCTCCTCACTTGCAAATTCTGACAGTCACTCGCTCTGTGAGCTATGAAAATACCAAGGTGGCGTGGGATCAGTGGGCACCTAATTGAGTTTTACTAGATGAAAAGTTCCATCACCCTGCCTCACCTTGGCCCCCTCCATCTTTACGGGATTGTTGAATTTTATACAGAGCCTATTTATAAACCACTGCAAGTGATACCTGCATTTATCTTGCACTGTGACATCATCTTCTCATCAATAATTTAAGCCTGAAATGGATTAAAGGAACTCTGAAGGGATTTCTCACACATGGAGAAACAGAAAGCAACTCAACTCTCCAAAGGATTTATTTGGTGCTCTTACCTTGTTCTTTAATCTGACGAATTTGCTTCACAGTTTCTTTTAAGATTGCACATTTGTCAGGTTTGAAGTTAAAGTTGTCTATGTCGTTAAAATTAGCAAAAATCAGCTCTGCAAGTTCTTCGATATATTTATTTTCCTGTTCACGGTTACGTTTCTCGGTGCTCCTTTTGGGGCTATTATGAAAGAGATAAGAATGTTAACTACATCCTAATACAGAGAGCAAACAAAAGTTACATGTGGAAACATGGAGGTACTTTGGGGGAAAAAATCCTGAATTTCCCCCAAATGTTGCATTTTTCTTTGTTTTTAAATCAACCTTGTCCCAATTAGTAATTACAAATTCACTTATGCAATCATTTGGTCAATGTGTTTAATGTCTTCCACTCGACTGTATGTTTCATAACGACAAGGATGATCTGCCCAGCATTGTGCTTAAAGCGACACTTGGTACAACAGGCATCTAATTTATTATTAAATAAATAAGAGTTTTAGAAATGGAAAGGAGCTCATGCTTATAAAAATTTAAGATTAAGAAAGGGAAATTAAACTAGTTATAACAGGAATAAATAAACTTCACGGCAAAATAATGAAAATAAATCTTCATCATTTCATACACTTCTTTAGGATGTTAATAATTAAACCCAACGGTCTTTTAAGATAATGTTAAAAAACCACAGTGCAGCTAGAAACAAAAGTGAAACTAACCCAGGGTCTCTGTTAACTGTTCAGCTGAATGGCATGCAAAAAGTAAACAAACAGTCCAAATTCAACTTGAGTTTTAAAACATTAATGGAAAGGAGGGAAAAATAAAAACTGGCAAGATCTTCTCATCTGAATTTGATGAAAGAGCAAACTTAGAAGTTCCCTTTGATAATTGCAGGGTGTCATTTTTTTTTCTCAAATACAGCACAGAGTCCACTGGATGACATTCAAACAATATAATAAATAAGAAAAGTACACTATTCAGAGTACAAGCTTGCTATGTTCTTAATATATAATTATTTGTATGTAATACCAATTTATAAAACTTTGTAATTTGTAATAGACAGTCATATGCTTGCATTTACATATTAGCATTATTTTCATGAACTAATAAACCTAAGACAGAACACAGTTTCTCTATTTTATAGTGACTGCATGATTCATCCAAGATCACTCAGTGACCAGAACTGGGTTTTGCAAAGTCTCATTTTCACTCCTGGCTTCTACTTTCTTAAGTCTGGAGAAAGGAAGGCAATGGCTGCCACGCACTAAAGAGCCGAATTCCAATTCTGGATCCTTCTACCCCTTCCACCTCCCTCTATTACCCCAGACCCCGAAGATACCAACTAAATGACACACGTGTGAGAAGGGGGAGCGGGGGTGGGGGTGGGAGCCGTGCACACCCCCAGAGCCAGCAGAACACTGGAAGAGAAGAGGCTCTATTTACCACCCGCCTCCGTGGCCAGGACTATGGGCTGTAAAGGCAGTTTGACAGACAGGCTGAGGCTGGCTAGGGAGGACCACGGAATCCAGAGGGTGCACATACGAGCGGGGGTCTGGGGCTGTAGTGTGGTCAGTGGCCATTCAATCTGGCAACTAGATGGGGAAAAGGCTTTCTGCTCTTTCTCCTGCTCCCAGCGCTCTTCCCTAGTATTCCTCACCCAGTCTTTCTATTGGCCACTGAAATACAAGTGGCTGTTTAAATGTTAAAAGCATTTACATGATTTAAATCATCAAAAGAGTGATGTCTCTCTTCTACCTCTGTTCCCTAGTCCTCGTTCCCCCCAACAGGTAACAATTCTTGTGTCTCCTAATTACCCTAAAACGATACGGATTCTTATTTTCTTTTTCTATAGAAATGGTAGGACACCATACACATTTTCTGAACCTTGCTTTTCCTCTGTAACAATATTCTTAAGAAACTGCTAAGTATCAACCCACAAAGAGTGTCCTCACTCTTTTTCAGAGCTATATTGTGTGTGGATGTGTCACAGCTGTTTACATAGCTTCCTACAAATGTTTAGGGTTTCCTACTCTTTCGTGTTTATGAACTGCGCTGCAGTGAGCAACCTCATACATAAGTCATTTTGCATGTGTCAACATATATCATTGGAAAATTCCTAGAAATGGAACTGCTAATTCAGAGAGGATATGCATTTATAATTTTAACAGATACTGCTGTATTACCCCATATAGAGGTCATAAAAACCCATACTCCCACCCATAATATATAACATGAAACTTGTTTTAAAAAATATTTGTTTTATTCACTGAAGAGCCTCAGTCTTTGTAATCAACTCAAAAGCAACAGGATTTAACATTTCATTTCTTGCTCTTAGAAGGAAAGTAAGAGAAAAGGAAGAAAAAATAAAAGCGGATACTTCTTAGCAGCAAACCTTTTTACTATGGGATCTCTTGTCTTTTTGACATTCTAAAAGCAAAAAGGAGTAAAAATGTGAATTCAAGATTATGTAGAATAAACAGGTTTTAAGAGTCAGAGTACAGAGAGAACCTAGAGGAAGTATGGAGCCTGCCTCTACTTGTAAGAATAAAATCTGCAACTGATCAGCATATCTAAAATACAAGTTAAATAATATGCATCCAAAGGCTTGACAGTTAAGGAGAAAAACCAAAGAGAGCATGTGAATCAAGTGTGAAACAGATACGATAAAACTTCAAATCCGAGGATCAGGTGTGCGTGGTGAGAGTCTCACCTGGGTCCGAGCTGGTCAGGACATTCCTTGCGCTTCCGCGTCTCTGCCCTGGATGGGTCAGGGGTGTTTTCTCCCATCCCACTCATCTTGAACACATATCAGCAACTGAAACAGAAAACAGAGAGAGCAAATGAGCAGAGTCGATGGTCAATTCCTAATGAGAAGACTTTTTTTTTTTAGTAACCTGCTTAAGTTAAACAAATGTCAAGGTGAACAGTTAGAAAACAAACAAGCCTACCTCAGTGGGCCCACTGTTGCAACAGGAGCTGTATGTCAACAGCACCTGAACTACGATCTGCTATCCCGGTGTTTCTGCTGCCAGCCTCCAGTTTCAGGAGGAATGGTGCCCCACGTGAGAACTACAGGTGCTGTCAGGGGCTCCTCCCAGTCTCTGTTTGGGGTTGGCCAACGTTACATCTGTACTGCAATCACTCACTCGTGACAAACAGCCCCGGGAAGAGGCAGTGCCTCGCCACAAAGCTGTGCTTCCAAATCTGACCAGGTTGCTCTGACACCCCTGTCCTGGCGAGCAATGTCCCTCAAACAGGATCTCCCCCGCCCCACACCAGGCCCTCCTCTCCCAGTGGCTCCCCCCCTTAGTAGTGACTTCTTCTCACATCCTGCCACTCAGACTCTATCTCCTTCCCTGATTCTAGCTGCTATCACCGAAGGTCTTAAGATGCACTCAAAAGATTAGGAACATTATTGACCTTAGTGGGGGAGGCCACTTATTGGCCCATTTGCTGAATTCCTTTCCCTAAGAAAAGAAGAAAATGAGAAGGAAATGACAACCCACTCCAGTGTTCTTGCCTGGAGAATCCCAGGGACGGGGGAGCCTGGTGGGGTGCCGTCTATGGGGTCGCACAGAGTCGGACACGACTGAAGTGACTTAGCAGCAGTAGCAGCAAGAAAATAAAAGGATATACAGTAAGAGAATCAGTGTGTTCACATGGGTCATCACGAACACCATCAAAATAACATTTATATCTGCAAATAACAAAAGCGACAGAGATTTACGTTTCTAAAGAACTGTGCAAAAGGACTGGCAAAGATTTTGAGGAAATGGAAGATGGTTGTTACTCAAGGTGTTTAATAACTGCTCAGCAGAGAAAAAACCGCAGCCCCAAAAGTTTAAGTCACCATTTAGCAATCTCTCCTTGGGTTCCAATTTTATGCCACTTCCTTCTGCCTTTTGTCCCCTAGGCTTTGAAAACCACTTTCGCCCTCCTTCACTTCCTGCAGTGGCTTCTCAGCCTATCTAGCCTGGAAAAATCAGAGGGAAGGGCGAGTTGGGAGGTCAGAGGCTTAAAGACGATGCTGGAAGAGTGACAGGTCCATTGAGAGCAAGGACAAGGAGGCAGGTGGGCTAGGAGGGCCAGGCAGGCCCGAGGGTGAGAGCACCGTCACACACCCATCAACTGCCCGGCTGTGCCCAGGCTAGGATCTGGGTGCTCCAGCCAGCACTCTCATGTCTTCTGGCCTCAACTCTGATCCAAGAGGGGAGGGGAATTTTATATATATGTGTATATATATATATATATATATATATATATATATATATATTTTGAGGAATCACATGTAAGGAGAACCAACAGACACTGGATCAGTTGAGGGAGGTGGCACCAATTATATTCTATTCCACAGGCTGCATCAGGAGGGGACAATTCTGGAAGCTAGTATGGGAGTTTCCTGTTGCTGGGAGTGACATAACTAAGTGTCAAGGCCCCGTGGTGCACTCACAGGTTTGGGCTGATAAGTATAATCTGTATTTAGTTACTGTTCATTTAGCATTTATCCTGCACCAAGCAATTGCCAGATATAATTTAATCAGCAAAAACAGACTATGAGAAGCTGGAGAGCAGAGGCAGGAACTATACCCAAGTTTCACCATGTTAGTTATGGGACCTTAAGAAGTTATTTCTCGTGCCTCGATTACCTTTTCTGTAAAATGGGGATAATCATTATCATCCATAGCACAAGGCCATGGAGTGGCCCAGAAAAGGGTGGAAGTGGGGCTGATACACAGGTTTACATCCTACTCTTCACTACAAAGCTATGGTAAGGGAGTGCCTCATCAAAATAGCCGTTCTTTCTCGAATCACGGGTCACAGGCCAGGTGCGAGAAGCAGCAAGATCTGGACTGCCTGGCTCCCATGCTCCAGTCCCTACCCCTGCCCTAAATATCATTCATTCATTCCTTCAAAGACTGCCTGCCCGCTGCTGTGACTCAGGCTTGGCGTGTGAGGGACATGAGGAGGGATGTGTCTCTCGAGAAGAAGATGGGGGAGAGGAGAGAAATTTATGTAGGAGATTTATATAGGAAAAGCTCCACTAAAGAGAAGCAGGTGTCCTTTGTACTGTGGGACACTCTGCTGGTGGGGAGGAAGCAGGGTCTGAGCTGGGCTGTGAGCAGGCGTGGCAGTTGCTAAGGCATCGCAGGAGGTATAAAAGATGGGGGGCTTCCCTCGTAGTCCAGTGGTTAAGAATCCACCTTGCAATGCAGGGGACACCAGTTCGATCCCTGATCTGAGAAGATCCCACATCTGTGGGGCAACTAGACCCATGTGCCACAACTATCGAGCCTGCACTCCAGAGCCCGGGAACTACAACCAGTGGGTCCACCAGCAGCAAATACTGAAGCCTACCTGTCCGAGAGCTGGTGCTCTGTAGCAAGAGAAGCCGCCTCAACGAGAAGCCTGCACGCTGCAGCTAGAGAAAGCCCATCCACAGCAACAAAGACCAAGCACAGCCCCAAATAAAAATAAATAAATCAATATTTAAAAGGACAGATGGGGGAGCAAAAACACCAGAACCCAGCTCTGATGACACCTTCCAAACATTCTCTTTCAGTATTTCTCCTAGAACCACAATTCCCATGGCTTCACTCACGAGCATGTAAAAAAAAACAACCCCAAACCATTATGCATCCAATCTGAGTGAGCTCTCAACAAGCGACCCAGGGGATTTCCACTCTGGAAATAGCTTTCTATCAATCAAAAAACATTTTTATCATCAAAATAGAATCCCCAATCTGTAACAAAATACCCCATATAGAAGGTATATGTGATAAGTTTGTTGATAAAATGGCCACCACCCCCCAAAAGTATTTAATAGTAATACTATCGGAATGATCAGAAAGATTCTCAACATTTAGCTAAATTAAGAGACTGATTTACTTAAAAGTTGTATATACTCAGTTTGGGGATTTAACATTAGCGTCAGCATCATCTACTTTTACTTTTCCCCAAACATATGTTAAATAATTGTAACTCTGCATGAAGGGGCAGCACTGATGCATTTCAACAAAGCACTGGACAGAAGGAGGTGTGAAGCCAGGAGCACAGGGTTCTGGTCTAAGTACAATAAAACCATTTGAGCCGAGTTGTAAAGAACCTGCCTGCCAATGCAGGAGACATAAGAGACTCGAGTTCTCCCTGGGCTGGGAAGATCACCTGGAGGAGGGCATGTCAACCCACTCCAGCATTCTTCCTGGAGAATCCCATGGACAGAGGAGCTTAGCGGGCTACAGTCCTTGGGGTTGCAAAGAGTCGAACATGACTGAAAGGACCTGGAGTGCACGCATGTTTATTTCACTTGAGCCACCAGGGCTTCCCTGGTAGCTCAGACGGTAAAGTGTCTGCCTGCAGTGTGGGAGACCTCAGTTTGATCCCTGGGTCAGGAAGATCCCCTGGAGAAGGAAATGGCAACCCACTCCAGTACTCTTGCATGGAAAATTCCATAGATGGAGGAGCCTGGGAGGCTGCAGTCCATGGGACTGCAAAGAGTTGGACACGACTGAGCAACTTCACTGGTTCACTGGTACCTACCCAAGGCTGGCTCACAAACCACTCTATTTGTAGCTTTAAAACGTCACTCATTTTCTCTTTAAGTTATTTAAATGCCAACTTTCCCTTTTTATTATTATGTGATGGCACCTTAACCCAGCTCCCCTGGAGGCTCAGATGGTGAAGAATCCACCTGCCAATGCAGGAGATGGTTCGATCCCTGGGTCAGGAAGATCACCTGGAGAGGGGAACGACCACCCACTCTAGTGTTCTTGCCTGGGAAATCCACGGAAAGAGGCCTGGTGGGCTACAGACCTTGGGGTCGCAAACAGCCAGACACAACTTAGCAACTAAACAACTTCAGCACATTTCTTCAAAACCTAAAGATTTCAGCTTTTCAAATTTCTTGTTTTTCTGTGTCTGCCCCATATGTGGTCTTTTTCGAGCAACTTCCCTGGGCTATGTGTCCAGGACACATTGCCTGCCAACCTTTAAACCACCAGAGGGAAGGAAAAGGACAGGGGTGTGTGTAGTCACTGGCCAAGTTGGGGACAGGCGGATGCACTCTGCCAGCTACAATTATCAGGCTGAGATGCCCCGACTGAATCACTCCTCATCTACAGGGAAAAAACTCTCAGATAGGAAAAAAAGGAAAGAGTGAATTGAGTACTGGAGCAGGGGGAGGAGGAGGGTGGGGAAGGTGGTGACAGGAGCGGACGGCTCCTGCTTGCCTCTCTCCTGCCTGCCACAGGGCCAGAAGCGGCCGGAACCCCACAGCAGACGCGCGGATTTACACCCTGCTCCTCAGCCGGTGAAACTACCAATGACAGGACCCTCACCACAGAGAAGAACCAAAGGGTTCTAACCTTTCTAACTGATGTTCTGAACCGCCCTGTCAAGCCTCAGCTGGCAGCAAGTGGTAGTACTTCATGACAGAACACAGGTGTGCAAGTGTGTGTGCACACGTGCCTAGGTGAGTTATTTTTGTTGCCACCCAAATAACATAAAAACCAAAGATAGACAGTATGGCTTCGAGTATGCATGCGTGCGTGCTCAGTCGCTTCAGTCATATCTCACTCTACGGGACCCTTTGGACCGTAGCTTGCCATGGGAGTCTCCAGGCAAGAACACTGGAGTGGGTTGCCATGCCCTCCCCTCCAGGGGATCTTCCTGACCCTCATCTCTCATGTCTCCTGCACTGGTAGGAGGGTTCTTTACCACTAGTGCCTGGGAAGCCCTCCAGTCTGCATGCACACATAGAAAAATCACTGAAGATGAAACAAACTGCCAGGCACAAATTGGGAAATAGGGACTGACATATACACAATACTATATGTAAAGCAGGTAATGGATAAGAACCTACTATATAGCACACGGAACTATACTCAATACTCTGTAATGACCTAAATGGGAAAAGAATCTAAAAAAGAGTGGCTATATGTATATGCATAACTGATTCACTTTGCTGGGCATCTGAAACTTAACACTGTTCAAATCAACTATACTACAATGAAAATTTATTAGAAAATAAATTGTATATACAGATGAGTTTTAATGAAATTTTATAGATCAAAGTTAAATATTAATTTCCAACAAAGGGAAGGAGATGGAGAATACAGAAGGGCAGCACTGAAGCTTTAGACATTTTATTTTGTGAGCAGGTTTAAACAGTTTCTTAAACGGTCTACATGTTTTCAACATTCACATGAAATTAATGTTCTTGAGCATTTTTTTCTGGATTCTGAAATGTTCAGTATAAATCATAAAAACTGAAAATGTCACAAGTAAACTCCTGGCTCATATCTGATAGGAAATTACAGTCATTGAGAATAAGCCAGTTTCTACCAAACGCTGGGGGTGGGGGGAGCATGTGTGAAAGGACGAGACAGGAAAAGAAGTTTCAGTTTGTCCATTCTTGCTATCTAGAGCAAAACAATAGCCCTGCTGTTACTGATAGCACATCTTCCCTTACATCCTCTGATGTCAGCCTGTACAAACTAGACAGTAGAGCAAAGAACCAATGTTTGATTTTCTTAAAGTAACAACAGTTTGGGCAGGGGTGTGTGAGTAAACAATGTCAGTTTAATGCTTTGCATAATATGATGAAAGCAAAATAATATGTTAACCCTCAACATAGCTTAAAACAAAAAAAGCACTCTTCTTGCATGAAATTCATCAATGAAATTTATAAGGTAACAAAGCAGGTGTGAACATCTCATGCCGTTAAAACCAGTCAATCATCCAGAATTCATGTAAATGGTAATGTGTATTTTATCTTTTATCGGTACTGGCCATCTTCCAAACAGGGCCTGTAAAACTGTCAGATTTATTACATGCTGAACAAATTCAGTTAAAAAATAAATAAGGATAATACTACTGCTGAAATCCAAACATAATAAGTGATCAAACATCAGATCTCTATTGCCATTTTCAAGAAATAGTTATAAAACATTAGCCTGCTATGAAATTCCTACTTGGAGATGAAATTTATAATGAAAGGACACACAGCGCTGTTGAAACAACTTTTCTTATCAACACCTTACGTGGGGAGGAGCTGGCTGATAAATCACCCAGCTCTTGCTACGAGACCAGAAAGGCTGCTATGCCTCCCAAGGCCTTCTGGCTCTTCTAAAACGCTCTCTACAAGATGCAGGTGACATTGTTGTGTCACCTGTGGTCTGATTCTTCATAAACTTAGTAAGACAAAGAAACACTCAAGTAATACTAAAAGTGTACACACTTCTGTTCGCTTCAACACTTTTCCATTTCTATCCTATTGAATTCATCATGAGACGATAATCTTGGAGGGCCCTCCACAGCTCAGAAGTCCATGTCAAAAGTTAGATGTATACACTGTTTCTCTATCACAAGTAAAAAACATTTGTTCATTCTAAACTGTAAACAATTTTTCCCTCAGAGTATACTGTGTTCCAGGAGGGTCTTGGGTTTTATAAAAGCGAATTTTCAGGGTCTGACTCTGAAGAAGTTTAAAGAAACAGAGCATCTAATGTTGAAATATACATAATGTGCCTTAAGGATGTAGAGGCTTGAGAAAGGTAGAAAATCAAGTGGGCTAATCATTAGACGTCAGTTAGATGATACAGCAGTGAAGGCAGGGGAAGGGGAAGAAATCACTTTCTAAACAGTGTCAACTAAACAAAATTACCCAAAGCAAACAATATTTTGGCAAGACCCCAACTCTTGGCAGGAGTTAACAAATTTTCCATGCAGTACATACATAGGTTGTATGAAAGGATATATTGTTGGTTCATTCAAACAAGCAGACAAAGAAGCAACACACATACAAACACAACAGAAGCAGGACTATGAAGACTTACTGAAGGCAGGGATGAAAGGACAGAGAAGACGACCAGACTTTCCCTTCCCATCGGCAGAACAAGTAATGCATTAACACAGTGACAGACGATGCTATTCAACACTTCAAAACTAAATTTTAGTTAGTAAAATGGTCTATGATTTTCCCCAAAGTGTTACTTTTTACTTGATCTTAAGAATAGTTTTAACTTCATCTTTACCCGACAGTATTTTGTTTCTTGCTTTTCATACAATAAAGTTTTAGTTTACCCCATACATTACAGTGTGTATTTACAGAATGAGACTCACAAAAGTGCACGTTAATTCATGGAGTGACAGCAGTCAGGTTGCTGAGTTTTAGGAAACTCCCTTCATATAAATCCAGAAGAAAGGGCATCTGATAGGAAACAAACTCTCAGTTTAACTTCACTACCTTTCAGCAACTTACTCTACACTTGCCTTTTTTAAAGTTAACTGCAATAAGCCAAACACATACTATTATTATTACGAGATGACTTTTCAAAGATAAACAGTCTCCAGTTGGACACAGGAGTCAAAAAAATACCACAGGCTACCACTACAGCTCTTCTCCAAGTAAAATGGCTTCACCACCTACCTTTTCTCATGCTGTTTCTTACTCCACGGGAACAGTAATAACTGTGTATAAACAAATGTTCAAGCTACAAGTCCCTTCCTTCTCAGTGTGCTGCACTCTTACATTTACTTCTGTATAATGGCCTTAGAGTGGTATATTAGACAGTAACTAGAAGACATATTCCATTTTCTGACTGAAAGCCAATAATCCTCATGAATTTTTTAGCTGAGAGACACTTCAAGATGCCATTGGGAAGACGGTGAGAAACACATTAGGCTGCAAATGTGCGGCAGCAGCTTTTTAACACAGGCTACAATAATCAAGTAAGTGGCTAAATTCGTATTTGCTGGTTACACAAATATTTTGCTGTGACATTTCCATCATTTCCATCTCTCCAAAAGAGGGGGAAAATATCCTCTCTGAAAGTCTTTTCCTAGCAAAGTTCAGTGCAGAATGTGTCAGGATGAGAGAGCTTTCTAAGGTGCGTGTGTGTGGGGAGGGAGGGAGATCTCATTTGACGATAGTGGCATAGGACAGTTTCCACTTTCTCAGTTCTCACAGGCTAAGGTCCTTAATTGCTGGTAGCGCAGATGGTAAAGAATTTGCTTGCAACGCAGGAGACCCGGATTCAGTCCCTGGGTTGGGAAGATCCCCTGAAATAGCAACCCACTCCAGTATTACTGCTGAAGAATTCCATGGACAGTCCATGGGGTTGCAAAGAGCCAGACACAACTGTGCGACTAACACACACAAGGTCCTTAATGCTGCTCCTATACCCAACTATGTCAGCCGGTGCTAATACAGACAGCCAGGAATAGCAAGACCGGGTTTTAACAAGACCTCGGATGAGGAAACACCCAGGGAATAGCTTCATTCCTTGCATAATGTAAGCACTTTAAGCACCGTGTACTCAGTCCATATTTAATACTTGGAAAACCAGTTCTCACCAAAGGCTTGGTATTCTGGAAAGAAGTCATCAGACTAAGAACCACAATGTAATACTTGTGTTTTGAGTTTCATAACTTGTCCAGATTAAAATTCAATTCTCTTTCTTTATTCTGAAACCCATTTTAGACTTCGAGATTAAAAAAAAAAAAACCTTCCTAATTTATGAGAAAAACTTACTGAAATGGTTAAGAGCAAGACAGCCTCTACTCACATAAAAAGTATTTATTATTCAGTTGTAAAACATTTTTAAATAAATGACAATATTCTCCCACAGTGTAATATGTTGATTGCTTTATTATTATTTGGGGGAGGGGGCTAACATTTATTGAGTACTTAAAAGAATTAAGCACTTTTCTTACTTAAAAACCCATTTTGTTCTTTCTGTATGTGCAAGTACACACACACACAGAGACTAATCTCTTACGGATTATCTAACCTCGCTGACCTGTTTCCATAAGTAATTTGTGCAAGTTACACAGATAATAAAGGACAGGTCAGGAGTCAGACTCGGGTGTAATTATAACAGCTATCATTTACTGAATACGTATCACCTTGGCAGGTATTCTCTAAACACTTTATACATAGGTAACACCTTTAGTTCCTGTAACTATGATTATCACCATTTTACAGATGAGGAAACTGAGGTATAAACAAGCTACAGTAAGCTTGTCAAGGCCATATCATTAGAAGTTTCTTAAGAGTTCATTTGTGAATCCAAACAGCTTCGCAGTTCTTAATCACTACAACATAAGCACCAAGGCTCCTATCCTTTAATACTTTCACTGAAGAGAGAGACAGACTTATGTAAACTATAAAAAGCAGTATATTTTAATTCAATTTGATAAATGCTAAAAATGTAATTTAAAAGTACCCTTTTTTTGGCTAAAAATATAGCAGTATCATTGCAAAATGCAAAATACTGTAAAAATGTGTAGATTCTTTCTTCTGTTCGTTCAATAAATAATTAATGCAGCAGGCACTGTTGTAGGCATGGAGATAGAGCCTGGAACAAAACAGGCAAGAGCCCTTGTCCTGTTAAAGCTCACATTCTAGGGTAGAAAAGAAATCTCGCATCGGCTCATAAGCAATTATACCCTGAAGAAAAATGAAGTATTAGTTATTAGTGAATTTATTATGAAGTACTGAAATAATAAACCCAGCTAGGAATTTTCTCTGGCATACCAGGAATTCTCAGTTTCATTCAAGATAGAAAAGGCCTTCTTTTCCTACAGAATCAGCAGTGTTAATTGGTTAATTTTAAAAGGCACTTATCAAGAGCAATTAGAGAAAATGATACCTACTACTTAAATCATTTCATATCAACTTTAAACATAATACATTTGAGTATCAGTCTCCACTGGGGTTTCATATTGTCTTTCTTGTGTAAATCAGACCTATCATTAAGGCATTGTCTACTACTTTCAATTTCTGTTTATTTAAAATATAATTAGAACTCATAGACACTTCGAGTTCTTATAAGTGCTCATGAGGTATACCTTTCATTATTTTTGCCAGCCTTTTACAAATGCAGATACATACTTGGGAGCAATTTTGATCCATCTGACTGAGTCTTTTCAAAGTATTTTAGTTTTTATAGAAACATATGTATCTTTTCACACAAACACTTAATCAGTTACATAATATTTATGTGCTTACAATAACAAGGACAACTAGCATAAACCAGTCTGGACTAGAAGTTGGCCTTTTAGTAGGCATGCAATGTTGCTGCAGTGCAGAAGTGTGGGGTGTTCTGTTTTGCCCACCAGCCTGGGGTATTTAGAGCCTAGCATTCTTGGGATTTACAGAGGGAAACACAGATCACATGGTCCTTTCAGCCTATCAGTCCCAACGGAGCTTGATTATGAAAATCAGAATTTATGCAACACTAACCTGAAGGCAGAGGTCATGAAATCATTCAGTAAGTTTCACTGAATTTGTATTACAGTCCATGGATGGTTCTAGGTATTGGAGGATACCAGCAGTGAAAAAAAGAGACCAAGTATTTCTCCATAAGAGAAACAGTGAAACAAATAAACATTTACCATATGAAGTGGTGAACAGAGCGATTTTAAAAAACTAAGGGTTAGGATACAGTATACTGTAGGTGGGGTTGAGGAGCACCATTTTACCTCGGTGGTCAGGAAAGTTCTCTCTCAATAGGGTGACACCTTCCTAACAGAACTCTAAGATCCAGAATGCTGCTGCTGCTGCTAAGTCACATCAGTCGTGTCCGACTCTGTTCGACCCCATAGACGGAAGGCCACCAGGCTCCTGTGTCCCTGGGATTCTCCAGGCAAGAAACTGGAATGGGTTGCCATTTCCTTCTCCAATGCACGAAAGTGAAAAGTGAAAGTGAAGTCGCTCAGTCATGTCCAACTCTTAGCGACCCCGTGGACTGTAGCCTACGAGGCTCCTCCATCCATGGGATTTCCCAGGCAAGAGTACTGGAGTGGGGTGCCATAGAATTTCTTTATTATGTAACTGTTAAAACAAAATTCAGGTAAAGCTGTACAATGCAGAGGCTAAGAGTATATCCTCTGGTGTCAACTCAGGTTTGGACTCCCTGGAACAGCACATATTAGTTGTGTTAATTACACTAATTAAACCCCACTGGACCTAAGTTTCACTTCTAAGACTGTAGGAATAATAATACTTTTATAAGCTTGTGCCATGGACTGTAAAGAACATGTTGAACAATGATTGGCACCTAGTAAGGGCTTATTTGGGCTTTCCAGGTGGTGCTAGCAGTAAAGAAACCTCTTGTCAATGCAGATGTAAGAGACGTGGGTTCAATCCCTGGGTTGGGAAGATCCCCTGGAGGAGGGCATGGCAACTCACTCCAGGATTCTTGGCCTGGAGAATTCCATGGACAGAGGAGCCTGGCAGGCTACAGTCCATGGAGTTGCAGAGAATCAGACATGACTGAGCAACTGAGCATGTACAAGGGCTTATTTAATAGATACATTATTTTATGTTGAATTTAATAGCATGTAAATCACTGTGGACGATGACTGCAGCCATGAAATTAACAGATGGTTGCTCCTTGGAAGAAAAGACCAACTTAGGCAGCATATTAAAAAGCAGAGACATTACTTTGCTAACAAAGGTCTGTCTAGTCAAAGCTACGGTTTTTCCAGTAGTCATGTATTGATGGGAGAGTTGGACCATAAAGAAGGCTGAACTCCAAAGAATTGATGCTTTTGAACTGTGGTGTTGGAGAAGACTCTTGAGAGTCCCTTGGACTGCAAGGAGATCAAACCAGTCAATTCTAAAGAAAATCAGTCCTGAATATACATTAGAAGGACTGATGCTGAAGCTGAAATTTCAATACTTTGGTCACCTGATGCGAAGAGCTGATTCAATGGAAAATACCTTGATGCTGGGAAAGATTGACAGTAGGAGGAGAAGGAGATGACAGAGAATGAGATGGTTGGATGGCATCACTGACTTGATGGATATGAGTTTGAGCAGGCTCTGGGAGTTGGTGATGGACAGGGAGGCCTGGCATGCTGCAGTCCAAGGGGGTCACACAAAGTCAGTAAGACTTAGTAATGGAACTGAACTGAAATGCTTATGAAACAATCTAAGTTGATGGTGAACTACAGTTAGAGAGAAAAACTAATTTATAGAAAAAAATTAGAGGAAATTTCACCAAAATATTAGCAGCTAAGTTGTTTAAAGAAGAACTATGGGTAAAATTTAATTTCTGTATTTTTCCAAATTTTTTTTCATTACATCAGATTTTGATGAGTTTACCAAAAGGAAAAAAGAGGGAGGAGGAAGACCCGGCTGTGTCACTGGAAAAAAAACAACAAGCAAAACAGATTCTTTTAAATGACCAGCTCTCCAGAATGCAAATCATAAACATACAAACTGTTTACATGCTATTTTTTAAGGAAAACTGGGCATAAAATGAGGTCAAGCTACTCTATGGTAAGAGGTATGAAAAATGCCTAAAGTGAATGAAATAAGAAATGGGACCTAATTTTACCATTAAGTATTAGCAATGAAATTTAAAGTATAAATTCTTTCCTTTTACCAAAGGATATTCCCTAATAGTATTCTGTAATTACTGAAACTCAATTACAACCAAATTGTTATATTTTCCAAATTCACCCCAAGTTCTTCTAAATGAGAAAGACGGAGGCTTTTGGTCCTTTTGGACTCATTACTATCTGTTAGTCTTAACTTTTGGAACAATCTCATGTTTTCTCTCTCCCATGGATTCAAGTCTTTTAAAGCAAGAACAATGTCCAAGATGTCCAACAATGTCCACCAGAGCCTTCCAGCAAAGGTTACTCAAATCGCTCTTCCTCCTCAGAAAATCTCCTCTTTCAAGTTCAGCTGGAAAGCCATCCTCTTTATGTGGGCCTCATAGATTTCACTAGGAAGAAGTAAAGGTTCCCTTCTACTGAATGTTTCCTGGCCCATTACTGTGCTCAGTTGCATCTGATTCTGCGACCCCATGGACTGTAGCACGCAGGGTTCCTCTGTCCATGGGATTTTCCAGGCAGGAATACTGGAGTGGGTTGCCATTTCATCCTCCAGGGGATCTCCCTGACCTAGGGATTGAATCTGCATCCCCTGAGTCTCCTGCATTGGCAGGCAGGTTCTCTACCACTGAGCCACCTGGGATCCTCCTCCGTGGTCCACAGGACATACAACTAGGATAATGCTTCTTTCTCCTGCATCATTAGTTGCTTGCTTACCAGTGAGGGTCCAGGCCACTGTCCTGGCACCCACACACTGCTGCCTCTTGCTCCAGGTTCTGGGTGCCAGAGAGGTAACACACTCGCTACTTTTCTCATTCATGCTCATTTCACGCCAAGCTGTCCTATGAGTTCTTTATCTCCAGTCAAACGGGAACACGAAGCAAAGGCAAGACATGTCCCGGGGATGAAGTATAGAACCCAAACAAAATGTCTGCGGTTACAGAAGAAAAAAGTACGCAGTTATATAGCTCCTTTGGGCAGTTTAAATTATGTTTCCCGTATAAGAAGTCTTTTTCTGGAATACTCTTTTTTATATTCTTTCTCTAACCTCTGCCACAAAAGTGGAAAGTGAGCAAGGAGGAAAAACTTGGTTTGGTGGGAGGACCGCTGATTCATTTTTTCACCATACAAATTCCAACAAACTTTCTCTTGGTCAGATCGTTACAATAACTCCAAACAGTATTCACTACAAGGCAAGGCTGCCATCAAAAACAGAAGGCAGCCCTGGGTCAACAGCACCCCCTCCCCCAACCCAATTTGGTCTTAGAAAAATAAGCCAAATTAAGCATTTTTATTTGCAAATAACACATACCTTCAGAAGGGCTTACTGAGAATTACTAGACTTTAGAAAGTTATATAAGCCAAAACACTTCCTTTAACCATTTTCTTCTCTCCCACACATTGGTAATCATCAAAACTAACCACACTTTAGGGGCTTCTCTGGTGGCTCAGACCATACAGAATTTGCTTGCAGTGCAGGAGACTGGGGTTCGATCCCTGGATTGGGAAGAACCCTGGAGAAGGGAATGGCTACCCATTCCAGTATTCTTGACTGGAGAATCATGGACAGGGGAGCCTGGCAGGCTACAGTCCATGGAGTCTCAAAGAGCTGGACACGACTGAGTGGCTTTCATTTTTCAACCACACTTTAGCTTATGAGAGATTTGCACTTCAGTTTAAGTTTCAAACTTGGGACTCACAGCTTTCAGTGGAAGTAATCACGTCATTAGTATCGTGACATACAGGGGAACCCAATTCTCTGACCTCAGGATCAGAATGGGTGGGGTGGGGTGGGGGCAGGGTGGTTGGAGAACTTTCTAGATGTGACAGATTGAGAGCAGCACTGTTCTGGAAAGTAATCAGTGGACAGCTTTCTCCTCTTTCCAGCTCCAGACACAGAATTACTGCATTTTGGGAAACTAAAAATATTTAACTGGACTCAAGAATGGAGCTTCTAATTACCCTTTTGGTAGTTAATACCAACTTAAACCCAAATGAGTTGACAGGGTGTTACAAATAATAATTTAATGGATTATGTAAGGGTGGTCTAGAATAGGCATTGAAATGATTAAAACAAACTCCTCCTGTTGTAGAATGTGTCATTCTATATTTTTATATATACATAAAATTTTGTTTATTTATTTTTGGCTGTGTTGGGTCTTTGTTCCTGTGCAGGGTGGGGTGTTTGCTAGTTGTGGGGTAAGGGCTTCTCATTTCAGTGGCTTCCTTGTTGTGGAGAACAGGCTCTAGGGCTTCTGGGCTCTAGGGCACAGCTCAGTAGGTGGGGTATATGGGCTTAGCTGCTCTGCGGCATGAAGGATATCTTCCCAGATCAGGGTACGAACCCGAGTCTCCTGCACTGGCAGGCAGATTCTTTACTACTGAGCCACCAGGGAAGCCCTTGGTTCTGCACTATTTATTTCAATTAGTCCTAAAAACGTGTTTGCACTGAGAGAGTAAAATGTCATTGTTTTTGTAAAACCTACACCTATGGATAAAGATCTGTAAGGCCACTGTACCTTATTTAACCATAACTGGCAAGTAATCAGCATGAAATGAAAACTTGAAGAAAATTAAGATAATTGCTTGACGTATCAGAGACATATAACTGCATAATATTCCTTTTTCCTAGTATTGGGGCAAAAAGAGAAAGAATTCATTAAGCTGAAACTCAAACTCTGGTTTCAGTTAAGCCAGATGATGCTGAGAAAACTAAGCTTTTGGAGAAATTATAACACATTATTTATGTAAGTCCACAACACAGGCATATGATTTCTTTAGCTTAGTGTTTTAAGGCAGTATTTCAATATCAAGAGTCACAACTATTAGGGCAAAAACACATCTGGGCCCTGGACAATTTAATTTTATATAAGATTAAGTTTCTAATTAATATGGGTCTCTTTTTGGTATTAAACATATAACCTAAATTAAAGGGTTTTAATTTAAAAATCTACTTGCATTTCTTTCCTTCTGATGTTCAACTGTGCTGATAATTATTAAGTAGCTCCTTGAGGGCAAATTCCTGGGCTCTCTGGACACTGTAATGTCATCCCTGAGTAAAAAACAGAACTTAGCCTCATGAAGTCAAAGATTTAGGAAGAAGAGACCAGAAGGCAGTAAACTAACGGCTGAGTTAGGTTTTGGAGAAGGAGTATTACATTTCTAAGGGAAGCTGGGATAGTGGGAGGGTGTCTGAGGACCAGAGATGCTGGGGGACTGCAAGGCCATGTGATTTGACAGTTGGGGGTGGGGGTCTGGGTCTCTCCAACAAGTCTGAACCTCGAGGCCTGCTGAGCGTCACCAACCACCGCCATCAACGTCAGGGGGGCAAGTTTTTCACCCCATCGGTGACCTGAAATCTGACTAACTCAAGAGCAACAGTCTGAGAAAGAAGGAAAGAGAGAGAGAAGGCAGAATCCATTTTATTCATTGAACCCATTTCCTCACCACATAGTGAGCGTCTACTTTGGAGTGTCAGGATACAGAAAACCTTAGAGGCTAGAATGAGTCGTAGTTCCTGTCGCCTTCCTTGACCACAGGCACAGTGGAAAGTTCTGAGCTCGAGGTGGTTGAGTCCACCCTCTGGTCAGTGAGACACACGACAGGTTTGGAAGGGTAGGGAGGAGGAGCAGAAGACCAGCTAAGAGGACACTGCAAGGCTACATACTGTACAATGGCACTTACAGGGAACATCCAGAATAAGCAAGTCCACAGCAACAGAAAGCAGATCAGTGGCTGCCAGGGGCGGAGGGGGACGCCAGAGGGGGATGGCAGAGCGGGGCTGACTGCCAATCAGAACAGAGTTTCTCTTCATGTGGATGAGAATGTTCTGAAACTACTGCAAGAGTGGTCATGGCTGCCCACCTGGGGAATAAACTAATAATCACGGAACCAGACACTTACAAAGGGTGAACTTTACGTTATGTGAATTCCATCTCAATAAAGCAGTTATTAAAAACAAACAACCAGAAAACAACAATAACAAGTTCTGTAAGTGACGGGGCCTGACTGATGACTTGTGGAATAGATAAACAGATGGTTTGCAAGGATTCAGGAAACAAAATGGTGACTATTAACGAGCAAGAGTGACTTCTCTAATAATTCATCACAAATGGAATTGTCCTCCTTCCTTCTGCTAAAGAGATTCAAGTAAGATTTCTTAAAGTTTTATTATTTTTCTCAATAAAAGTAATACATGCTCATCGTAGAAAATTTAGAATATAAAATACTAAAGAATAAATTGCATGTATTCCTACCACACAGAGAATTACCACTAAATTTAAAAAGTTGGGAATTTGGGGATTGACATGTACACACTGCTGTATTTAAAACAGATAACCAACAAGGACCTACTGTATATCACAGGAAATCTGCTTAACACCCTGTAATAACCTAAATGGGAGAAAACTTTGAAAAAGAATAGATATATGTATATAACTGGCTCACTTTGCTGTATACCTGAAACTAATACAACACTGTTAACCAACTATATTCCAATATAAGATAACATCTTAAAAAATAAAATGGGCATGTATGTCTGTGTGTGTGTATCACAAACTGCATGTATACTTTTATAGATGCTTTTATCATTTCTAAGATTTTTCTGTGGTATTAGTTTTTATAAACATGATTTTTAATGGCTCTATGATATTCTAGCATATAAAGAAACCATAATATATTTAACTATTTTCTATAATCATTTAATTTGCTTCCATTTTTTACCACTATAAACAACACTGATGAATATCTTTTATGTAAGCACTAATCCACATCATGTGATTAATAATAATCAATAGTCTCAATACACCAGGACCTCAGAAATGTAATTACTGGATCAAAGGGTGTGTGTGACCTTATTTACAGCGATTATATGCACTGTCAAATTATTTTCCAAAAAGGCTGCCTTAATTTATAATCCCCTCAGCAGGATATCTGAGATCTCATTTAACCAGAATTCACAATAACGAATATTATGATTTTCACAAATGTTTTGCAAGTTTGAAGACTACAGCATGACCTATTTTCTAATGTAAACTGGTTACCAACAATTTAGTATCTTTCAGATGTTCATGACCATTTCACGTTTACTTGGATGGAAGAATGTTAAGCCAGGGATCTGGCACGGACACTGCATACTCAGCCTGGCAAAGCATCTGATTTACTGCTTGTGCAAGGATGGAAGCAGAAGTGGCTCATAATGAACCCCCTGAGGAACTTTTAAAAGCATGGCTTTCCAGGCTCCACCCCAGACCAATTGGAACTCTCTGCAGAAGGACCCCAGATGGTCAGCGGAAGCCTGCCCAACCGTGACTAGGAAGGGCAGCACTGAGAACTACTGGGCTTCCCAGGGGGTGCTAGTGGTAAAGAACCCGCCTGCCAGTGCAGGAGATAAAAGAGATGTGGGTTCGATCCCTGGTTGGGAAGATTCCCTATGGTGGGCACGGCAACCCACTCGTCGTCTTGCCTGGAGAATCCCATGGACAGAGGAGCCTGGAGGCTACAGTCCATGGGGTCACACAGAGTCAGACATGACTGAAACGACTTAGCACACACACAAGGGCTGGGAGGTAACAGCAAGTCAGTCAAGGCTGGTGGAGTAACATTCCTGGTGTTAATTAACTGATTATTACAAACAAAAAGAAGTCTCCAGTCTAGTTTGTTTTTAATCAATGATTGGGGGAAAAAAATAACTTATCAGAGAGGATGATGACATAGAGGATACTTGAACAATTAAGAGTACTTTTCTGAAAATCTTAACATTAGCAAATTAAAAAGGTCTGAACTTGAGCAAACTCCGGGATACAATGAAGGACAGAGAAGCCTGGCTGGCAGGCTGCAGTCCATGGGATCACAAAGAGTCGAATACGACTGAGCAACAGAACAACAATAATAAATCTTTGTATTATTAAAACAATTTGAACACCTACAAAAATACAATTAGGAAAGGAAAGGAAAATCCCTCACAATCTATTTTAACATGTTCAGTATTTGAATTGGAGCAGAGGAGAAACTTCTCTCACATATGTTCACCACTATTTTTCTTTTTCTGTCTTCCAAACACAGTCCATAAGAGTTCTGCTACATCTTGCATCTCCTCCTGTGCTTCTCAAGTCCCTACACTCTGGTAACCAATTCCCTTACATCCCTAACCCAGGAACAGGACTATTCTGGGGGCCCTCTCTTCAGGCCCCCACGCACGGTCCATTCCAGCAGCAGCTGCTGGTCCTCTTATAACACAGGTTCTGGGAATAGGATGGGGGTAGGGGTTGCCCTCTGCTTTCCTGAGAGCAGGCACCAGGCCTGTGCTCAACAGTAAGGGTGACCTTGAATAAAAATCTCTGCTTCTTGGAAACCCATGCCTTAAAACACCCCCAATCTATGTTCCAGCCTGAGACTGACCAACAGGCCACCTAATCCTTCACCTTCACTGAACATGTTGGTGTTCGACTAGTTCTTCTTCTCTAGTCCACACCTGGTCCCCACCCTGAGTAACCTCAAAGACCCTCCTGCCTCAACTCTAGCAGTGGCCACTGCCTCCTGTGACCACACCCAGAACCTCGTTCTCAACCAGCACTGGTACACCTTGAAAGCCACTTCTGGTTCACAGCTTTTGAGCGTGCAGAATTGCCTTCTGCCTTCCTCCTCCATAGCAGTCTTCATGGATCTTGTTTTCTGCCTTCCTCCTCCACAGCAGTCCTCCTGAGTTGAGGCCCTTGCCTCTCTGCTCATCGCATTGCCCTCCACAACTCCCTGGATTCCCCACCATCAGGCTCCTATTCATGTCTCTTCTCACAGAGTTACTTTTGCAAAACATAACTTCAAGTTTCCTCCCTTACTCCCACCCTCGTAAGTGGGAATATCATACAGCTAAAGGTGGCGAGGAATTCCCTGGTGGCTCAGACGATAAACAGTCTGCCCACAATACAGGAGACCTGGGTTTGATCCCTGGGTTGGGAAGATACCCTGGAGAAGAGAATGGCAACTCACTCCAGTATTCTTGCCTGGAGAATTCCACGGACAGAGGAGTCTGGTGAGCTACCACCCATGGGGTCACAAAAGAGTCAGACACGACTGAGTGACTCACACACACACAAGGTTGGAGAGGCCCCTCAGACCACTCAAGGTCTCTAAACTTGCCTTACACCCAGAGTCCTGCCCAGCGATCCTTTCCTTTGTTCTCGAGTCAGCTCCTTCTCTTAACCCAACAGGTAAACAGCTTTTCAACAGGTATTTCCAGCTTTTATCACTTTGGCTCATGGCTGATTCACCTGATTATTATTATTATTATTATATCAATCTGAATATCAATTTCCTTTTGTTGCTGTTCCAGATGCTAGGTTGTATCAGACTCTTTGCAACCCCCACAGACTTTAGTCTGCCAGGCTCCTCTGTCCATGGGATTTTCCAGGCAAGAATACTGGAGTGAGTAGCCGTTTCCTCCTCCAAGGGATCGTCCCGACTCAGGGATCGAACCTGTGTCTTGTACACTGCAGGTGGATTCCTTACCCTTGAGCCACGAGAGAATTCCTCCCTTCCTTTTACTCACATAGAAATCCATCGCTCTCTTCAATGTCTCTCCTGGCCGTTCCTGGCTTCTTGGAGGCTGTGTGACCCCATCATCTTGTAAACAACCCCATTTCCGATTTCCCTCCCCATCTTCTCTGAATCTTTGCTACTAAAGTTCTCTTCAGCCAATGTCTACCCTTTTTTTTTTTTTTTTTTTGCCTGTGTTCACCTCTAACTGCACTCAGGTCCATTCCCCTCCTTAAGTCTCAATTCTTCTTCAGCAACCATACAATCTCACAACCTTCCTTCACATAGGGACCTGTCCCAAGCCTATAGGCCTGTGCTCCCTTACCCCCAAAGAATTCAGAATTCAGATAGATAGATACATTTTAATTTTAGAAAGAGAAAACACAGCATATGCCGTATTTCATAACATCCCCACAGGGCCCTGTGTGCACGTTCTGTAATCAAATTCAATATTATTTCTGCAGTGAAATGTATGAATATTCACACTAAGTGGGACAAATGAAGATTATAAGTCATTCCATATCCATTCAGGTCAGGTTTTACCATCAAAGGAGTTCTAAAAACCTTTCCTGTTTCAGAGTTTGTTTAATTTTGACATTCAAGTAAGGGAATACAGGCCTGAGGTTTATTCCTATTCACTTCCACTCACTTCATGATCCAAAACAATTACCACCCCCACCCCCCGCTCCACCTCCACTGAAAATACCCTCCTTGTTCTTCATGATATTTGAAGGTTGAGTCTAGAGAAAGGGTGGCACCTGTGTTGTGTGACTTGGCCTTTCTGCTGTGTTTGTCACTGTGATCATGTCCACTCAGTGATCCCTTCACAAATCTCTTTCTCCCGAGCCTTCCGTGACATCGTCCTCTACGTAGGTCCTCCCCTTAAACTGCATAATTCCTATTCCACCTCCTTTATGGGATCCTCCGCTTTGGAGATATCCAGTTATCCAGGTCTCCCTCTCCTCAGTTAGCTACTTTTAAAAAATTATTTTTAACAGTGAGGTATAATCAGAAACAGTATGGACCTAACAGAAGCAGAAGATATTAAGAAAAGGTGGCAAGAATACACAGAACTACTATATAAAAAAAGATCTTAATGACCCAGTTAACCACAATGGTGTGATCACTCACCTAGAGCCAGACATCCTGGAGGGCAAAGTCAAGTGGCCCTTAGGAATCATCACTGCGAACAACGTGAGTGGAGGTAATGGAATTCCAGATGAGCTATTTCAAATCCTAAAATATGAAGCTGTGAAAGTGCTGCACTCAGTATGCAGCAAATCTGGAAAACTCAGCATGGCCACAGGACTGGAAAAGGTCAGTTTTCATTCCAATCCCAAAGAAAGGCAATGCCAAAGAGTGAATGTTCAAACTACTGCACAACTGCACTCATCTCACAGGCTAGCAAAGTAATGCTCAAAATTCTCCAAGCTAGGCTTCAACAGCACGTGAACCGAGAATTTCTGGATGTTCAAGCTGGACTGAGAAAAGACAGAGGAACCAGAGATCAAATTGCCAACATCCACTGGATCATCGAAAAAGCAAGGGAATTCCAGAAAAACATCTACTTCTGCTTCATTCACTACACCAAAGCCTTTGACTGTGTGAATCACAACAAACTGGAAAATTCAAGAGATGGGAATACCTGACCACCTTAGCTGCCTCCTGAGAAATGTGTATGCAGGTCAAGAAGCAACAGTTAGCAATGGAAATGGAACAATGGACTGGTTCAAAATTGGGAAAGGACTATGTCAAGGCTGTATATTGTCACCCAGCTTATTTAACTTATATGCAGAGTACATCATGAGAAATGCCAGGCTGGATGAATCACAAGCTGGAATCAAGACTGCCCAGAGAAATATCAATAACCTCACACACCCAGATGACACAAACTTGTGGCAGACAGCAAAAAGGAACTAAAGAGCCTCTTGAGGAAAGTGAAAGAGGAGAGTGAAAAAGCTGGCTTAAAACTCAACATTCAAAAAACTAAGATCATGGCATCCAGTCCCATCACTTCATGGCAAATAGATGGGGAAACAATGGAAACAGTGACAGACTTTGTTTTTTGGGCTGCAAAATCACTGCAGATGGTGACTGCAGCCATGAAATTAAAAGATGCTTGCTCCTTGGAAGAAAAGCTATAATAAACCTAGACAGTAAATTAAAAAACAGAGACATTACTTTGCTGACAAAGATCCATCTGGTCAAAGCTATGGTTTTTCCAGTAGTCACGTATGGATGTGAGAGCTGGACTATAAAGAAAGCTGAGCACCGAAGAATTGATGCTTTTGAACTGTAGTGTTGGAGAAGACTCTTGAGAGTCCCTTGGACTGCAAGGAGGTCAAACTAGTCAATCCTAAAGGAAATCAGTCCTGAATATTCATTAGAAGGACTGATGCTGAAGCTGAAGCTCCAATACTTTGGCCACCTGATGTGAAGAACTGACTCATTTGAAAAGACCTTGATGTTGGGAAAGATTGAAAGCAGGAGGAGAAGGGGACGACCAAGGATGAGATGGTTGGATGGCATCACTAATTTGATGCACATGAGTTTGAGCAAGCTTCGCGAGTTGGTGATAGACAGGGAAGCCTGGCATGCTGTAGTTCTCGGGGTCACAAAGAGTCGGACATGACTAAGTGACTGAATTGACTGACTGATAATTCAGGAGCCAGAAAATTCACTCTTTAAACACATACATTTCAGTGGTTTTAAGCTAATCACAGGACTGTGCAATCATCACCCTATCTAACTCTACAACATTTCATCAACCCAAGAGGAAACTCCATGCTCCTTATGCAGTTATTCCTCATTCCCTCCTCTCTCCCACCCTGGCAACTAGCAGCAGTCTCTGACTTTATGTCTAATAGGGACATGTAATATAAATGGAAACATAAAATACATTTACTTGTCACTTCTTTCAATCAGCATCGTGCTTTTAAGGTTCAGCAATACTGTAGTATGTATGAGTACTTTCTTTTTATGGCCAAATATTACAATGTATAAAGGTTATACCACATTTTATTTATCTACTCATCACTTAGGACATTTAGGCCATTACTATTTTTTGGCTTATCAGGAATAATGCTGCTGTGGATATCTGTATACCAGTGTACACAGATGTTTCAGTTCTTCTGGATATATATACCTAGGAATGGAATTGGGTGAGTATACAGTACTTTTACATTTAATTTTTTGATGAACTGCCAGACTGCTTTCCAAAGCAGCAATGTCTGAGGGTTCCAATTTCTCCATTACCTTAATCAACACTTATTTTAACTTTTTTTAAAATTATAGTCATCTTACTGAGTATGAAATGGTATCTCACTGTTGGTTTGACCTGCATTTCCCTAGTATCTATGTTGAACATCTTTTCAAGTGGTTTTTGGCCACTGCATTATCTTCTCTGGAGAATGTCTACTCAAATCTTTGTCTATAGTAAATTAGACTCTTGCAGTGACTCTCAGCACCGCTCTGGAGTTACAAACAGCTTTGAGAATCTGACCAAAGTCAAAAAATAAAACTACATAGATAACAAAATGAGGCATACCATTTTCCTAAGAAGTTACTAACCCACTATAAGATCATTTATGGACCTTCCAGATTACTCATCTTCACTTTGTATCAGATGTTCTCAAACTTCATGCATATTTGAAGATCACCTGGGGAGCTTTTAAAAAATATCACATTACCACACAACCCAGCAACTCCATGTCTAGGCATGTAATAGAAAAAACAAAAAGCAGGGACTTAAACAGGTATCAGTTCAGTTACTCAATCGTGTCCGACTCTGCGACCCCATGGACTACAGCACGCCAGGCCTCCCTGTCCATCACCAACTCCTGGAGTCTACACAAACTCATGTCCATTGAGTTGGTGATGCCATCCAGCCATCTCACCCTCTGTCATTCTCTTCTCCTCCCGCTTTCAATCTTTCCCAGCATCAGGGTCTTTTCAAATGAGTCAGTTCTTCACATCAGGTGGCCAAACTACTGGAGCTTCAGCTTCAGCATCAGTCCTTCCAATGAATATTCAGGACTGATTTCCTTTAGGATGGACTGGTTGGATCTCCTTGCAGTCCAAGGGACTCTCAGGAGTCTCCTCCAACACCACAGTTCAAAGCATCAATTCTTCGGTGCTCAGTTTTCTTTATAGTCCAACTCTCACATCCATACATGCTGCTGCTGCTAAGTCGCTTCAGTCGTGCCCGACTCTGTGCGACCCCATAGACGGTAGCCCACCAGGCTCCCCCGTCCCTGGGATTCTCCAGGCAAGATGACCACTGGAAAAACCACAGCTTTGACTAGACAGATCTTTGTTGGCAAAGTAATGTTTCTGATTTTGAATATGCTGTCTAGGTTGGTCATAACTTTTCTTCCAAGGAGCAAGCATCTTTTAATTTCATGGCTGCAATCACCACCTGCAGTGATTTTGGAGCTCCCCAGAATAAAGTCAGCCACTGTTTCCACTGTTTCCCCATCTATCTGCCATGAAGTGATGGGACCAGATGCCATGATCTTAGTTTTCCGAATATTGAGTTTTAAGGCAACTTTTTCACTCTCCTCTTTCACTTTCATCAAGAGGCTCTTTAGTTCTTCACTTTCTGCCATAAGGGTGGTGTCATCTGCACATCTGATGTTATTCACATATTTCCCGCCAATCTTGATTCCAGCTTGTGCTTCTTCCAGCCCAGCGTTTCTCATGAAGTACTCTGCATAGAAGTTAAATAAGCAGGGTGACAATATACAGCCTTGACGTACTCCTTTCTCTATTTGGAACCAGTCTGTTGTTCCATATCCAGTTCTAACCGTTGCTTCCTGACCTGCATACAGATTTCTCAACAGGCAGGTCAGGTGGTCTGGTATTCCCACCTCTTTCAGAATTTTCCACAGTTTATTGTGATCCACACAGTCAAAGGCTTTGGCATAGTCAATAAAGGAGAAGTATATGTTTTTCTGGAACTCTCTTGCTTTCTTGATGATCTAGTAGATGTTGGCAATTTGATCTCTGGTTCCTCTGCCTTTTCTAGCTCCACCTTGAACATCTGGAAGTTCATGGTTCACGTACTGTTGAAGCCTGGCTTGCAGAATTTTGAGCATTACTTTACTAGCCTTATCCACAATAGCCAAGGAGTGGAAGCATTCGTTCACACATGAATGAACCAAATGCGTGTATACGTACAACAGAGTACTATTCAGCCGTAAAAAGGGAGGAAATACTGATACATGCTACAACAATGTGTGAACTGTGAAAACATGATGCTGAGTTAAAGAAGTCAGATACAGAAGACCACATATTATGATTCTACTCGTATAAGGAACCCAGAATAGCTACTTTTATAGAAACAGAAAGTAGAACGGTGGTTACCTGGACCATGTGGGAGGAAGGGTGAGTACTTATTGTTGAACAGGATGAAAGTTTCTGTTTAGGATGATGAAAAAGTCCTGCACAGTAGTGACAGGTGCACAGGAATGTGAAGGGCTGGTCAGTGCCACTTAACTGTATTTAAAATGGTAAACTTTAGTTATGTCTATTTTCCTGTAATTAAAAAAAGAAAACTATGTTTGTATATACACAAAAACACATACATACACAACCAGGACAACACCAGTATTTTGTTTAAAAGCTCTCCAATCAATGTAAATGTTCAAACAGGGTTAAAAACTTGCTGCTTCCTACTTTCCTTTATGGTATCACCTACTCCCAAGGATTCCCAAATCTTTCTTTCCAGCCTTCACCTCTCAAAGCTTCTACCTCATACCTAGCTCAGATGACCCTCTCCCTAAGATTAAATTCCCTTCCATCTTCTAATGCTGTTTAGTTGTTAAGTCATGTCCAACTCTTTTGCAATGGAGTGTAGTTCTTCAGGCCTATCGTCTCATAGACTATATATAAAACTCTACCATTAACCACATATATCTTAATTATTTATGTCTTTTGCCTTAGCAATTTTTAAGCTTCTGAGAGGTAGAAACTAAGTAGGTTTCATCTTCTTATAACAGATTCATATGCCTGACACACAAATTAATCTTCACAGAATAAACTGCTTTATACACTGCTACAGAGTTTGAAGCTATTTCATCAAAATAGGGAACATCATTTACTATCCTATATTCGTATTATTTTATTTGATCTTCATAAAAGCCCCATGAAGTCATTATTATTATGATGCCCTGAAGTACAGAAAAATCAAACGTGTCCAAAGTCAAACACCGCCAACAGGTAGTAGAAGGAACTCCAGAGCCTGCCCTCTGCCTCTGCCACCCGTCTCCTCCCGTGACCTAGCAGAGACACGGGTCTTTTTATCTGAGTATGAGTCACCTTCTCAAGTAGGTATTTCCTGCCAGGGTTTTTCTGTTAATTTTTTAAGCTATAATCTTAACAGTCTTGTAGCTTTTCAAAATTAAGAGAACTTTAGCATTTTACCACACAGTCTTCATAACCAGTATGGCGACTACCCACAAAGACAAAGGTAGACACTTACAATGAGACTGAACAAACAAAAAACAACTGTGTGATGTTCTAAACAGGGAAAACTAAGATGATGGTCACTTAGGTGATAACAGTCAGAGGATTTCAGCTGACTGCCAGTTTAATATGAATCAACCAAATGACTGGAAGCTAAAAATAACAAATTTACATTTAAATTGCAAGAACAAAAGCAAAATCAGAAACCATCAATTTGGACAGAAAACTGCAGTGCTGTGTTGCTCCAGAACATAGAGATAATAGACGCTGGAGAATTTAGTCAATGAACAGACACTAACCAAGGACTTATTTAAATAAGCAGGGATATGCATGGGTGTGTGTGTGTGTGTCTGTTTGTGTGTGTACACATGGATATAAGTGTATGGCATCCAGTCCCATCACTTCATGGCAGATGGATGGGGAAACAGTGGAAACAGTGGCTGACTTTATTTTTCTGAGCTCCAAAATCACTGCAGATGGTGATTGTAGCCATGAAATTAAAAGACGCCTACTCCTTGGAAGGAAAGTTATGATCAACCTAGACAGCACATTAAAAAGCAGAGACATCACTTTGTCAACAAAAGTCCATCTAGTCAAGGCTATGGTTTTTCCAGTGGTCACATATGCATGTGAAAGTTGGACTATAAAGAAAGCTGAGCAACAAAGAATTGATGCTTCTGAACTGTGGTACTGGAGAAGACTCTTGAGAGTCCCTTGGACTGCAAGGAGATCCAACCAGTCCATCCTAAAGGAGATCAGTCCTGGGTGTTCATTGGAAGGACTGATGTTGAAGCTGAAATTCCAATACTTTGGCCACCTGATGTGAACAGCTGACTCTTTGAAAAGAGTCCTAATGCTGGGACAGATTGAAGACAGGAGGAGAAGGGGACGACGGAGGATAAGATGGTTGGATGGCATCACTGACACAATGGACATGGGTTTGGGTGAACTCCGGGAGTTGGTGATGGACAGGGAGGCCTGGCATGTTGCGGTTCATGGGGTCACAAAGAGTCGGACATAACTGAGCGACTGAAGTGAACTGAACACGTGCATAAACTACTTGGGGAGGTGAAACATACAAAGGTAGGAAAACACACTAAGTGTATTGAAGGGCTATTCACAGAGAAAAGAGATCTTAGATTTGGTACTTAAGTGGTGGATACTACATTATTTTATTTAATTCTGGTACTGTTCCCTGCTTTACAGAGGAAAAAAACAGATTCAAAGTTGTTAAGTTACTTGTCCAAAGTCTCAGAGTTTGTAAGTTATGCCACTAGGCATCAAACCAAGTTCTGATTAATAAATCCTATTCGATGATGGCACAAGAAAACAGTCTAGTTAAAACATTAGAAAAAAATGAACATATCATCCTTGAAGTTTCTTGGAGTGTGACGTCCATTGCTGGGGACCTTTGGGAGGGGAGGGGCAGACAGCTGACACCAGCATTGCCGGGTGAGATCGACATTCCCACATGTACGTAACTGCTGACCTTTCAGTGTGAACACAGGAACCAAAAGCCATGACCTTACAATGCTCTGATACGAACATAGCAGATTTTTCATTCTCTCCTCGACGCATTACCAAGGAAGCATGTGCTTTCCCTTCCCTGAATGTCCTTTTGAGTTTTCACATCACTGTTTGTTTATCTGTGTGTCATTTCCAGTCCACAGCCTGGTCCCACAACCTCCAGGTTCCGACTGTGACCAACAGGGAATATAGTGCATTACTTATCTGAAGCACAAAATTATACTGAACTCGGGTGGCTTAGACGTTGAGGACAGTGTCAGGCACCCAGAAGCTCAATTGTGCCCCCACTCATCTCCATACCAGTGAAACATCTGTTCTTCGTGTCTGGCAATAACTGGATTGACTGCTATTCCTTTGGAACATTTGGCTCATAGTAACCCTTGTACAAGAAACAACTTCCCACTTATATCTGTTCCTTTGTCTTTCCCCCTTCTTAATCCTAGGTGCCCTAGTAACACGTATAAGTAAGTACCTTAGAAAATTATGCTCCAGAGTCTAATTTCAACTGTCGTGAGGTTCCCTGGCTGTTGAAATAATCTGGAGGTGACAGGAGATCAGACGAGGGAGGCCAGAAGCAGCCTCAGGAACGAGCCATTATAGAAATTCTACGTCAGTCCCGACAGAGGTAGCTGTATATAACTCAACAGTAGTTATCTCTGCTCAACATGTATCTTGGACTTATTATCTAAATGAAAGCTTAAATTCACAAACCACCGAGTAGAAAAGTCAGGGGAATTAAACCAGCCTTCTAATTTTAATGTGAAGAACATAAAAACACACGAAGTCCCACAGATCTTCTCGGTCAAGTCACACAGTAGCAGACTCCAGTGTACTCTGTTCTGAATCCAGTCATCCAGGCCAACAGCCCTTCCTAAGGACCCTCCGTGGGTGGCACTAGGAAGCTGTCATCTGCTGCTCACACTGATGACCCCACAGCAATGCCAGGAGACATGGCTCCCCTGGCACTTACCTAGGTACCTGGTTTACACTCAGGCTGCCCCGCGGACTACCAGAGCGACTCGTGAGCAAAGTCCTGTGCTGATATGGATAGTGGTGATGGGCTGAGGCCAACAGAGTCTCAGAGTCTGTGGGATGTGGGCAGAGGGAGAAGTTGAAAGGACACACAGGAAGAAACCAGAGGATGAAAATGGGACAAGGAGCAGTGGATGAGCCAGCGAGGAAGCAGAGGAAAGATGGGCATTGACCGTGACGAGGCTGATGAGCTGGTGAAGCAGACGGAGCTGATGCAGACAGGGCACACCTTGGTCACCACAGTCAACACACACACATTGGTTCTCCACCTCCTCTCCCAGGAAATCACAGCACGTGCTCTCCTAGGCCAGATTCCAACTGGTAGGCTATCAAGCAGACATGGAAGTTCTCAATGGGGGTGAATTTGTGGCTCACAAGCTGTAATTCTATCTCTTCTCAACCAAGGCAGACACCCTATGGACAACGCCAGAACTACATCCCCTCACTGGGCTCCGAAGTCAGAGAAAACCTGGCTTGGCTCTTGCTTTCAACATTTACTGGCTCTGCAACCTTGGGAAAGGTACTTAACCTTTCTGAGCTTCAGTTTCAATGTCTGTAAAATTCCAAAATAATACTCACTTCATCAGTTTGTATGAAAATTAAATGACATCAAGGATAAAAGTATGCAGTTTGATACACAAGCTCCACTCAGGCATGAGTGGCCAACAGTTCAAGGTTAGGGGGGAAAAAAAAATCAAAGTGTTTGTTTCTCAGTTGTGTCTGACTCTTTGCCACCTCATGGACTGTAGCCCGTCAGGCACCTCTGCCCATGAGATTCTCCAGGCAAGAATATTGGAGTGGGTTGCCATTTCCTTCTCCAGGGGATCTTCCTGACCCAGGGACTGAACTTGGGTATCCTGCATTGCAGGCAGACTCTTCACCGTCTGAGTCACCAGGGGAGCCCAGTTCAAGGTTCATCAATCAATAATACATATATTAGGTAAAGTGTCTCTAAAAAGAAATTTACTCAAAATAAGACTATATACTGATAAAAGAGCTAAATGTTGTGATCAGAGGCCTGCAGGAACCTAATTGCGTATTTCTCCTAGCAGCAATGGCTTGGTATTTGTTAATTCAGTGTCTGCCCTGACTTCATAGAACGTTAACGCCTGCAAAAAACAAGGATCAAATATATTAAAGTATTAAAGATAGCACACAGGAGCAGGTGAGAGCTTTGGGGCAGGGAGCTAGAATGGTAGGGCCAGGTAGGTCATGAAAGGGCCTTTAATGTCCTCCCAAGGGATGTGGACTTCATATCACTTCTGATCTGGTTATTGATAAGAAAACTATGGGCTTGGGAAAGGTCTCAGCTGTCTGCTTCTTGGTGTAGCTCTAAGGTCTGGCACAGATGTCTCAGTTATGAGGAAGACTGCTACCCAATGCCTTGCACACTGCTGTCTTCCTGGTTCAGAGCAGCACCAACAACAGAAAATACTGGGAGCTGCTGACCACCTAGTAGCCACTGTGAAAGTCAAAGGAACAGGTGAAATAAAATTTCTTAATGTATTTTAACACATTATATTCAATATGTAATCAATATCCTAAACATATAATCTTTTCAACATGGAATTAGTATTTTAAAAATTATTAAGGAGCTATTTTATGTTTTTTTTTTTTTAAATTATTATTTATTTACTTGGCTGCTGGGTCTTAGATGTAGCATGTGAACTCTCAGCTGTAGCATGCGGGATCTAGTTCCCAAACCAACGCCCCCTGCAACAGGAACATGGAGTCTTAGCCACTCGATCAGGGAAGCCAAACATTTTTTTTGTGGGGGGTGGGGGGGTGTTACTCTGCCTTCAAAGTGTGAGTGTATTTTGCACTCAATTAAAATAAGCCACATTTCAAATGGTCAAAAGCTGCTTGTGGCTAGTGGCTCTTAACGCTGGGCAGTGAAGGCGCAGGGTACCTTATATACCTCCCAGTGCCTGGTGATCAATCTTCCCCTCTCTTTAAGAATCAGGTCACCTTTACTTTCTCTGCTAAGTGTCCCCTGAGTCCTCTCCCCACCTGAGGGACAGTCAGTTACTCTTCTCCTGTAACAGTGAATCCCCTGACAAAATTTTATAATAAACAGTTGTTGAATCAACAGGAGGATTTAAGTACAAGAATGAAAATGGCCATTTTGCACTTCAGAAATGAAGACAAAATAGAAATGACAACACTATATCCTTATTTAACTTTCCCACTCTTTAGCAAAAATCCAGTTTCAAAAATTTTGTGAGGTAAAACTTCCCACCACAAACACTGAGGAGAAAGAGTGACACAGGAACCAGCAGGCTTGTTGACTACTAAAGCCTGAAGAAGGATAAGGGATCCCTGTCTGGAACACTATGTAGACATGAACTCTCTAGGGAATCTGCCTGGGTGTGAAGCAACTGACAAGTCTTAGGTCACTGGCTTATATTGCAGGGGTGTTCCCAATGTCTGAGCACAAGAATCTCAATCTGGACTCTCTGCGGTTTTTATACCTGAATGCTCCGTCATAGCAACGCCGTGAGTAACAGACCTTGAAAACAGCAAGGTCTCCGTTCGCCAAGAAAAAGCAGCAGCTAAGGAAGAAAATATGTACCACACGTCTTTCAGATCCTACAGCTTCAGAGCTTCCCCCCACCCCATGAGACTGATGCTAATTCGAAGTCCACTTCTTATGCCAATCTCTGCTACCCTCTAATAACACTCTCCCCCACCTCTCACCTTCCTCTAAAGCAGATTTCTGAATCAGCTGTGAGTTATTTTTCATGAGCATGTTTCTTTTCAGTGCAGACCGAACCCCATTTAAACGAAGCTTTAAGAGGGACCCTGGAAAATTTGCTAACAAAGTTTTTTCACTTCATGAATTTTATATCCCTTTGGCTCCCAAAGAATTAAACTGCATCTCAAATATAGCCTAGTGCCTTAATCCTGCCTAATGGTCCCAAACTTCGACTTTCTCAAAAAACAAAAGTACTCCTAAGAACATGTTTCACTGAGTTTTACAACACTGAGTACTAAGCTCACCTTTAATTCCGTCCTTTCTTCCTCTATCTTTCCTACAAATTAAAAATCTCTCCAAGAAGCAAACCCCCTTAGCCTGACAAGATCGGACCTGATTATAATATTTGTGGTTAACTATTGTGGTTGAAATTCTGAGGTGCAGCAGGATCTGTAAGCGAGTCATCTGGCTTGTTTAGACACTACCCTGACGTCAAAACGTGTGTCTTTTAACTCTCAGAGGAAGACGGGGTCTCTTCTTCACTCCCCAACCTCCAAAAGTTAAGATATTTTTAGATAACACAGTAGATTACTCCTTTCATGAATGTACCTTAAAACTGTAAACGACTGACACTTGATGCCCCAGGAGAAAAACAACACGATCTGAAACCAAAACTATTCTAGTTTCAAGAGAACGTAAATAAAATGACTCTTTTGGGGTGATGATACAAAGGAAATATAAATGGGCACAGATGGAGGCCAGTTAAAACTATCATTTAAAGCTGCTCTGGGAGAAGTCACTGACTTTTACTCTCTGATTGGCCAAACAAGTTTTACAAAAACTCCTCTTAATGATTTATAATTCCTGTAAGGTGTAAGATAATTACACAGTGACAGCTGTGAGTTATCTTTTCAGTACAGATCAAACCCCATTTAAATGAAGCTTTAAGTATTTAATTTGCCTTTGTTTCCCATAGTGTTTCACAGAATGCCTTGTAATAATAATAAGTGCTCAATAAAAACACCTTGAACTATTCCAAAATCCTTAGCTCACTTCAAAGACTTTAGATAAGGCAGCAAAATAAAATTAAAAGCAAAAACAAACAAAGCCCAAATCATCTGGCTATAAAAAGTTCATTATTCAAAAATTTTAAATATATGATACTAGAGACTCTGGGGCTAAAACCATTATGTAATTGTCTTATATCCTACTTATAAGAATGCTTGGAGAGTCCTACAATTAAAAAATAAACAAATCCCAGAATGATTAAAACCATAGGTAATTTAATTGTTTATTTTAACCAAGTTGTCTTTTTATGTAGGCAGACTAAACTAAGGTGCCAATATCTTTTAAAAGAAAATCCCAAATTAGTAAGATTAATAGTCTATTAAACTACACTGTGCTGAAATATAGTTTGTAGATATTTTAAGGAAGAGAATCTTCTATACTTAATATCATTAAAATTTATGTTTGAGCTGCCCTCTCCATCATTTCTTGAAGATAATAAAAGGATGAATTCTTTGTAAACCGTCCATGCAGTACATAATGGCCAACTAGAGTTCTTATTTCCATCAACGTCAATTTCAAAAGGGAGACGTATACAATGTAATAATATATGTGGTCTGAAACATACCCACACCCAAAGATGTGTATATCTGGTCTAGAAATTAAATAGAAAACATATTAGGGAATTCATACTGTAAGAGTTAACCCTTTTCAGATAAAGCTTATGATTATCTTTCACCAATTTCAGATTTCTAAGTGCTACACTTCCAAGGTTAAGAGAAAGGGTACAGACTGCTAAGAGAATTAATAGCATTAGCATGAGCAAGAGTGGGCAAGCTTGGTCCAAAGATTAACTGAATGCTTTCAGCTTTCTGCATATAGTAGCAGAAGGATGTAATAAATCAGAGAAAGTTAGGTACTGTATACAAAATAAATCATTCATTTGAGGCCTCAACCCTCCCCCTCCAAATTATTACCTAACCAAAATTTAGATGTTTTCAAATTCACTGCAAAGCTCTTTTTTTAGGATAAAAAAATTACAAAAGGATATTGGGGAAAAAAATGAACTGAGATACACACAGCAAGCTTATATCTATTCCTTAATGAGTAAAATTTACCTTTGATTCTTCTTTGGAAATTTAAACAATGCTTACCAGTTCATTTCCTGAAACAAGCAAGAGACTGTATCTGGCCACTGTAAAGAAACTGCGAGAAACCTTTAATTGCTAAATAAACACAAAAGAAACCACAAAAGAGTCAATCTGCATCGCGTTTGTATCTATTTGATCCTGAGAAGGCTGTCACTGCCTGGTTGTCATGCTCAGTTCTCCCTCGACAACACACACATCCAATCCACAGGCACACAGAATTCCAAGAACACTGCCAAATGTTCAGTCAGAGCACTTGTGAAACACACCTTGTAATTGTCCACAGCCTCGGTCGTTCAAACCAGAGCTCGGCAGCTTGTCCTGATCTTCACCAGTGAGGTAAATAAAAATGCCATGCATCACTCTTCCAAATGAAAAAAAGTAAAACAACCTCACAATTAGCAATTAATTTATTGCCCCAGAGACAAATCTTTTCTGTTAACCCAAACCAACATTATGCCTTGATGTAAACCTGAGCACATGCTGAGCACCCTGCCGCTTACCTTCTCCATCACTTGCTTCTAACGATAGCTGACAAACTAGCCTCACAAATCCTTTTTTAGCTGCTGATCAGACAGATCCCCCTTTGACAATCCAGCATGGTGGAACACTCGAAAATTCTTCCTGCTTCTATTCTATTGCTTGCTCGAAAAACCAGTTTCCTTTTCATTGAGATAATAGCCTTTTCTGTGGTCACATGACTCTGAAGCTACATTAGCAGAGCTTTATGATAATAGACTGAATAAGCCTCTACCCCCTCCTGTTATTAAGGGGATGTGTCTCTCTCACACACACACGTGCAAAATGCACACATGCACTCACATACATGTGTCTCAAATTATTTATTCTTCTTGGAATGATCAAAATACATTTAAAATATCTACCGTAACATGAAAATACTAAAAATTTCTAGGTCTGCTGCTAAAAATAACTGCTTGATGCAAACACTCTGATGCATGGTCTTTGGCACAGCAGGGAGCAGCACGCTGGCCACGAACGCTCCAGTGTATGAAGTGGGACAGAGGAGACCTGTCTGCTCCTGTTCTCTAGAACTTCTGACCCAGTAATATAAAGTTGACACATCTGGCCTCAAGAACACTGGGGGAGACATGATACCTGCCCAAACACTGGCATTTAACTAGTTTCATGTATTAGCAAAACATATGTAAGCGCACGTTTTCAACATCAAAATGTATCATTATTGGAAATGTACCCTACGTAATCTTCAGGTTATTCCACGGAGAAAAATATCACCATGGCCAAAACAATCTTTAAAACATTAAAAAAAAAAAAATCAAAAGGTCTTCTGAATCTGGCCAATTTGTTTGATTTCTGATAAACGATCAACTTTTGAAACACACGTGTGGAAGCACTACGTCAGTGCCTGACACACGGTAGTTGTTCCACACTTTTTTTTTTTTTAGTGTCCTTGGTAACAGATTGAAGTGCTAGGCAAAGAGACAGTGGCAGATGACATTATCTGCTCTCTTTGTTTTCATTAAAAAAAAAAAATCTCTTAAATCTATCAGACAAGCAATTTGGGAAAGGAGTTTAAGTGTAAGAATATGCTGAGAAGTGGAAAGCAGAGAGGAAGATGAGCCAAGGAGTGGCCCCAGAAGAAAGTCACGCCACTGGGAGGGCGCTGCTGCTCCTAGACTGAAATAAGATAGACAGTCCCACTAAAGCAATGGAGGAAGCTCCATTTGACATATTTGGGCTTTATTTCTTGCCTTGGTTTTCTCATCTCAAAACCGGAAAACACAGCAGGTATTTTCCTTTTTTAACTTTTCACTGTGCTAAAATACACACAACATTAAAAGCTACCACTTTTGAATGCACAGCTTGGTAAAGCTAAGCCTATGCACATGGTTGTGCAATAGTGCTCCCGACCTTTTTCATCTTGCAAAACTGAAACTGCACCCATTAAACAACAACTCCCATTTCCCCTTCCCTCCAGGCTCTGGCACACACTATCTACTTTCTGTTTCTGTGAAATTTAACTACTTTAGACCCCTTGTTTAAGTGGAATCAGAAGTATTTGGGTGTGTGTGTGTGTGTGTGTGTGTGTGTGTGTGTGTGTAGATATGTTAAAAAAGAATTGTTTCAGTACCTGGAGATCAAGACAGTTTTCACCTCACCAAATCATTTTACACAAACTGCATTATCCCTAAGTAAACCAAGTCAAAATTATACTCTTTAATATAGGAAAAAACAAAAGTTGTTATAGATACAACTAGACAGAAGGAATTATTACCACATAAAAGTTATCTATACAAAAAACTCTAATTTCTAAGAACCTCAAAATTTTGATAATTCTAATTCTGAAACTTTTTAGTTTTAATTTAATTAACCACTCAACACATAAATAACTCGAGCAGGCTGGAGTGGGTGTTGACTAACTCTCTTCTAGTCACTGGAAGGGACCGGGGTCACTCTGCTGGAACACAGTCCTAACATCTCACCAAGCCTCTGGTGACTACACAGTGGTAAGTGAGCACAGCTTCCATGAGGACTCCAGCAGAGAAATTGAGACATCAAGAAAATATATTTAAAACACTCAAACGCTCACACCTGGTGATACTTCATCAAAAAAGCCAAAGCACAAAGAACTTTTACAAGTTATAATGATTTTAACAGCCACCTAAATATTTTCATCGGGCACTTAAAATCTAAAATCAATAATCAGCCAGGGCATCATAGGAAATTAATGTTATTATAGGAAACTAACCATAGCAGATATGAGAGAATACTTTTTTTAAAGGAACAGCATAAAAACTATAGGGGGTAACTTTGTGAAATCCATCCACCTATTTGTCCTTTTTCTGCTCACAACATCATCAAAGTTTTGGTTATCTTGAGCTAACGTGAGGTCACAAGCACTCTTTACCACCGTGTGGTCCTTTATCAGCTACAATGAAGTTTTCACAAATTATTTCTCAGCCAGTCATGGGCAGCCGGAAAATCTGCTGAGAATTCACTGACCAAAACCATCACGGGAAGAAAATGTCTCTTGCCAAAACTTCCAAGTAAAATGTCTTAGTCCAGATTCTGCGCTTACGCTTCAAGACATACCACAGCTAGCAAAGCTGTCCCTCTCACGTCTTCTGCTGGCAAGCACAAGTGGGTGAAGCTGTCTAGCCCCCTCCTGAGGGCAGGCTGGTGGCTGTAGCAGACTCCAGTTCATCAATTTTAACCCTTTTTCTTCACGAGGGCTTAAGTGTTGACAAGGGCATTAGGCTGGATGGTTTGTAAAGCTGTTTCTAGCTTTAAGGTTTCCTGATGGTGGTATTTATATAATTGTGATTAATTTCTTAAACCAAAAGTCTGATGAGAAGTCAAACAAGAATTCAATAGAGTAATAAGGTGAAATTTACACTTGGTGCAATAAACAGATGTTAAGAATAAAGTCAAGCATTCTTACCTACGAAAGCCTGGGTTGGGAAGAACCCCTGGAGGAGGAAATGGCAACCCACTCCAGTATTCCTCCCTGGAGAATCCCATGGACAAAGGAGGCTGGTGGGGTGGGGTCGCAAAGAGTCAGACACGCCTGAGCGACTGACACACACACACCAGTGAAAGCACCTGTGGAACTGACGCTCCCATCTAGATACACGGCACGGTCATCACCCAGCAGAGCTCTCCTGAGCCCACCCCCTCACCCCAACAACTGTGACTCTTCTGCTACCACAGACTGGTTTAGCTTTTTCTAGAACTTCAAACAAAGGGAATCAGACAATAAGTACTTTTCATGATTCTTTAGCATCACATTTTGTGTTATTGCAGGGCTTCCCTGGTGGCTAAGAGGTTAAAGCGTCTACCCGCAATGTGGGAGACCAGGGTTTGATCCCTGGGTCGGGAAGATCCCCTGGAGAAGGAAATGGCAACCCACTCCAGCACTCTTGCCTGGAGAATCCCATGGACAGAGGAGCCTGGTAGGCTACAGTCCACAGGGTCGCAAAGAGTCAGACACGACTGAGCGACTTCACTTTTGTGTTGTTGCATATAATAATCATTTGTTCTTTTTCAGTGCTCAGGGTAATTCCACTGTGTGACTATATGGCAGTTCATCTACTTTCCTTTGATGGGCATTTGGACTGTTTCAAGTGGGTAGCTTGCAGTAAACAGAATTCTAAAAATGGTTCTGCAAGACTGTCCCACATCCTAAGGTACACATCCTTCATAATCCCAAGCATCGTCAATATGGTAGATTTTCATGCTAATAATTAGGTTATGTCACATGGCACTGCTGACTTTAAGGTAGGGAGATTATTGAGGTGGTGGTGGTGGTGTTCAGTCGCTAAATCCTGTCCAACTCTTTTCAATCCCATGGGCTGTAGCCCGCCAGGCTCCTCTGTCCATGGGATTTCCCAGGCAAGAATATTGGAGTGGGTTGCCATTTCCTTCTCCAGGGGATATTCCCGACCCAGGGATCGAACCCAGGTCTTCTGCAGTGGCAGGCAGATTCTTTACTACTGAGCCACCAAGGAAGTCCAGGGAAGATTAGTCCAGGGAGGCCTAATCATAATGCATTTTCTCCATGAAGCAGGCGCAGAAGTTAGAAGTCTCAAGTCCGAGAAAGATTCTATAAACCTTAGATGACATTAAGATGGAAGAAATCCAACGTCAAGAAAGATGGATGACCTCTAGGCACAGAGAGTGGCATTCAGCTAACACCTAGCAAGGACACAGGATCTCAGTCCCATTGATCCAAGACCCTGAATTCTGCTAACAACAAGAATGAGCTGAAAGTGGATTTTCCCCCGAGAGCTTTCAGATGAGAACTCACTCTTGCTGACACCTTTGTTTTAGCCTGGTGATGCTCTGAGCAGAGAATCACATCGACGCCGTGCTCAATTTCAGATCTATAGGATGGTGAGCTAATAATTGGGAGTTATTTGTGGTAATCTGTTACTCAGAAAAAGAAATCTAATGAGAGGAAGGGGTGACTATATACAAGTTGCTATCAGTACACATGTGCAAGTCTTTTCATAGACATGAGTTTTCATTTCGGGTGGGTAAATACCTATGATGGAATTAGGGGCTCGTGGATAAGTGTAAGAAACTGTCAATGTGTTTTCTAAGGTAGCTTTACACTCCCATGAGCCACGCATAAGAGATCTGGGTGTCCCACAGCCATACCAACATTTGACATTGTCAGTCTTTTAAATCTTAGCTGAAATTCTACATGTGCTAGCAGCCTTCCCTACACATGGGTGTGCTCCTTGTTCATTTCCTTCTCTGTAGAGGCTTTACAACATTTACAGCTAATGACACCACACAAAGCCCTGTTTTGTGTACCCTGTCAGTGTCTCTTAGGGATTAGCTTTCTCTGCACTGGAGCATAAACACTGAAGGGTAGAGATCATGCCTTTATTTCTTTAAATCCTCACCATCATCTATCCTAGCGCTGCCTCTACAGATTAAATGGTCAAATTTAAGTACTGACATTTCTTTTTCCTTAAAAAGGTAATTATATAGCAATATGAAAAAATGCTTTTGAATAGGCCACTTTATAGGGAGGAGAGAGTATGGCCTTGGAACTACATTTTAGTTGGACTCCATTGCTAGACACACAACCTTCAGCAAGTTACTTCATCTCTCTGAGTCTTAGGTTTCCTATCTGTAAATGGGGAAAGTTGGGGGGCCTACACTGCGTTGTTCTTGTCAAGAGTCTATAAATTATATGGAAAGCAACTAGCCCAGAGTCAGACACGACTGAGCAACTGAACTCAACTAGCCCAGAGCCTGGCACAGGACGACATCAATTGATGGCAGCTATTATTAGCCCTTAGTTTGATATGATGTTCAGCAAAAAGAGAAACAATCTTTCTTTTATAACTTTATACTAAGACCAGAAGAGAATACATAAAATGTAAGAGTTGGATTAGGTGGATGATAGCATAGGGGATTTTAATTTCAATTTTTAAACCCTTAGTGGTGGCTCAGAGGTTAAAGCGTCTGCCTGCAATGCAGGAGACCTGGGTTCGATCCCTGGGTCGGGAAGATCCCTTGGAGAAGGAAATGGCAACCCACTCCAGTATTCTTGCCTGGAGAATCCCATGGACGGAGGAGCCTGGTGGGCTACAGTCCATAGGGTCGCAAAGAGTCGGACACGACTGAGCGACTTCACTTTCACTTTCAAAGTTTCCATAATTTTAAAACACAGTAAATTGTTGATAACTTCTAAAACTGGGTTAAGGATACATGGGGGTGGGGGTTATAAATACTATTTTAAATTTCCATTATACAAACCTCAAAAACTAGAATTCACTGTACCAAAAAAAAAGGGTAAATATTTAATTGACAAAAATTTCCTGATGCCACCAAGACATTTTATTAATTCAAATGATTAAAAATGAGATAAACCCTGAAGGTGTCACAGTTAACAAGCTGCAGGGTGAATAAACTTTAGGTCATTTATGATATTAATTTGTTAGCCCATTAGCATTGTAATTATATATTAAACCAAAATATCAGGTTTTGAAAACCTGATAAAGTGTCATGGAATAGGTAATCTCTGTTAAATACATTTTTTTTCTTTGTTAAATACATTTTTAATGCAATAAGGCATCAGTTGCATACCTAGTATAAGTCAATAAAGTGAAAAGTAATAACACCCACTTGAACTAGCTGTTTTTATGAGGCACCTGTGTGCATAGAATTATGTCACTGGCTCCCCGGGCCTTCTTCCTCAAGAGGGGAGCCAGGGATAGCGAGAAGGCCTCTCTGAGAAGATGCTGCCTGTGGCTGTCAGCCCACTAACATTAACTAGAGATTTCACTCTTCTGATATGCAGGGTAGTACGTTTTCGAGAAGGCCCAACTGTGCTAAGCTAGCTAGCAGTGAATGCTATTTTGCTGGGTTATTTCCAATAAAAGGCTTATGCAAACAGCAGTGCATAAATGTCTATGATACGACTGCAGGAAATTATACCCACACAAAAGACAGCTGAGGAGAAGGACTAGAGAGTACAATCACTTCTAAATACGACTCTGCCAAGTTGCCACTTCATGGAATGAAATAATATACAAATAGCACACTGCATTTCCAGCTCAGCATCTGTGCTTCATCCAAGGACTTTAGAGGCTTTGACTACTGAATCTGATTCTTCCCAATTAGTTCACATGTAAACCATTCCAAAGAGTCGCCCTTAAGAGGTGCATTTATTCTCTGAAGTCACTGAGTACCCCTGGGTTACAAATGAAATTCCTAGGTGATCTGCTAACCAGAATGAATGAGAAACCCAGCCGTCTATCAGGATTTATAACTTTTATTCCTCAGGATTCTAAAAATGCCAAAGGCTCAGGGAGCAGATTAAAGACCACAAGAATTTGACTCACTGATTAATCCAGCCCTCTGAGATTGGCATTATTCCCTAGAAGGCTCTGATGGGATAAACGACCATTTAGAATTATAAAATTGTGGGGCTTAAAAACAAAACAAAAAACGCGAGGGCCATCTCATGTTGGGACTCTAGAATTCTTCCACCTCAAATTCCCAACCTTGGATAACTTCTCAGTCTCTGGTTAGATCTTTTCAATTCATAACCTTAGAACCATTTACACTGTAAGGAGAAAATTTCCCCAGCTGTTCTTAAGAGTTCAAAAAGCAACCAAAGGCCAAGACTAGACCATACTGTTTCTTTAAAAGGTTAGATGGGAATGAGATTCCAGGGACAAAATGGAAGAACTACATCCTTTGACGGTGATGGCTAATGGCCATAAACACACCTTCTTGTCATCTTAAAACCCTGGTAGATTAGCCAGGCTTGCTCTTCTCACTCTACTGTTTTCTGCCTCCTCTACGTACTAACTTCTCCCACATAGAGTCAAAAGAGAGTGACAGCCACATACACAACAAGGACCAGAAGAGCCTGGCTTGCTCTTCTCACTGGATCATAAAGGAATGCTACGCAGGTAACTGATAGTAAGGATTTTTGTTTTTTTCTTGACAGTCTGCTTTAACTAAGATCTGACTGAAAGTTTTCACTGGTTCACAAATTTGGCCATATAAATACAGAAGAGAAAAAAAAAGTCTCTCTTGGTGGAGGTGCTATATTCTGAGGCAAATAGTGAATTATTCATCTATTCTACATTTCCACGGGCATGAGAGGGACTTGTCACAAGTGGGGAGCATGTGCTGCGTGTATGGAAGACCACGCCTCGCACAGCACAGCACAGTGCTGTATCTCTGCACCACAGCCAGTTCTGGTTCAGCTTCAAGGGTCCCCTGTTAAATGGTTTTTAAACGAGGTGGATGATTTCTTCCTTCTCCCCCTCACCCCTGCTTTTTCTTTTCCTGCTTTCTCCTTAGTCGCTCCTTCCTTTCATAATACTAAGATTACTTGCCCTGGTGAGCAAGAGGGTATGTCATAGTAGCCAATCTAAGAGAAGAGGGGAAATATCACTAGAGGCAAAAAAAAGTCATCTTTCCTTAAAGCCTCACAGGCTGTAGCAATAATTTATAACAAAAGAAAAACACGTTTGACACCTGCCCTGATGTCTTTCACTTCTTTCTCGTTCTTGTTTCTTTTGTAGCTGTGGATAGATTCATTTCATTCAACAAGTACTTATTCAGAACAGTGCCACGTAAGGCACCAAGTCAGGCAGTGGGGACACAAAAATGGACAGGACAAAAAAACCCCTGTCCTCTAGAGGCCCGTCATCAATGAGGGCAAAGAGAGAAGTAAGCAAAATGTATATGATGAGAAATGCCTTCTCAAAATGGGCTGTTAAAAGACAAAGAGAGTCAATGCCCAACTCTGAATGGGGAGGGCCAGGGAAAGCTTTAGAGGAGAGCAGGACAAGCAGGACTCTACCTAGTGTGTGAGGAAGGGGAGAAAAAGGTATGACAGCAGGGGAGCGTGACATCACATTTCTTACTGGAGAGCCAATGAAATCTGCATGATCACAGCCGAAAGGTATTAATGCCTAAAAGAAGGTGGTGGGAAAAGAGGCTGCAGAGGTGGGCATGGATCAGGCTAGGATGAGCCCTGTCTGCAGAGCTGAGGAGGCTGAAATCCATCCTGTGGGGAATGAGGAACCCATGAAAGGTTCTGAGCAGTTGAAGAGATGATTGTTTTTCTAAAAGAGAAAGATTTCCATAGGGAGGAACTTCAAGAAATGATACTACGTGGGGAAGAATAGTCAGAAAATTGTAGCAATAAATCAGTGAGGAATGATGAGAGTATACATAAAGATACCTACACTTATGTCTAATAACACAGCCTACAAATAAACCCTCATACATGGTAGAATGGTTTCTGACAGAGGTGCCCAGAGTCAATGGGGCCTTCATATTTCAACAAATGGTTCTGGGAAAACTGGATATCCACATGCAAAAAATAATGATGGTGCACTCTACTTTGAAAAGTGGAAGTCGCTCAGCTGTGTCTGACTCTTTGCGACCCCATGTACTACATAGTCCATGGAAATCTCTAGGCCAGAATACTGGAGTGGGCTGCCTTTCCCTTCTCCAGGGGATCCTCCCAACCCAGAGATTGAACCGAGGTCTCCTGCATTGCAGGCGGATTCTTTACCAACTGAGCTATCAGGGAAGCCATGTTTACCTTACATATACAAAAATTAACTCAAAGTAGATCAAAGACCTAAACATAACAGCTAAAACTATAAAATTTTTACAAGAAAACAGAGGGGGGAAAGTTTCATGATGCTGGATTTGGTAATGATTTCTTAGATATGACATCAAAAGCGTACAAAACAAGAGGAAAAAATAGGTAAGTTGGCCTTGCTTTTGAGCATCAAAGGATACTATCAATAGAATGAAAAGGCAACCTATGGAATAGGGGAAAACATTTGCAAATCATATTTATTTGATAAGGGACTGATATCCAGTATTAAGAGCTCCTATAATACAACCAAAAACCCAAACAATTTGATATAAAAAAATAGCAAAAGAAATTAAAAAGACACTTCTCCAGAGATATACAAAGAGCCAAAAAGCACATGAAAAGATGCTCCAACACCACTGGTCATTATGGAAATACAAACTAAAACTACAAGGAGATACCACTTTCAGTTCAGTTCAGTCGCTCAGCCATGTCCGACTCTTTGCAACCCCATGAATCGCAGCACACCAGGCCTCCCTGTCCATCACCAACTCCCGGAGTTCACTCAGATTCACGTCCATCGAGTCAGTGATGCCATCCAGCCATCTCATCCTCTGTCATCCCCTTCTCCTCCTGCCCCCAATCCCTCCCAGCATCAAAGTCTTTTTCAATGAGCCAACTCTTCGCATGAGGTGGCCAAAGTACTGGAGTTTCAGCTTGAGCATCATTCCTTCCAAAGAAATCCCAGGGCTGATCTCCTTCAGAATGGACTGGTTGGATCTCCTTGCAGTCCAAGGGACTCTCAAGAGTCTTCTCCAACACCACAGTTCAAAAGCATCAATTCTTACACCCATTTAAATGGTCATTATCAAAAAAAACCTATGAAATACATATTTGCAAGGAGAAATAATGGAGAAAATGGAACCCATGTGCATTGCTGGTGGCAGGTAAACTGGAAAATGGTATGTGATTTGTCCAAAAACACTAAGCACAGAATTACCATGTAACTCAGCAATTCCACTTCTGGGTAAGAGCCCGAAAGAATTGAAAGCAGAGACTTGAACAAATATTTGTACTTCTATGTTCTTAACAACATTATTCACAATAGCCAAAAGGTGGAAGTAACCCAAATGTTTACTGACAGATGAATGGATAAATAAAATGTGGGGTGTGTATGTATATACATACATACAAACAATGGAGTATTTTTCAGCTATAAAAAGGAAATTTTGACCTATGCTACAAGATGGCTGAGTCCTGAAGACATCCTAAGTGCAATAACTAAGTCACAGAAAAGATCAGAACCTCTTATAAGAACTTTCTAAACCAGTTGAATTCATAGAGGCAGAAAGTACAAGGGTAGTTGCCAGGAAATGGGGACGGGGTGGGGTAAGGAATGGGGAGTTAGTGTTCAGTAGGTAGAGTTTCAATTGTGGAAGATGAAAAAGTTCTGAAGATGGATATTGGTGATGGTTGTATGATAATGTGCACGTACTTAACGCCACAGACATGGACACTTAAACATGGGTACAATGGTAACTTTAGTATGGATATCTGACCAGAATTTTCCTAAAATTCTAATATAGTCATATTTTAGTTAGGCAAGGTCAAAAGTGTCCTCCTATTCAAAATTTTGCTTATCCCTACATTGTTATTACTGCCTCAATGAAAGAGTGTTCTTTGTCAACTGCCAAATCATCGTCACCTTTAGGCCTGGTGAAGCCACCTGCTGTGTGCCCAAGGCTTCAAGTGATTTGTGTTAGTTTGTTAGTAGTATGTTAAGTAAAATTACCCCCAAACTTAGGAGTACTTTCTGCCAAACCTACAAAACGGAAGATAAAACCGCATGTCAACTAAGCAAGAGAAGCTCAACGAGAAGGTCAGAGAACAATTTATTCATCATCTCAGAAGCGAGAGAACACAGAACAGGTTGGGTGTCTAAGATCTTCCTTAAGCAGGCCATGAACAGCAGACACAGGTAACTCTCAATCATCCAAGCTAACAGAGGATTCCTAATTTATTTCTATTTTCCTGTGGAATAGGGTAACTGATACACGCTAACTGAAAGGCAAAAACACTGGGACACGAAATAAGATGGAGTCTCTCAAGGCTGGACCTTGGTACGGAATCTGTGAGGTGTAGCAAATATACATGTGTGCTCTAGTCGCCCTTCTCCCCTGGCTCGGCAGACACTGCTAATGAATCATTTCTGAGCCTGAGTGCATGCCTCTCCCTTCTGACCCAGCACCCCCAGGCAGTTGCCATTATCGATAGGAATCGGCACCAGAGAAGAAGCTGTGCTTGCCATCCCAGTACCAGGGTATTCGTGCTTAATGATCCCCAAGTGTGCAGGCATCGGGCCAGCCAGGTGTTTTTGTATGTGGCGTCCCACTGGTTCCTCCAAATACCATATGAGAGTGGCTTCATCTTCCCCTTTCAGAGATGAAAAAACTGAGGCTCGGCGAGGTTAAATAACTTATTCAGGGTTACACAATTGAAACATTGCAAAACACCAGTTATTAATATTTAGTAGGTACAAATTATATGCCAGCCACTCTGACATGTATTATCTCTTTAATCCTTTCTATAGCCCTGTAACATAGGTATTAATTTATCCCTATTTTACAACTAAGGAAAATGAGGCTTAGAGAGAGGTTTGGTAACTTAGTATCAGTCAGATTAGTAAGAACAAAATTTTAACCTCAGACCAGATGAATCCCACATCCCGTTTTTTCTCTCTTATGCTTCTGGCAATAAAACTTTATGCTTAAGTTACACTATTCCAAGGCATTATTAGGGGTACAGAGACAACCACTCAATAAGTTTACAGTATAAAAAAGGAGAAAGCTACTATGCAAATCACTATAACTGCCATTCATCTATTCCTCCACTAATCATTGAGGTCCTTACTATCTGCAGGCACTGTGGATACAGTGGTGAAAGTGATAAAAATCCTTGTCCTCCTGATCTTAACAGTCTAGAAAGGGCCAATAAACATGATAAATGAGTAAAAAGATGCCACATGTGACCTAGCGCTAAGTGCTAAGGAGGAAAAAGAATGGAGAGGGGTGAGAAAAGCAGGGAAATTGAGGGCATTTCAGCTAGGGCAGCAAGGACCCTCCTGCTACATCTTTAGACACGTAGCATGTACCATCGCTGGGACAGCCACCACCAGCCCCTCACCTTTCCAAATAGCCATAGCGTCTCTGGCCCTCCTGAGAGCCGTGGATACATGTTTGCCAAAAAGTTCGTTTGTGTTTTTCTGTAAGATATTCAGGAAAACCCAAATGAACTTTTTGGCCAACCCCAATACTGTCTCACCATTTTTCTTCAAGCCTGGTACCATTCAGCTTCTGTCAGAAACTGGATTTTGTACTTTTTCCAAAACTTGGCTTTACTGACACTGCACGAACATGCTTCCGACCTCACCTCCCTGATCTGTGCTGAGTCTACGTCTCTCTGCCACCAAGCCAAACAAGCAAGCAAACAAAAATACCCAAAAAACCCTATGGCTCTTTTGGATTGAATAACAATCCTGGTTTTGGTTCTGGCTATAAAGGCACTCCACTGATAATGCAGTTCCTGTGATCATATCAGCAAAACTGGGACCCAACGGATACTTCCAGCCTCAGGACCTCACTCAGCTCCAGTGCAGCTTTCAGCCCACCATTGACCTCTCTCCCAGATGCGAGGACCCCGCACCTCTCGGAGCAAACTCCTCTTCCTCTGTCAGCTGCTTTTCAGTCTCTGTCACGCAGTAAGTTTTCTGTAACTACCCCTTCTCTGTCTTCAAGCCCAATCAGTTTCCAACATCTACGTTTACAGTTTCTCTTGATCACATCTCCTTCTTTCCAATTCCTCCCCAAGAGTCAGAACTTTCTCATCTCTAAAGCAGGCTTCCCCCGGAATATCTCCAGGTACTCTCCCTTTCTCTACTTACCCTAGGATCAGCATCAAATTCTGGTGCTACAGTCCCTTCATGGTGAACTTGAAGGCAGAAAGCACCGTATACTAAGATCCTCAATTCACTGAGGACTGGTGCGGTGATGATAACCTTCTATCACAGTTCCTAACATGCAGTAGGAACTCAAAAATAAAAATGTCAGTTTTCTTTCCTTTTCTCTTATTTCTTATTCTCTGTGAAATCAAATAAGGATCTGGCATTCGGAGGCTGGTGGAATCTACCTGGTTTTCCAGGTTTTCTGCGCAAATATTCCTCCAGCTCTGTGTTCTCAGTTCTGGTCAAGCTGGAGTACCCAGTGCTCTTAGACCTGACAATCATTCGTGCATCTTGTCCCTTTCTGTTGAGAGTGAAGTGTTCCTTGCCATTCTCTGCCTATGTAAATCTTACCGATCCTCCAAAGGTTATTATCAATGGCCACCTCCTCCTGAAGTCACCCCTAAGCCCTTCATACAAGAGACCCTTCGCTATCTCTGTCCCAAGAAATCACCAACTACTCTGACAGCACCCTTCCAGTCAATCAAGAAACATGTATTGATCTTTTGGTATGTGCCAGGCAATGTATCAGAAACTGAGGACACAAACGTAAAACACTACCATATTAATGTTTATGTACTTAATTTACCCTAACTAAGTATATTATAAACTTGAAAGAGGCCCAGCACTATGATTATAAGTTCTTTGAGGTCAGAGTCTGTGTATTACTCATCTCTGTATTCTCTACAGCACTTATTATGATACATTGGTACATAATATAAGCTTAAATTGTTAAATTTGATAGCAACCATAACAGTTTTGCAGTACTTCAAAAAAAAAACCAAACCATTTTATTCCAGAGACAAATAAGGTGTTTATAGCGAAAAATTAAGTATTACTAAAACACGAGAGAAATTATTATTATTCATAAAATTTTAGATGAAGAAATAAGTACTGCATAGCATTAGGTGCATAATAGTTTACTACGATTTAAATACAAAGTTAGGATTAGAACGCTGTCTCAGACTATGCTCAAACTTCAAAGTCTACAGAATATGTCAAAGAAACAAATAAATAAGGATAAGGTAAACTCAGTAGAACCCTCAATCCTGTACTTTTATCGCATGCTTCTGTACTTTGTGTTGAGTAGAGACCTGCCATGTAAAAGTCTTATGACTGGGATAAACTATGCCACATGTAAATGAGAAATTAAAATGCCAGAATAAAGAACAAATTCACCACATTGTGTCCCTGATTCAGGTGTCAAACTCAAGACTTATTAGTCAGAGGGATGAGCCAAATATAACGTGTGAGGAAAATCTGACAGAAGACATGTACTCTAAGTCGTCTCTTCATATTCAACACCTCTCCCAAGAAAGAATGAGAACCACAGCCCTCTAATATCTAAATCAAAAGCAAATAGAAGTCAATGAATACACACTCAGAGAGTGGAAATAAATCTGAACATTTCAAAAATATTTCTTGGCCCTAATACTTCCAAGTAGGTAGAGTTTAATGAGGATTAAGGGCCTATTTACGCTTGGTGCTGAGGTAGATGCCGTATCTAATCATTTGCTTTAAACAGAATAATGAGGGAAAAAATTAATAGTTTAAATGTTCAACTTGAGAGTTAACTATCACAAGCACCATTATATCACCAACTACGAAAATGAATGAAAAGTACATTAACACCTGTCTCCCACTTTTAAGACACAAAAGGCTATCAATTTGTTTCCATAAAAACATAACCAATATCACTTACTTTGATAGAAAAACTTATTCCTTAGATGCTCCTGGCTAAAAAATGATTAACAACTACAAACATTTACAAAGAGCCTAACAAAAGTGAAACAAATCACTGTAATTATTGAAACATGAACTGGTGACTAGACATTCTACTGGGAAAAGCCATACTATCTGAGTTCATGTAATAGATAATGATAAAAATAAAACAGTATGTTACATAAAAGGTGAACTTCAAAGCTAATCCCATTGCTTGCTGACATGACAATATGCTGTAACAGAAAAGATGAAGAAATGATAAAAATCATGGGAAATGATCTCATTTTAGAGTAAAAAGGTTAGGATATGGCAAATAGTGAATATGGTGATGAAACACTGCAGTCCAATTTGAGTCTTAATTTAGTAAAACATATAAAGTTAAATTAAAAAAAAATTCCGTACACATAGCAGATACTAAGAAGCAATTATAGCAAAAAGAAATTAGCCAGCACTTAAATATCAAAGCTTCAAATAAAGTGACTTTAAGAACAGCTAGACTTTATTAAGTGCTTAGTAAGTGCTAAGCCTGGTGCTAAGCCCTTTACCCACATTATCTCATTTAATAACAACCCTAAGAATGAGACCTTTATCTTTTCCCCATTTTAAACTTTAAGTGTCAGAGCTTGGATTCACACCCAGAATCTGACTTGGTTCTTTACCTATGACAGTAATATATATTGTATTAACATATGGTTCTTTAACCATACAGTAATATATATTAATTTTCATATAAATTTAATGATCAAACACATACACAGGATAATTAACACGCCCAGTCCTCTTGTAATATGGGTGTACTCATATGCATTGCTCTAATCTATGCATGTTAAAAGTACTTCTATATGGAGCAGAGGAGGGAAGCAAAGTACTGACAATTGGGTCTTGACATGGAAAAAAGAAACCAGGGTCACTCTTTTTGCAGTTCCTTGAATCACAGCCCTGATAGGGGCATGGCTGGGATGTCGCGGAAGAGTGCTACATCCTGCCAGGCAAACCATGGTTTCTCCATGCACCGAACACGAAACTTTAATAGGCTTATACCAGCCTGGGGGGAGAGGAAGGACAGGAAGTCAGTGGATACAAGCACAATCTAGCTAAGACAGTGGGTAGCAAAGGTGGTAAAAGGGAAAGCCTGAGAAGGCTCCCTAAATTTCTGCCTCGATCTAAAAGAAACTATTTCTCTTTCATCTTTAAGAAAACGAAGCAGTGAGCAAGCAGAGAATGCATTCTTATATATATGGTACCGTCATTTTTAGAAAAAAGCCATATTTATGCCTCTTATTTTTTAAATCACAAGGTAGGCCTATAGTTTCTGCCACTAATTTTAGCATTTTCCTTCAGTTCTTAAAAAAAAAAAGGTCAGTCAGATTCTTATTTGACTCAATTACACATGTGTCTACCAAGGATTAGCTAAAGGTTTGAAAAATTTTAATAGTTTATTAAAAATAATATAAAGATACACCTACATATCTACATAGAAGTCAAACTGAACAACCCTAACAACTGAATCAAAATTTATTTGGTGACATTTTTAAATGGAATAAGGCAAAGGCAAAGTATACATCCCTCTGGCTCAAGATAAAATATGTTCCTAAAATGCATATAAAATACTTTTCACCTATCAAACACGACTTTCGTATTAAATCATATGATTTAATATGCTTCCATGAGAAAGAAAAACCACACTGATGGGGTGAGCTAAAAATCTGTAGAAATCTGACCATGCCTAAGCCTGTATTCCAACATGGCCTGAAAGCCATCAAGCTGAGTTCCATCAGTTTAAGTTGATTACTAGGAAAAGTCAAAAACAATCAACAATGATCAGAAGAACATGGCAGGAAAACAACAGGTGCTGACTCCTCTCCATTTTAATCAACAAACTCACATAGCAGAGCCACCCAGACATAAATCATACTTCTCTCTTCCCTCAACAGAGCCCATTAATTAGGATTAGGATTGCATAATCAAGATGTACAAATTATATTTTAAAATGCATCATAAGAAAATTTGAGAGAAAATTAAAAATATTTCATGGAGGTATCATATTTATCAGAAGCTAATTCTTTATCTTTCAGATAATTTTAAGTATGAGTAGAGCTGCAACACTTACTAAAGGGTTTTCTTAGGTTCAACTAAATATTCATACTCAGAATCATCAAAGCAACATCTGGCCCCAGTCTCCTGAGAAGGAGGTTACAGGACAGAACAGGGCTTGCCCAGCCAGGGAGATTTAGACTGGGGGTTGGTTGGGGTTGGTTAAACTCACGTCTACACGGGAGGGGTGTATGAGCTGTTCTTTTAGATGCTTCCTGCTCCATAGAAACCAGCATCTCTTTTAACAAGTTCACAGGCAAAGCTTCCAAAGTCCCGGTGAGGGAGATACTCCCAGGGAAATATCAGAGCTAGGGCTCCCCCATCTGGTATTGATATTTCATTTTTCCTCCTATCCAAGATGCATTTAACTAATCAGAGTTCATTTTTAGTGAATATAATGTTACCTAGATTCATAGCTGATGTAGTCCTATCAGACTGCCAAAGGAACAGATACAGCACTAACAAAAAGTTAAAAATGCCACCCCTGTACTTCCTTGGTGGTCCAGTGGTTAAGAATCTGCCTGCCAATGGAGGGGACAAAGGTTCAATCCCTGGTCCGGGAAGATTCCTCATGCTGCGGAGCAACTAGGCCTGTGTGCCACAACCACTGAGCCCGTGTACCACAACCCCTGAGCCCGTGCACTCTAGAGCAAGAGAAGCTACTGCTGGGAGAGGCCTGCATACTGCAACCAGAGAGGAGTTCCCACTCACAGCAACTAAAGAAAAGGCCGCGCAGCAGGAAAGACTCAGCAAAGCCAAAAGTAAATAATGAAGTTGGATATTTTTTTAAAATGCCAACCTGAAGTATCTCAACTATATCAATAACTATTAATCAATATAAAAAACATAACCCAATAGAAAAGTGGGCAAAATATATCACAGGCAGTTCAAAAGAACCAAAATGACCAACGTATAATCTCAATAGTAATCAGAGAATATATATTACAAGTAAAATGGAATACCATTCCACACCCTTAACACTGTCAAAAATTTAATCTTAAGTCACATATCCTACAAATTATTACTACCCTCCTAGTAATACCCCAGAGAAATTCTCACATTTATACAAGTGGACATTCACAAAAATATTTGCTGCTGGAATACTTACAGTGGTAAAACACTGGAAACAACCTAACTGTTCATCAAGAGGAAAATGGACAGTTCGTGACATGTCATATAATGGAATACAGCCCATTGAACTGACCAGCAAATACATGGACACGATCTCAAAGCAACATAATGTTATAGGGAAAAAGCAAGTTGCAAAACAAAATGGGCCGTCTGGTATGCTTAATCAAGTTAAAAAAATTTCATATTGGAGCGTCGGTGATTAACAATCAGGTACATAGCAAAGTGGTTTCAGGTACATAGCAAAGTGATTCACTTATACATATACATGTATCTTTCTTTCCCCTCTGCCTTGGAGCTGGCAGGATCTTAGTTCCCCGAGCAACTGAATTTGGGCCCTCGGGAGTGAGAGCACAGAGTCCTAACCACTGGAACACCAGGGAGGTCTTTCTCATCAAGCTTAAAATATACAAAATGACATCAAATATTATAAAACAATTAAATACACAAAGAGTAAAAGTAAAAACAAAAATAAAAAGCATAGGTACAATAAAGAACAAATTCTGAGTGGAGTTATCTCTGAGAAAAGAAAGAGAATGCTGTAAATAACCCAAAGAGTTCAAAACAAGTGTTTCTCACCTGGTAAAGAGGAATAAACTTTCAAAGTCTAGATTTTATCTTTGCAGTTTTCAATCAGAACGCACTATACAGATACGGGTTCTTTTTAAGATTATCATTCTACTTGTAATTCTGTTTCTTGAACTGAATTTCTCTCTTTCAAACATCTACCAATTGACTTTTGGATGTCAGGACTTCGGTCCAATTGGAACGCGGCATCCACTGTTTTAAACCAAGACTTTGCCTCTCTTCCTTTGTTCTCTCCATTTCCCCCCTAAATTCACCCTAGGCACCAGGAACAAAGCAATCAGCACACAATGTCACTTTGGTAATCTCACTTATCAGATCCCGAGATGTCAATCTCTGACGGCAGCCACTGCCTGGAGAATGCAAGGAAAAGGCTTTTAACCCAGCATTTAAAGGTCTCAAAGCGGGCCTTCTCCTCCTGCCCTATACAAAGGGCTCTCTGGCTTTGCTTGCTTCCTCTTCGTTCAAGCTGTGTGTCTTGCTGAGACTGCTACATGTTCATCATCTCTTTTCTAGCATCTAATCTTAGTTATCTTTCAAGACTGGTCACAAGTTTTATCTCCCCACCCCCCTTAAGCACCACCCCCCCCACCCCCCCAATCAGTGGGTCCTAATTTGGATTTATTCATCCATTCAAATACTGACTGGATGTCCGCATGTGGCAGGAGACATATCCCTGGGGGCACTGGTGTGTTGCCTACGTATACTACAATGAATTAAACCCCCTTAGTCTTTTTGTTAATGTCTGTACATCAATCTTGACTATGCTATAAGCTTCTTAAAGGAATGAATTCATTTTTCCCCACACAGGAGCTAACATAGTACTCTGCAGTGGTCAGAGTTCAATAAAGATTCTCTGGTTATATTAATTTTGAAATGAAAGGTTATATGATCTAATTTTTTGACCAAAAACAACTAATACTTATCATTGAAGTTTTGAATAATGACAACATTTTCTTGAGAAGTATATTTCTACCCAACAAGATTAATGGACTTGGAGTCAGAAGGTCTTGTTTTAACTTAGGCTCCACTATATTACCTCTGGCCATAATTCTCTCTCTCTCTCTCTCTCTCATTAGTCTCCATAAAATGAAAATATTCACACCTGTCTGAAGTGTTATGAAGAATGAGTAAATTAGGAAAAGACATGTCATTATGTAAGGAAGAGTCTAGGCTTCCCAGGTGGTGCTAGTGGTAAAGAACTCACCTGCCAATGCAGGAGACACAGGAGACACGGGTTCAATCCCCAGGGTTGGGAAGATCCCCTGGAGGAGGGCATGGCAACCCACTCCACTATTCTTGCCCGGCGAATCCTATGGACAGAGGAGTTTGGCGGGCCACAGTCCAAAGAGTCGCAAGAAGTCGGACAGGACTGAGCACACACAGTTGATTCACAATATCGTATTAGTTTTGGGTGTGCAACATAGTGATTCAATATTTTCATAGCTTGTACTTCATTTAAAGTTATTATAAAATAATAGCTAGATTCCTTATGCTGTATTAATAAATGCTTGTTGCTTATTTATTTTCTACACAGTCATTTGTATTTCTTAATCCCATACCCCTATCTTGCCCCTCCCCACTTTTCTCGTCATACTGGTAACCTGTGGTTTGCTCTCTGTATGAGATGGCTTCTGATTTGCTATCTTCACTTGCTTCTTTTACTTTTTAGCTCGAAATGACAGCATGCACACACGCAAGAAAGAGTCTAATGTTTATCATTTAGTTCAATAACTATCAGGCTGTTCTTAACAGATGCCAACATCCTCACCTCCCACAAGAAGTGTTTATAAAGATTCACTCCCTCTCTGCCAGGTGAGAGAGATGATATCTTTGACCAACATATGAAAGAAAAGAGGACCGACAAAAACAGCCAATTAAGATATTTTGATTATACGCTAAGTAATCATCTCAAGGTCATAAAAGTATTCTCTATTTAAAATGTCTTTATCATTCTATTTATTATATAAAGTTAAGTACAACAGTAAATATTTATTACTCTTGTAAAGGACCAATGTAAATGCTGCTTGGAAAAGAACAGAGAATGAGAAAATTGCTCTTTAGAATGAACATGATCTCAATAAACTTTCTACTTCCTTTTACATAAAATCATTTTCTATTTGACTTACTGTGTGAAGTAGGAAACACAGAAATCCATTAATGACTGACTGGTTTGCCTACCTGGTTCCTCAAAGAATTATTAAGCTCTGCTATACACCCTTGCTGCTCCTGCTTGGTAGAGTTGCCCAGACGAGAAGCAGCATTCAAGGAAGTCAGTTTCTACAGTTTGGAGTCTGCTCTTGTGACCTTCATTTGGAGCCTATTCTTGGAACCACCATCTCTCTGTCCTGACTGTCCTACGATTCAAGGCTCCCCTCCCCACTTTGGCAGTGCCCCAGACCCACTACATCTCTATTTTAGCTGCACTAACCCCTGAAAGCTAATTTCTGGCAGACCATTTAGCCTATAGCATATCCTCTAAATTTACTGACACTCAGGGTAGCGACTTCTACATGATATGGCAGCAAACAGAAATTTGCACATTCAGTTTGTTGGCAAAATCTTACATGAGTCATAGCTTGACGATTTCTTCCTAGGTCACGTTTCTATACCACAACGCAAAACCTAGGTAACTACTACATAATATTCAAGATTATGGGCGCTGGTGCCAGACCAGTTCAAGTAGTAGCTGCACTAGACGTGCTGCCTCAGAAAAATATTATTTCACACCTCCATGCCTCAGGTTTTTCTTCCATGAAAGGATAACCACCACCATTACTGCATGACCACCATCACCACCACCTCTTCCTAAGGGCTGTGGCATGAAATGAGTTAGTAAAACAGTATAGCACCTGATATATATTCTAAACAAATTCTGTACTTTATTTTCCTTTTATTTTTTCAAAACTTTATTTCTTTTTAATTGAAGGATAATTACTATATTGTGTTGTTTATGCCATACATCAACATGGATCAGCCCTGGGTATACCAATATTCCCTCCCTCTTGAAATTCTCTAAGAGGAAGTAACACCAGTTACTGGAGGAATAAGCTGTAAGTATACTTTTAATAATTTAACAGTAAGTTGAGCAAGTATCTTTCTGGTTGAGTAGATTATTTTAAGCTTAAAAAAAAACAGTTAAGTATGATATTAGCTGTCTACTCAGTTCATCTGTTAGGACAAATACTTATAATTTCATTCCTAACAGGTTGAATGTTTTTTACAGGAAAAAGTGTTCACTAGGAAGAAATGTGCAAAGTAGGGAAGAGTAAGGAAAGAAGGGAAACACTCATATTTCTACTCTCTGAAGATACTATTCAACAAAAATTAACAATTTTTAACAACATGTAATTTTAAAAAATCAGTTGTATAAAAATGAATACTACCATTCATTTTTGCCTAACAGCATCACAAAGTATTTTTCATTATTCCAGCTTTTGGCAATACAATTTTAATAGTGCCATATTTCAAATTGAGTTCATATATTTCAAAGCAAACATAGGTAGACTTTTCTTATGATAACTGTAACCAATATACAAAACATATATATTTACATTCTGTCAATCTAAATTCATCCTCAAAAAAAAGCAAACCTCATAGATATGCCTATGCTGAAACTTTAATTTCCAATCTAACAGCTTGTGGTTCCTTCAGTTCAGTTCAGTTGCTCAGTCGTGTCCGACTCTACAACCCCACGGACTGCAGCACAGTCCAGGCTTCCCTGTCCATCACAGGGTGGCTTAGGTTATACATAGAACATATGTTACATATAACACATATTCACCAAAACCTCAACTACAAATTTTACCAGATTCAACACATACCACTTTGTTTGATTAACAGCAACCAGTGAAAATGTTTCCTTCACAAAACAATCAGGGAAGCACCATGGTTTGATAAACATGAGCCACTGAACTGTGAAGGTGAGAATCAGGATTCGTGTCCCAGCGCAGCCCAAAAGTAACTATGCAAGAGCCAGAAAATTATTTACTGACTATAGGCCTTAACTTAAAAGGAATTATATAATTTCCAGGGCCCCTTTCAGCTCTAAAAGAAAGATGCTAAGAAATAAAGATGGTTACAGTACCAGCACCTACATGCAAATTACTACCACAGGACGGATGATTCTCACTGACAGAAATCATATCCCAGCATCTAGAATTATGTTCAGAGCTATCTCAGATAGCCTGCACTTCCATGCTATGTAAATTTTCTTTAAAATTAAAAAAATAAAATAACAAATTCTACTTTAGACTTTCCTGCCATCTTTCCTGACCTCTTTTCCCATATAACAACTAAAAATTAAATATTTACATTTGCTTTTGTCAAAGAAACTCTGGCTTCTGTGCACACACAAAAAAACTTATTTTGAAACCTGCTTAGCCAACAGAGTGTCAATACTGTCAGTTCAAATAAATACGCTTGTGTGGTTGATAAAGAAGAACGCTGTATGAAATTATGCTTGAATTCATTTATTTGGAACACATACCCATGAGCAATTAGATAAAAGACAACAATGATGAATTACCTACTCCATATTTATTTACAATGGAGTATCTGCTTTGTAGGAGTTTTCAAAGCAGATTAAATAAGCAACTAAAAATCTATGAATGCACTTTAGAATGCTGATTTTGTTAAAATTGTGTTTATTTGTAATATGTAGTAAGAGGGAAGATACATGTTGAAAAATATATTTTGGCCCATTAAAGAAAGCAACCCAGGCATACACTTTTTTTAAATTTTTTAAACATTTCCTTGAAGCAAGGAGGAACCCTCTCTTTGCTGTCTTTCAAATACACATTCACTCCTGGTCCTAATGATAAACAAGACGCAGTACAGTAAATGACAGGTGTGCACTGTCTCTTTCTTGAGTTAATAGAAAATAATACACTCAAAGAAATGGGGCAAAGTCAGCACCAGAGTACTGTCAAGGAGACTGAGCTTATTAATATTAATTTTTTACATGTTTCATCTGACTAAACGTACCTGTAATTGGTACCCTGGTTGTAAATTTAAACTGTTACGCTTATGTAATAAGCAGTCGTTATGCGCCTTCTTTTGTGTTCTCTAATGGGAAAACTGAGACGCCCTTTCCCCTTTTTAAATTAAATGCTTGAGTAAAGTATGATTTTTAGGAGAACAAATACTCAACTTCTTACATTGTAAATTACTAAAAGCTGCTCTCCCTGGACTTGCCTATGTAAGAAACTACAGTGATTAAATGCTTTCCAGAGCTTACATGTTAGTGCTTTCAACTTCAAAAACAAACCAGGATCATGTCAGCTCTCTGTTCTGCCAAGCTCCAAAAAAAAGAGTGAGCAATGCACAGTGGGACCGGGTCTGGGCACTCTGAGAGGGGCAGAAACGTCACAGAGACCCAGAATGACTGTAGACTGTCTGCTTCTGAACCCATGTGTCCACAAACATGGCTTCTATACATTAAACCGGCAGAACTGACCCTCGTTACTGAGTCACTGCCTCACCAAGGAAGTTCCCAGCTAAAGCCCTTTACTCTCCGCAGAAGAGATCTCAGACAGATTCTACAAACTGAATAAGGAGATTGGAAAAATGTAGGGATTCTGCACCCAGGCATAACTACTTAAGAAATAAAGTACATGTATTTTAGAGTCAACTGATTTCCAACTTAGAGAAATTTATTTGTAAAAATAAAGAGTTGTGAAGACACATTTTTTTGGGTCTTCATGTATTTCAGAATGTGTTCAAACTTGGTACACTCTGCAGTGTCTCTGAAACTTCAAGCTTTTTCACTTCTCTTCTCCCATCTTTAAATTGGCTGTAAACTTTCATCACCCATATCCTGCTGCAGGTACAGACATGGCTAAAATGCATTCAGCCCAGAAGGAGGGCTGTTTACAGAAATTAAGCCACATTCAGTCAAAGCAAAGTGCATGCTTCAACACGAAGAGCCTACCCCCTCCTCCAAAACATCCTCAGTAGTGTCTGTCTGACTTATCGGCACATCTCCTCTACTCTTCCCTAAGTCTTCTTTGTCATTTTTGTTTCTATTACCCTGAGCTTTTCCTTTCATAACAGGGAGGGAGGTAGGAGGGGGGTTCCAGAGGGAGGTGGGGGGGTTCCGGAGGGAGAGGACATATGTACACCTGTGGCTGATTGATGTTGATATATGGCAGAAACCAACACAATACTGTAACGTAATTATCTTCCAATTACAAAAAAAAAAAAAAAGGCTAGAGAAACTTTCTTCTGACCATAGATTTAATAGCACAGTCTCTTAACCTCCAGGTCTAAAAGCAGAGAATCCCTTTGCTCCACCTCCTAACATCTGTCACAAGAGTCAGATTACAAATCAACTCAAATGAGGGGATCAAGGAGAGTGGAAGTGAAGAGGGAACACAGGAAAAGGAGCAACTTGCTTACTGGTTAGGTCACTGGTAGAAACCATAACATAGTTTCAATTCTTTGACAGTCATATCATGGAAAGTAGCATTAAATTGAATGTTTAATGTTTGAAAAAAAGAGAATAGTCTAGTTTCCTAAATAGAAATCCTCTTTAAAGATGTAAAATGGTAATCCTTTTACTGTTCAATCTATGGAGATTTGTTAAACACATATGAAAAAATGAAGAAAACTGCTCTTTCATTCCCAGTTTTTTAAAAGTCACTTGTAATGGCCATCAGAATTATTAACAGAGAAATAAATTAATTACAAACCAACTTATTCATTGTATGTAGCTACTTATGCATTTTATTAGAAAAATAACTTAATCTCTGATGTTTTCTATTTTTAAAACTGACCTGTGTACTGCTTTTAATACTTCTTGATTCTAAGTCTTCTGAGATTACTGAAGTAGACAAAGAGATTAATCAGTACCTATTTATGGGTTGCCAAAATATACTTTTAATTCTTTAAATGCTACGAAAAGCCTAAGACAGTTGGCAAACATCGCAGAAATATGAGTCTAAATGGTTTTAACTTATAACTTTATGCCGAACAAACGTATTTCAAGGAAACATTAGACTAAAGCAACAATAAAAACTTGTAAAATGCTGAATATTTTAGGTACTACACGGTTCTCTAATACATACAAACACCCAAAAGGCAATTTAGATCCAACTTTAACCCATTAAAACACTGATGTTCCCAGAGTATGGAGTGTAACCTGATCGTGACTGCTGTGAAGGGGGAGGGCTGACTATACGCTAAATCTTGCCATCTGTAGGTGCTTGGCTTCACACAATTCCAGTTTTTGGTGTTTTTTTTAAAAAATAGGTTCAAAAGTTTACAGCATATTTTTCTATTTACCACTAGTCACAAAATTTTTTTATGTTATGTCAGCCTTAATTCTCTGAGCAATTTGGGTATATCCAGTTATAAATTTACACAACAAGAGCTCTATCCCCAAATCCATTCACATTCATATTATGAACAGTCTTTAAAGGTAAAGCAAATAATACTTATTTATATATTTAGGAAAAAGATTGTTGTCGTTCAGTTACGAAGTTGTGTCTGACTCTTTGCGACCCCATGGACTGTGTACACCAGTCTTCTCTGTCCTTCACTGTCTCTTGGAGTATGCTCAAACTTGTCCATTGAGTCAATGATACCATCCAACCATCTCATCCTGTCATCCCTTTCTCCTTCTGCCCTCAATCTTTCCCAGCATCAGGGTCTTTTCCATAGAGGACTAAACCTCCCCCCAAATAAATCTCCCAAAGACACTACTTCTAGAATGTAACAATTATTCTAACTCTAAGACTCCTATATGAAAATACAGATGGCTTGCAACTCAACAATTCACAAAGATGGTGAACTGAAGAGAATTCATACTCAGGATCTAAATTTTGTTATTACTAAGTGAGCTCTACTTATATTCAAGATGCTCACTAATTTCCACTCATTTCACCTCTAATGTTCACAAGAGAAACACTGATGCTCTGTCTTCCACGACTGGGACTCAGGACTGTAGAGCTGTCACAGTGAGTTAGACCAAACAGATCTACACTACAATTAAACACATTAAAATATCTGCATATAAGGAGCCCACACATGGCTAATAAAAAGGCCCTTTCACCAAACCAGTAGGTTGATCTGTAGTTCTGATGATTTTAAATTAGCAACCACTTCAAAATTCAAAAAAAGGCCAAATATGCCACTTTCTAAAATTCTCTCACTTTGGGTCTATTTCTCTCCATTACAGTTATCAAATTTCACTTGCCAAACTCTATCCTTAATTAATCACAAGAAATTCCCAGTAAATTGAAATCATCACTATAAATTCAGTAGGAGTAATACGAAAACATCACGGGGTAAAATATAGTCTTTAAAAAGAAATGGGAGAGCAACAACATACAGCTGCAGTTTACCATCTAAAAGAATTGTAGACCTTAAAATATGATATAAAATCATGCAAATTTGACTTCTATTTTCAATATATAAGGAGAATTTAATATTTTTTAAAAAACCCTGAGTCCTATTTTTAAACTGAATAATTTGGCAGTACATATGATCAACTCCTATCTAAACTGTTTTACTAGGAATCTGATATATTAAAATGAGTTAAATCAATGTAGTATTACTCTAATCTTAAAAACAAAAAATCCGAGCTGACTGAAGAGGAACAAGTTTAGTGAAGAAAATATGAAAGAAATTTTGAATTAATGTTTCTAATTAGCAAAGGCTTTCACACAGACTTCAAAGCAAATTTCCCTTTCCCAATTAATTAGAACACCAACACAAAGAATTAGACTCTAATTGACAATTTTTGCGGAGAACTAACGTGACCAAACAGCAGAATACATGTTCTCTAATTTTTAAAAACTTGTGACAAAAATCCTATTTAGATTAATAGATAGATAGATGGTGGTTCTTATACTTAAATAAGAATACCTTTGAAAATCATCAAGGCTGTGTAGCTGACAGTGTGGCTAAAATATTCTGGCCAAAACATAAGCTCACTCTGCTCAAAGTAACATTAAACTTTGCAAAGAGCTTTTTGTCAAGTTAAATATAATGTAAAATCCTGACTCAAAAGACTTTTGAAAAAAAAAAAAAAACAACCTAGAATTGTTCCTCTATTAATGATTGCCTAATTATTACAGACATATTTCAATGTTGGCCATTAACTTAGATAGGAGAATTCTACAATACACGCAGAGAATTCCAACTGCTTCCTCCAAGATAAAAAGAGGCACGATACTAATGTGAAATGGATATGCCTAAATTAAATGGAAAGAGAGAAAAATTAAGAAAGAAATCTGGGACAGGACCCATAACAGCACTGCAATTAAAAAGATAAGGAAAGGAAATTCTCAGGAAACACCAATAAATCCTCCAGCCTTTAAGATGAGGGACTTGCTCGTAAGGGGAAAAAGATAAACATTAAAGAATAGCAAATTGAGGGGATTTTAGAAACAAATTCAAAAATACTGCAGCAAAGCTTTCTGAGTGCCAAATTTTAAATGTAGGTACCCTTACAATTTTCAAAAGTTGAAAGTTCTGACATGCAGACCTTTTAAAAATACAGACATCAATAGATACATAGTATTTTAAATTTTCTGATAATTTTTCATTCTGTATCATGACATTTTTCCTAATGTTTTTCTGTGTCATTTTACAAGTAAAATAATTTTAGAATCAATAACAAAATGATAAAGTATAAATATACTAAAGCGAAAATACCTTGCGTTACAATAATTTCTAAGATTCTTTCCAGGCAGACCTTACAGAGTTTCTCCAACTCCACACTTATTCCCCAATCCCAACCATGGGAAATTCCCTATAAATTCTCATTTCCTTGTTTTCCTTAAAAGACTTTTGTTTTTTTTTTCCCCTGATTAGTCCAGCAATCATAGAAAAACAAAATGAAGACAAAAGGGCCAAAATGGTTTGCAGAATATTTTTGCAATAAAGTGTAACTGACAGAAGTCACCTAAGAGACGAAACACTATATCCTGATCTGTAATTTCATGTATCTTCCTAATTAGAGCATGCTTTCCCTGGTGGCTCAGACAGTAAAGCGTCTGCCTACCATGCGGGAGGACCTGGGTTCAATCCCTGGGTCGGGAAGATCTCCAGGAGAAGGAAATGGCAACCCACTCAAGTACTCTTGCCTGGAAAATCCCATGGATGGAGAAGCCTGTTAGGCTACAGTCCATGGGGTTGCAGAGTTGGACACGACTGAGCAACTTCACTTTCACTTTCTTTCATTTTCTATCACTCTACACTTTTGCTCTGCATCATCATCATCATCTCTTGCCCTTTTTTTTTTTTTCTGGTCCCAAGTAATAATCTTTCCTTTTCAAAACACGAAAAGTTAAATAAGACATTGTTTAAGGATTCGTCTTTGAAGATGTCCAAGATGTTAAAACTTTTCAGTTAAATGAAACTGACCCTGAAAGTATTTTAAACAAGTCCAAATCTCTGCGTGTTAAAATAAATTCTTTCTAAACTATATTATATTGTTTCATATCCTTGTTAAAGAGTGTTCTTTTGTAATACATTAATAGTAGTTTTGAAGGTTAGAGAGTTAAGATATTTTACTCCTATACTAAATGTTCTACAAATGCTAATTTTAGGTCGCATCTTAAGTTATTAATATTTTACATGCATTTGTTAATCAGCAGGATTCTTACTGTCATTTCTTTTTTATGAATATATCATGCTTTATCCATTCTCCTGTTGCTACACCTTTAAGGGTTTTTTCTCCAGTTTTATGCTATCTTCTCATTGTTCATTTCTTGATGTATTTTATATGCCTGTTTCTACCAGCTGGTCTTCTGTTTTCTAGATAAATTAAGGGTGACTTTACTCCCATATTCATACTTTTAATAATAACTTTACTCAGACATTCACATATTATACAATTCAAATGGTATTAATTTGTACAATTCAGTGGTTTTCAATACATTCATAGAATTGTATAATCAACACCACCATCACTTTTAGTACATTTTTATCACTCTGCAAAGAAACCTCATTAGCAACCTCTCTATATTTCTCCAACCACAGCCCAGTCCCTGGCAACCACTAACCTTTCTATCTCTACCAATTTGCCTATTCTACAATATGTGGCCTATTATTACTGGCTTCTTCCACTAAACATAATGTCTTCAAGGCTAATCCATTCTGTAGCATGTATCAGTACTTCTTTTTATTGCTAAATAATAGTCTATAGTGTGAATACACCACATTTTATTTATCTTGCTGATAGACATTTGGATTGTTTTCACTTTATGATAATTATGAATAAGGTTGTTATGAGCATTCTCATGTTCATGTTTTTATAAATACAGAAAATCTACTAATCAGTTTTTGCTAATAGCAGAATGGAGACAGATCACAGGGACCCTGGGTATCCAAAGAAGACAAAGTCAGGTCATCTGTAGAACCTGAAATGAGTCCTCTACCCATGAGCCTTCAATTACCACCTTCCAACATGGGTTTGATCCCTAGGTCAGGAAGATCCCCTGGTGAAGGAAATGGCAACCCACTCCAGTATTCCTGCCTGGGAAATCCCACAGACAGAGGAGCCTGGTGGGCTGCGGTCGATGGGGTTGCGAAAGAGTTGGACACGACTTAGCAACTAAACAACAACACACAGCAACCAAACTGCTTTACTACTGCTCAGCTCTGCATTATATAAGCCATCGGCTCTGCCACCAACTCTGTGCTCCCTTCATCATCTCACCTGGATTACTTCAATGGCTTAAAGGTGGCTCAGCCTCCAGTGCTGTCCTCCAGTCCAAGTGCGCCAGACCAGGGTATTTGTTCCAGAATACAAATTTCCTCATTTCATTTTCCTGCATCAAACCCTTCAGTAGCTCCCCAAGGTACTTAAGATGAAAGTAAAAATGTCTTCCTAAGGAACAGACTCTCAGATGATCCGGCCTCAACAACCTCTACGATCCTGACCTCTGGCTATGTCTGTGGCATCTCTAAGAAATTATTCCGGTTAATTACCCTCTCTCCCCACTGGACCTTTATACAGGCTGCCCTCTGCCTGGAACTGCCTCCATGTCCCCATGGGTGCTTCCCTCAGTCACAGAACTGTTTATACACCACCTTCTTACAGCTATCATTTCTGTGATAATATAAACTCTGAATGAGAAAAATTTGTGATTTTTCTCATAGTTAGTGGTGTGGTGGTTTAGTTACTAAGTTGTATCTGATTCTTGAGGCTTCCTGGACTACAGCCCGCCAGACTCCTCTGCCATGGGATTTCCCAGGCCAAGAATACTGGAGTGGGTTGCCACGTCCTTCTCTAGGGGATCTTCCCACCCCAGGGACCGAACCTGGGTCTCCTGTACTGCAGGTGGATGCTTTACTGGCTGAGCCACCAGGAAGCCCCTGTAGTTAGTGCATCTAGCCCAGTGAATGGCACAGAGTGGATTCTCTACACATATCTGTGGTTGTGACGAGAGATTGCGACTTACAGGCATATTCAATGATTCTGACGAGTAGGTAGGACTTTTTGAGGCTTGGGCTTGAAAAAAAGATGAATCAAAAAACCCCACAAAACAACAACCTTAATCTTGACCTAGTCTCTCTCCAGTTGAAGCAAGTAACCCTCCACCATCAGGTCATAGGACACTATCAGGAAAGAAACATGCTCTTTAAAGGGGAACGCTGGCTGCTAAAGTGATGAAGGCCAGAGCTGCTGAGGGCCTTCTCTGCCATCACATAAGGTCCTAATTGAAAAAAGAAACCAACACAGAACGAAAGTGGAGACAAAGGAAAGAGAGAAGTTTCTGGATGACATCATGTAAATCTCCCATCCAGATGTGCCCACAGCTGGTTGTGGCCTTGGACTTCCCAGATATGTGAGAAAATGAACCCCAGTATGGCTCATACTAGTTTGAGTGTCTTTTGGATGGCCCAAAGATTCCAGGGCTACCCAGGAACCATCTACCTGTGCTAGCCTCTAATTAGGCAGCAAAATAAATGACTATACTTATTTTTCATTGCTGGTGCCATTTTGCACTATATAAACTAAACATTAGTATAGTTGAAAGCCTAGGCAAAGAATATGCCCTCTGCTTAGGGATACCCTAGTGGAAGGCAAGATTTCTAGTAACAGAGCTGGACTCCGACTGCTTCCTTTGGTGCGTGAAACAAAGCGAGAAGTTCCCAGAGCCGGGCAGAAGCCTAAGCCCCCTGGAAACTGGGACACCTGAAGCTTTCAGGATGATAAAAGCCGGCACCAGAATTAGACCATCTGAGAGCGGACCATGATTCAGTAGGAATCCAGGTTACTTACTTTAAAGTCCCGGACACTTTTTTTAACTGACACAAAACTACAGGTAAATCAAAATTCATTTGTTTTCCAGGGAATCAACTTGATGGAATTAAAGGATCAGGTTTGGTTATGTAGAATTCTTCCTCATTTCATGTAAGATATAGAAATACTGAATTTTACACGCAGTCCACCGACTACTTCCTATGGATGAATTAAGAAGGGCAGAGCCAGTTCAGCAGGTGTTCATGAACCCAAATTGGGTGTACACCTGAGCTACATTTTTTTTCTTAAAAGATAGGGTGAAATATGGAAGTTAAGACTTACCTGGGTCCTCAGTGACTCATATGGACTACAGGAGAAAGAAATAAAAAAACTGGACTTGGGTGCAGGCACCTGCCTATACACCCTTGGAGCTTTTCCTGACCAAGATTCAGTTCTTCCTCGCAGGAATTCATCCTATCCTTTACCACCAGGCCCTTTTCTCTAAAGAGCGGCTTTGCCTCACACCGTTGGTGACTTCGCACTGCATGTGAAATATCAAGGGTGAAGGCCAGTGTGGGCTGAGTAGGAGCAATGTCACACCAGGTATAGCTATCTGCTGGGGGTGCGGGGGTGAGGATGAGGGGCACATGTTATCAGTCAACCCAACTGTGGATGCTCCTAAGAAAAGGCTCAGGAAGCATTGTGAGTATATTCGGAACCCCAGGTGTGAAGATGCTTCTGCAGTGACTAAAATCCCTCTGCTATTCAGGAAGCAGAAGTGGTTAGTAATACAGAAAACATGATGTGCCGTAGATGAGGGGAAAAGGTAGGGAAACGGCAAGTGGTGGGAGAATATTCCCAGAAAAGACTCTGAACTAGAAAATTCATCGCCCCGCTGAATTTTCTCGGGTAGTAGCGACCAACGGAACAATACTGAACAGAATTAGAGGCCTCCCAGCAAAGGGAGATGATCCCCAGAGTCCTGATGATACCACACAGCAGGTGTATTCATAGCTACTCAAGGTGTCTGTTTAGAAAAAGCATCGAGCTTCAGAATTCCAGGTTTTCACGTCTGCAAAATGGCAAGTATATAACAAAACCACCATCAGCCTGCTCCTGAGATGATATATCTGGTTCATTGTTTATTATTCAAAGACCTCCTAAAATGCATGACCATAATGTCGTATTTTAGTAAATATAACAATCTAAAGATAATTTTCTCTTCCTCTGTGATTTAAGACCTTGTACTCCTTAGGACTACCATTCTGAATACTGGATACCAATACAAAACAATGGAACTCCATAAGGAGTAGGAGGTAACAAGCATGGAAGGTCTCTGGGCCCCCACAAATTCTTAAGTGTGTAAATGCATGTGTTATTTTCTAACTTCTTTTTAGGAGACTCAAGACCAATGTACAGTAAAAATATTATTATTAATTTTAGCATCTCAGCACGGGGCTCATGTTAATCTCAGTTCAGGATACCCAACTAGATGTATACAGATTGATTATAAAGGTTAAGAAAGATATCAAGCACACATCTACTAATACAAAAGCACTTATCTAAAAAGGGGGCTGGATGGGCAAGAGAACTCTCCACTGGACTGCATGTATACTACCAAGTAATTCCTATGAAATTAGGCAGGTCACTGGATTTGTTTTTTCCCCAACTGTAAAATCTCCCTTGCATAAATAACAAGATTCTCTCCAAATCAGGGATGACAGTGTCAGCTGGCTAGTGCTGAGTCTGGTATCATGTTGATCCAAGTGACAGGATCCACTTCTGATGAACTGTGCCATTCAAAGTGAACACAGGTCCCATTTTTCTAAAATGCTAATATGCTCACTTTGTGTGTATACACCGTGTGAGTTCACTTCATATTGGATTTTCATTTTCACCCCAGAAAGACCTACTAGCACGGCAAGGCAATGAGAAAAGAAGTGGGGAAAGGCAGAGTTCACCCTCCAGCTTGCAGGCTCAACTCCACATTGCTCCTCCTCTGGTGAACACTTGTTGTGCCCCAATGTGAACTGTTAGCTTACTAATCGAGATTGTCCATGAAACTGAGAAAAGACTTCCAGAAATGTTCCAGGCAAGAGACAGAAAACGAGTGGGGATTTACACTGCGCCAGATATTAGAATCATTGCTTCAGCGATGTGCTACTTACTGTATGGCTTTCCCAGCAGTGCAATGGTGGAGAATCCACTTGCCAGTGCAGGAGATGCAAGAGATGTAGGTTCGATCCCTAGGGTAGGAAATGGTAACTCACTCCAGTATTCTGGAGAATCCCATGAACAGAGGAGCCTGGCGGGCTACTGTCCATAGAGTCACAAAGAGTCGGACACAGAGAAGGCATGCAGCGTCACTTACCCTGTACATTTCATTTCCTCCAAGCCCAAAGCATTTGTAACGCCCAAATGATGTGCATTTTAAATGGTTATTTGTGGTTTTTGTCTTTTTAAGATTAACTGCAGGGTCACAATGGACTTCTCTTTGTAATCTAACAGATTCTGATGTATTGAGTCCAGGAAAAAGAAACAGCATAACCAAAATCTCACAGCCACTGGCTGGGACCACTCTGATGAACTGCATAGTGGCTCCTACGCAAGTCTGTTTTAGACCTGCCTTTTCTAATGTGAGACACACAGATCTGAGGACTGGGGCTTAACTTTTTATTTGCTATGTCACTGCTAGAGCAATCAGTTAAAAAAAAAAAAAGAAGTACTAAATTCTTTATGTAATCTACCTGGCAAATATTTTAAATTAAAGACAACACTGCTAGAACAGCAGTTTTGAATATGCCATAGCACAATACTTGTTTCATTTGGTGATATTTTGAGCAATTTTTCTCCCTCTTTCTCACAAGTTTACTCTCACAAATTTAGAAACATAAATGTTCACAAAGTACTCCTCTGGAATAAATGAGTGACAGAGAGCTCCTCCTTTTAAAAAAATCACTCTCTCATCTCCTTAGTAGATGCCTACCAACAATGACAACAACTCTTGACAAAAGCAACGTACGCTGGAAATGAGATAAGAAGATGAAATATTCAAATGATTACCTGTTGGAGTCTAAAGGTAACGTGCTTAATCACCGCTTTTTATTCCTCAGAACCTCTAGGATTCCGTGCTCCCAACTAACAATTTGTGCAAAGCTCTAGCTGGGAACAAATTTTAAGAATAAATGCCCTTCTCTTTCTTTCATTTTTTTCTTCTCCCCCTAGGAGGGGGCTTCACAAGGTGTAAGTGAGAGGAAGTGAGGAAGTAATCACAATGAAAACATTTAAGAAAAGACATTTTAGTAAAAATACTCAGTGATTTTCAAGAGGGAGAAATCCTAGAAAATTGACTTTTTAGGTGCTAACCCATCATTTCTTAAAAGGTTTCTAGCTCTCATCATATTTATTTCTTCTTACAAGGCTAGAAAGGAAAAAATATAAAGGGGAGGAACCTCAACTCTCTGGCCCACTCTCGCCTATCTCTACTTTGTTACTCAATGCCTTGTCAGATCATCTGTGGTTACCTTGTGAGTTTCATTTCTTAAGTGATTCTATGTATGTATGGATGTGTGTGTGTGTGTGCACGCGCGTGCACTATTAAAGATGATTTCAACTGATTATTGGCCTCCTACTCAGGAAAGAAGGCTTGCCTCTTTCCCTGTGGCAGTATAAGTTAAGACTTTTAAGGCTTAAAATAGATAGGAAACATCAGGAGGGAAAAAAGGAGAGAAAGGGTAGAGTCTATGGTTTGGACAATAGGTAGAGCTCAACTGGGAACTGCTGTTGAGATGCTGATTTGAAATTTTCAGAAATGTAACTCAACCTAGACTAGGAACAGGAATCAGAGAAATGAGGACTAGAAGCCGACCATGAGGAGAGGGAAGAAAAGGAGAACGAGCAAAGCTAATTTTTGAAAAGCAATGTTCTAAGCTCAGTATAACAAAACCACACAGTAGAAAAAGAAGAGATGTCTTAGGGACGTAGGCAGATGGAATTTGAACAGGAAGAATAGATTAGACTCAAGTTGATATTAACAATAAAGAGCCCCCCCTGAAAAGATACATGCACTCCGATGTTCACTGCAGCACTGTCTACAACAGCCAAGACATGGAAGCAACCTAGATGTCCATCAACAGAGGAATGGATAAAGAAGATGTGGTGCATACATACAATGAAATATTGCTCAGCCATTAATAAGAATGAAATAATGCCATTTGCAGCAACATGGATGTACCTCAGTCAGTTCAGTTCAGTCACTCAGTCGTGTCCAACTCTTTGCAACCCCATAAACCACAGCAAGCTAGGCCTCACTATCCATCACCAACTCCAGGAGTCCACCCAAACCCATGTCCATTGAGTTGGCGATGCCATCCAACTATCTCATCTTCTGTTATCCCCTTCTCCTCCTGCCCTCAATCTTTCCCAGCATCAGGGTCTTTTCAAATGAGTCAGCACTTCTCATCAGGTGGCTAAAGTATTGGAGTTTCAGCTTCAACATCAGTCCTTCCAGTGAACACCCAGGACTGATTTCCTTTAGGATGGACTGGTTGGATCTCCTTGCAGCCCAAGGGACTCTCAAGAGTCTTCTCCAACACCATACTTCAAAAGCATCAATTCTTTGGTGCTCAGCTTTCTTTATAGTACAAATCTCAAATCCATACATGACCAATGGAAAAACCATAGCCTTGACTAGATGGACCTTTGTTGGCAAAGTAATGTCTCTGCTTTTGAATATACTATCTAGGTTGGTCATAACTCTCCTTCCAAGGAGTAAGCGTCGTTTAATTTCATGGCTGCAATCATCATCTGCAGTGATTTTGGAGCCCCCCAAAATAAAGTCTGACACTGTTTCCCCATCTATTTGCCATGAAGTGATGGGACCGGATGCCATGATCTTCGTTTTCTGAATGTTGAGCTTTAAGCCAACTTTTTCACTCTCCTCTTTCACTTTCATCAAGAGGCTGTTTAGTTCTTCACTTTCTGCCATAAGTGTGGTGTCATCTGCATATCTGAGGTTATTGCTATTCCTCCCAGCAATCTTGATTCTACCTTGTGCTTCCTCCAGCCCAGCATTTCTCATGATGTATTCTGCATATAAGTTAAATAATCAGGGTGACAATATACAGCCTTGACGTACTCCTTTTCCTATTTGGAACCAGTCTGTTGTTCCATGTCCATAACTGTTGCTTCCTGACCTGCACACAGGTTTCTCAAGAGGCAGGTCAGGTGGTCTGGTATTCCCATCTCCTTCAGGATTTTCCACAGTTTATTGTGATCCACACAGTCAAAGGCCTTGGCATAGTCAATAAAGCAGAAATAAATGTTTTTCTGAAACCTGCTTTTTCGATGATCCAGCAGATGTTGGCAATTTGATCTCTGGTTCCTCTGCCTTTTCTAAACCCAGCTTGAACATCTGGAAGTTCATGGTTCACATATTGCTGAAGCCTGGCTTGGAGAATTTTGAGCATTACTTTGCTAGCATGTGAGATGAGTGCAACTGTGCAATAGTTTGAGAATTCTTTGGTATTACCTTTCTTTGGGATTGGAATGAAAACTGACCTTTTCCAGTCCTGTGGCCACTGCTGAGTCTTCCAAATTACCTAGAGAGTATCATACTGAATGAAGTAAGTCAGACAAGGATAAGGAGAAATATATGACATCCCTTATACGTGAAATCTAAAAAGAAATTATATAAATGAACTTACTTACAAAACAGAAAGAGACTCACAGACTCAGACAACAAACTTATGGTTGCCAGGGGGAAGGGACAGTTAGGGACTTTGCAATGGTCATGTCCTCACTGCTCTATTTCAAATGGATAACCAACAAAGATCTATTATATAGCACATGGAACTATGCTCAATGTTATGTGCCAGCCTGGATGGGAAGGGGGTTTGGGGGAGAATGGATACCTGTATATGTATGGCTGAGTCCCTTCACTGTTCACCAGTAACTACCACAACACTGTTAACTGGCTATTCCCCAATACAAAATGTTTTTGATGTTAAAAAAAAATTAATAAAAATTTAAAGAGAGAGAAAAAAAAAAAAGTGTCCTCAAGGTAGGCTTTACTTCAATAACCCTGCATCTTTTTTCTGTGTCCAAGGTACCTGCAACTGACTACTCTTAAAAAGTATATAATATCCTTATATTAAAGCAGTAACCATTAACCATTTCTTAAAACCTCTTCAACATGAGGTATTATACTTCAATTAGAGAATCTATCAGATATAATATATTAACCTCTAGTAGGTAAATTAAAGCCTAAGAATTTACTCAGAACTTTGTATAAACCCACATGGTACGGCTTCTTCCTGATCAACAAGAGCAGGAAAATTGATAATCTAGTTGGACTGGGTGTGGAGTGCAGTAGTCACCATTAAGAGCCTGCACTCTCAGGACACTTCCAGCTCAGATGTAACTAGCAGTTGTTTTTCTGTCTTTGTGGCAATTGAGTCCCATCCACAAAAGACACCCTATGTTTCTCTTTCATTTCTAGCTACTCTCATTGTAATGGTCTAGAAAACCCAGCAGTGTAGTAGATGTCACAGCAAGATAGCCACAGGTCAAGAGTGTGCAGAGCGACGCCAGAGGGCCCAGTGTCCCTCACCTTCCCACCCCGTGCACCTGTTACAATACCTTATTCTGTATGTGTGGTTACATTGTTTTCTAATCCCATTTATGTAACTTAACATTTGTTCTCCATTTGTCTTCTTACATAAAAGATGTGGGTGGGACAAAGGCCATATATTTTGCTTCTGAAACCTAAAGTGTTCTTATTTTACTCTGGGCACAATAACTGCTCCAAAATGAAAACAGACTAATTTGGAAAACACCGCCACTTGGCCAGCGAATGAAAAACAAATCAGAGGTTCACCTGATCAAGAAGCTCCATTTGCATCACTAAAGGAGGCGACACGATCCGCGAAAGAGGACAGAGCTGAGGAATATACAGTCCCAGCTTCATATTCTAGAGCAACCTGCCCTCTTCTATGACACTGATTAAACTCCGTGAGTCTCAGAAATTTCCAAGATAAAATGTGGATAATCCAAGCTGAGGGGAGTACAAATTTGATGGAATAATGTATACCTTAAGGACTAGCAGAATGTAGGTATGTAAGGAAATTTTCCTTCTTAAAACTCCTTTATATTCTGATTTATAAAAATATTTCTACACTTTATGTTTCAAAGATGTGGTCAAGCCATTATTGGAGGGTATATAAAACAAAAAATGTTAAGAGACAACAAACAACCATGAGTTACAATAGAGATAAGGACTCAGAAAGAAATCTGAGAGGTAGATTTCACCAGTGCTTTAAGAAATAGTACGAATTATTAAAACATTAAAGCCTATGTCACAGTATTAATTAAATTATTTGGTATTTGCTTAAAAAACAGCTTTGCAAGAAAAAGGAAACTCAGCTGTGAATAAAGTCAGTCTGAGGTGGTAGGTAATTAAAACCTCTTTTGTATTTATGATGAATACTCTGAATTACATCACGACAACTCATAAGCACCTAAAGATATTCTGCACTGATCCTACAGAGCAGCTGTGTGAAAATATTGGAGGAAATCTGAGAAGAAGGGGAGCCTAACTATTAAGCATTTTGTAAAATGTAAATGCCACGTCTGTTCATTTAAATCATGTTTATTTAAAATATAATATAGTCGACATGAACAAGAAACTGTACTTCAATATAAATTAAGCTTTCTGTCAAGTAATTGAAAGAACTCTCTAGTCACTCTTAGAAATATAACTTTTTCTAAATAACAACTGAAATTTGGTTTTGAATGGAACATTTTCTGCTCTTTGTGTGAAAAGGTCCTAGGATTTCTTAGTATGGGAAGTCTAGGAAATGCCTTTTTAAGATTCTTTTAGAAAACCTATTTTTAAAGAGAGGAACTGAAAAAGAAAGTGAGGTAGCCCTTTTTCCATCCATCAGATGAAACAACCCATGTTAATAAAACATCTAAATCTAAATCCCATTGAATGAATTATCTGTGTAACCTCATTTGAAGCCAAAGAAGAGCTTAACATAATTTCTGTGACCTGCATTTCCCTTTATTAATTAATGTCAGATAATAATTTGAGATACAGTATATAATTTAGCAACTCCATGGGCTCACAGAGCCTAACTGGGAGAAGGGGACAGCCAATAAAATGCTAAGCCTTGTCACATTTTCCCCCAAACTTAGAAGGTTAGCTTGAAACTTTATTTTGAAATTATTATCTTTTGTGTGTGTGTGAATGGTCTGTTTATTTGTTCTCTATTTTTTAAGAGAACAAACTTTCATAGGCAAAACACTACCAACTTCAGACTGGAGCCCCAGTTCTGCATCTAGCTAGCTAGCTAGTCTAGGCACACATCACTGGATAGGTCGCTGGGCTTCCCAGCGCCTTCTCCCCCCATCTCTAGAGAGAGACTGTAGCAGCAGCTGTTTCCTAGGCTTCGCTTCGGGGCTGTGTGGACTATTACAGAAAGACCTTAGAAAACACTACCCGGCACATGATGAGAACAATATGCACGCGAGGAATCATAAACGATCTTTCACTTCCAAGAACTTGCTATTACATTTGCACTAGGATTTAAAGAGGATTTGTGTTGACAATACCTGGTTCCACATTTATGTCTCTGTGCTGAAATCACATTGCAGAATGGCCTATAACTGTGACATCTCATCAAATATAAGTAAACTATACATTTAATTACACAGATGACTTAACACTTAAGTCTTCATTTGTGTTCATGGCCTACGTTCTACCTGTTTGGGGTCACCTCATAATTATCAATCTTTGGTAATATGAGTTACTGAGTGAGTGAAAGTCACTCAGTCGTCTTAGATTCTTTGCGACCCCATGGACTGTAGCCTGCCAGGATCCTCTGTCCAAGGAATTCTCCAGGTAAGAATACTGGAGTGGGTTGCCATTCCCTTCTCCAGAGGATCTTCCTGACCCAGGGATCAAATCCAGATCTCCCGAATTATAGGCAGATTCTTTACCATCTGAGCCACCAGGGACATCTTGGTAATATAGTAATGTTCTTTTTAAATAAAATGAATTTATCTATCTAGTGACACACTGACAGAAAAGTTACATGCACATATACGGGCAGCAGTAATGTTAAAAATGTTCTGTGAACAAAACAACGAAAAAAACAAAACAAAATACTAACATGTTGCTCTATATAATGAAAAAAGTTCTAATGAAGTAGGATGCTTCCAACTCAATTTCCTTCACATTCTTGATCCACATCTTTCGAGTGCTTCTGATGAAATTCATTTTGTAGTATCTGACAGGATCAGTTAATCAAGTTTCCTTTTCTGAGATAAGAATCATTTTCCTCAACTAATACAGAAGGTGGCATAAAATGTCTCTGCAATTGTTACAAGATTCAATTAAAAGCAGGTGAGTTGAAAGACACCAAGTTCTGTTTCACTACATACATTAAGGCCTATTTGAAAGCTTTGAAAATCAAAAGTGGTTCAGTCTCAAATTCAATCAAAGAGAATTTAGACATGATCAGAACATACTTCAATTCCTGACACAAAGAATTATTCAGAGTTGAAACTCATACAAAACACGTAAAGGTCAAGAACCATATCTTGCCAAAAATAATAGTAACTGTTTGTTTTTCCTTTTCTCTCTACCCCTCAAGGTAACCTACATTTATCTCTACTTCAAAACACTGTGAACACTTTAACTCATGAAACCTCATTGTAGCATATAAACAAATGATCAGGTATGCTATTTTCATAATCAGCCCTTGAAATTCAGTATGAAACAGGACCCTTTAATCAGCCGAGACCTCAGTAAAAGTAATGACAAAAACACTGGAGAAGTACCATAATAAGCCAAAGGTATCAAATTTGTGGAAATAAATACATAAGAATAAACAAATGCCTCTAGGGTCAAGGATGATCAATTAGGTAAGCGTATAGCTCCTGGTGTGGCACCCGCTGGACCCCTTAGGGCCAGAGGAGAGCCACCAGGTAAGAATGTCCGTGGGGACTGTGGCCAGTGCTGCAGACAGCATTTGGCTCTGGCATTGAACAGTTTTGATGACAGTCACTGTGGTGTCAAAGAAGAAAGTTTTGTCTTTTTCCTTCCTTTTAGAAATAAGGAAGAAAAAAATTAAAAGATGGGAAATAGATAAAGTGAGCACACATTATGGTTTAGAGCAATATGGACTGGAATTTAGGATATGTTAAAATCACAATATATTTAATATAGTTAAAAGATAGCAGTATGTTACAAAGACTAAGATTTAATATTTTCTCTTTAATGAAAAAGTTTGAGACGGATCTTGACTTATATATCATGTATCAGTCAACAAGTTCAAAGAAGTAATAACTTACCTCTTGGACAATAAAGATTTTATGAAACGTTGGGAATATTCTGAAGGAGTAACAACAATAAACATCTAACTTCTACATTAGGGGACAATTTTAATGTTCCAAAGCATCTAGTGTCAAAAATAAAATCAAGATTCCACTGGGTTCATGCACAAAATCTACTATTGTATATAAGTAAAACTCATAAAACCAACTTAATTTGTCTAACAGATGTTTAATTCAAGTCAAAGGAAATTTCCATTTCCATTTCCTTCAAATATAATAGTATCAGTAACCACCATACAGTTTTCAAACTTTATTTTATAACCTAGCAAATAGTTTATTTTCTGAACTGTAATAAAACTGCCATATAAAAGGAAGAATTAGAAATCTAGATCAAACAGCCTTTTTAGTGACAAAGAACTCAAAGAAACTGCAAGGTAAACTGTTTCCTCCAGTCTTATTTTCTCTATTCTAACTTAAGGCACCAATTCAATAATTACAACACAGTTGTTTCTTCAAAGGTATTCTTTCACAGTTTAGGTTAAAAAGTCAAAGTCTTGGTATTCATACAAGCACGGTAAAGTCTTTTACAAGCTCACCCATTCATCTGTCTGATGAAATTTACTCCAGCTTATCACACCCATGCTTTTTGGTCCTTTGCTCTTCTCAAGGAGGTACAACAAAACTGGGCTCCAATGCCGTAATATTGACAGCTAACAGACTACCCATCCTTCAAGGTGAAGACCACAAAATTTCAAATGTCTATCTAACTGGCACCAAAAAGGCTAAAACTGTGGTTTAAAGAAAGCAAAGGCCTCAAATTATCAATTCTAAATCAATTCAGTATTTTTGAATACTTCCAAAAGCAATAAAGGCAAATAAGTCTACAGACTATGGTACAACAAGCTCTCAACCTTGCCTGGAGACAAAATAAGAGATCCTCTAAAACTGGACTACATACATCTATAGTATATGGTTAAAAAGCCATTATTAAATGCTACATATTTCTTCCTTCCCCTTGGCTCTTTTTGGATGGGAAGGCAGAACTTTAGCTGTGACTAGAACAAAAAAATATATATCCACTGACTGAAGAAACCAATGATTCATTCATGAAGTAGCACACAAGGCTTTGAGAAACCTAACATGCAAAATTGGGTTAAAGTCACAAGTTTCAAAATTCACTGTTAATGTTTCAGGTTATGTCCAGTTTTTCTGAGTCTCAAGCTAGCAATGGAAGTCTCAACAGAAACCTCTATATCCCAACAGCAAAGAAACACAGAAAAAAAGAAAGGGAGGGAGGGATGGAGGGAAGGAGGATGGAAGGCAAGTGCTACGTAATCATTATGGATATGGATAATTTTATAAATAAATGTTTAATTTATCCCTTACATTTAGATGCTATGAACAGTGGAAAACAACATGCATGATTTGTGCTTCAAAAATAAACTATGAGGTGTTTAATGGAAGCAGCCTGATTTTATTTGCTATTTTTTCTTTAAGGAAATTTTGGCAAGATCAGTTGACTCAAATTCAACACCTGTCCAGAAAATAACATACATCTGTCACTTCTTCCAAAATGAAAGTGAACGGCATAGCTAAAATTCCTTGTGTGTGTGTGTGTGTGTGTGTGTTCAGTTGCTAAGTTATGTCTGACTCTTCGTGACCCCATGGACTGTAGTCCACCAGGCTCCTCTATCCACAGAATTTTCCAGGCAAGAATACTGGAGTGGGTTGCCATTTCCTTCTCCAGGGGATCTTCCCAACCCAGGGACCGAACCCGTCTCTTGTGTCTCCTGCATGAGCAGGCAGATTCTTTACCCTAGAAACTGACCCACATTAAATGCCATGCACTTGTTACTACAGTGGCACAAATGTGCAATTCTGTTTATCGCAGACTTTCTCCCTAAAGCTAACAACTCTATTCTTCAGGTTAAGTAGAACATACAACTTTGAACTGAAATCTAAAGGCCAGTAACAAAAAATGGCAAGAGAATATAAGTTTTATTAATATAAACAATCTGCAACCACTTCTGCCCACTCTCAGGCATACATACACCTATACTATAGATCTCTACTTCTTTCTCAGAAGATTCTAGCTCCAGTGCTACTTCTTCTAAGACATGCTAACTCAAAAGATCAACACAAGGTATGGACTGGCAATACTTTTGCATTAGCCATCTAATCCCACAAGGCTGAGAGTAGCTTTTAAGAGGAACCTGAAGTGTCATGCTATGCATGCTAAGTTGCTTCAGTTGTATCTGACTCTTTGTGATCCTATGGACTGTCGCCCACCAGGCTCCTCTGCCCATTAGATGCTCCAGGCAAGAATACTGGAGTGGGTGGTCATGCCCTTCTCCAGGGCACCTTCCGGACCAAGGGATCAATACACTTCCTGCAATGGCAAGCAGGTTCTTTACCACTAGCACCATCTGGGAAGCCCTAGACTGGCCGTACTTTTAATTTTAATTATTTTCAAAGAATACCAGTAATGCCAATAGAAGTCACACTTAGAGTTTATCAATTAAAAAAACACAGTGCTCTCCCAGTGAATTCTCTCTACACTGAAATTCAACTTACAGCCCAAGAAACATCCTGATGAATTTTATAAAAAGTCATGTTTTTAAATTTCTGCAACTCTAAATTTTGCTATTCTAGCATTTGAATGAACCATAAAAACCAGATTCTGCCCTATTTCTGGTAAGTCTTTCAACAATGCACTGAGCTGACATCACTTTGCTTGTCTGGACCCCTGCTCTACACGCAGACAGCCTGGACTCTCCGACTGTCTCAACTTCACCTACCTCCCAGAATGTGCACCTTCCGAGGAGCACACTTTGCAAGCACTGCTGCCCCCGTGTAAACAGGACATTTGTTTATGAGGGACAGCTTTTGCTGTTGTTGCTATTGCCTTGATCTCTACCATAGATTAAGACTTTCAGCAGAAGCAGACATATAATTCAGAAATCAAGGCTCAGTTTTCTTCTTTAAGAGAAAGATCAGAAAGCCAACTCAATGGGGAAAGAACCTGCAAGGAAATATGGAGTTAAATATTCAGCAGTACTCCTTTTCCAGTTTAACACATTGGGGTAGGTATTCTTTATATTTCCCATAGCACTTAGCATAGACTAACAGGAAATAAATAATTAATATTCTGAAAGAGAAGAGAGTGAGAAGTAAGGAGGGATGGCCTGAAGGTGAAGGGAGGGAGGGAAGAGAGAAAGGAAAGTTAATGGTGCTGAACGAATGTAGTTTCATGGGGAAAAACTAAACCAAGCTGTTTACATGAATGTATGCATAAAAAGGGAAGAAAATGTAAGAGGAAAAATGCTTTAAAAACTGGCATGTCACACAAATAGTTTCCAACTGTGGCTTTGTGTCAATAACACCCACTGGAAGATAATTTCAACTGACCAGTAAGCCTGTTTTTTCCTGGGTCCATTCTACATACAAGGAGCAGAGGGTTCTACCCAGGGGACTGGGGGTGGGCTCAGGATTCCAGTTTGAATAGCTAAATGGCCAAGGGCATTTTATCAACTGTCAAAATATTTATTTTTCCAAATCACAGTGCCTATACTGCTGACATCTGAAGGAAATACCACCAAAACAGCAATACAATTAAATGCTGGCAGATTTTTGCCTAAAGCATTTAAATATTAATATACTACATTTCTGTTTAGAATAATACTGATTTTCTCAGATATGCAGTCAAATCAAGCTGCCTGTCTTCATGGGAATTTACACACCTCTCAGATAAATCTGACACCTAATAACAAATCTTTTCATGCCT